>NC_081419.1:123445579-123745579 GCF_949786415.1 Peromyscus eremicus | reverse complement strand
CTCCTGCTTTTCCTCCTTGGAGTGTGGTTCTGTGGATCAAAGAGGCTTGTACTGGTTTGGGTTTGCTTTCTATTCTTGTGATAAAGACAATGTCCAAAAGCAGCTTAGGGAGGAAAGGGTTTATTCAGCTTACACATTTCAATCATAGTCTATCATGAAGGAATGCTGGGGCAGGAGCTCATGGAAGGGACTGAAGTAGAGCCCACAGAAAAACACTGCTTGTTGACTTCTCCTTGGCTTCCTTAGCTCGCTTTCTTCTACCACCCAAGACTACCTGCTCAGGAGTGGTACTGCCTCCTGTGAGCTGGGCCCTCCTACATCAATCACTAATCAAGAAAATACCCCACAAGTTTGCGTACAGGCCAATCTGATGGAGGTATTTTCTCAGCTGAGGTTCCTCTTCCCAGATAACTGTAGCTCGTGTTAAACTGACAAGAAACTAACTAGACAAGGCTGGAAAGTGGTCCTAAGCCTCCTTCTTATGATCCCCACAGTGTATTCAATCCATGAATCATTCCATTTATTCACTGAAGTTTCATGAACAGCGAGGTTGTGGGTTAGGTAAAGATGAGCAGAGAGAAAGAAGAAAGCATGTAACCAATCTATGTGAGGCTCGTTGAATGTTCAGTTGGGTTTCTGAGCTACTGAGTAATAAGTAAACTGAATACTGAGATGATGACTTCAAGGTCTGACCTTGAAGATGAGGCATGAAAGGACGGACTTACGAGGCTCAAAGGGTGACTCAGTCTCAACTCTTGCTCTCTAGGAACAGCACTGGTGGAGAGGAATCTGGGAGTTGGCTGGCTCTACAGGTGGGTGGGGTGGAGGGAAGGCACAGGCACACCTCATCTCTACCCTGAGGCTCCTTTTCTGAGGCTCTTTCTGGTCATCTTCTCTAACAAATGCCCGTGATGTGATTTGTTAAATGCTGTGGACAATGACAGGTTGGTGATATGCAGGCTATAAGTGCATTTACCAAAGCAACAGAAAAATGTGGAATAGAAAGATTACCAAATACATCTTGGTAAGGCAGGTGAGTAGGGGAGAAGGAATCCCAGAGTGAGGCTGAAAGGCACTGGATGCTTTTTACAGCCGTTGACTTTTGGTTATTTATCCCATGGGCAGTTTGTTTGAGGGTCCATCTCTCTTGAGACTGGCCATTTGGAGTACCTCTAGATACGTGTATGAGCTCTCACAATTTATTGGGGGAGACTTAGAGTCGTCAGGATCTGATGTTAAAGTATGTGAATTTTTGTTGTTAATTTTGGCCTTTTTGTCTCTACATTCAAGTTCAAAGGAAGCAGTGGGACCAACCATCCCATGTGATAGGTGGATCTGTTCTGCCAGGGAGCAACAGGGAATATGGAATGAGTTCTTACAGATGGATGTAATGATGTTGCCTTAGACAACGCATTACTGTGGGTTATCCCAGGAAATCTTGAATATTAACTCTCCAGTAGTGCACAGGCTGATCTTACATTGGAGTCTATCCTGAAGTAAACTGGCTAAAGTCTACAGAGTACTCATCCCCATACATGTCCATCAGTGGAACTGTGATCAAGACATCACTTTGCTTTTGAGAGAGAAGGCGGGAGAGCAGAGAAGCATCAACAGAGCCTACAGATGCTAGACACACTTCCCATTCCTCCCACTTCTTTCCCAGGCTCCTATCTCAACAGAGCTCAAAAACACAAGAACCCAGGAGCTGAGGAATGACAAAAAATGAAACCCAAGTACTATCTTTCATTGTTTCCTCTTATAATGATGGCAAGGCATGGACTCCCTTTTCTTGCATAGAGACCATAGAGTTCGTTACTCTTTTCTGCCTACAGCTCCCTTTTGTGTCTGTCTGTAGGACCCTTCCTACTTAGGGACTGTATGCCTTGTGTCATGTGCTGTTGGTCTATTACTTTTACTTTCTTCTGTAACTTTTTTTTATTGATTCTTTGTGGATTTCACATCATGTATCTCAATCCCACTAATCTTCCCATCACTTCACATCCTCTCTCTGCCCTTGAACCCTTCCCCTAAAGATAAAACAAAATAAAATTTAAAATAAAAGAAAACGGGAAAAAAAGAAAAAGAAAAAAATTTGTGAAAGCTGTAGTATGACAAAGTGAGTCATACAGTATACCTTTTAGTCCATATATCTTTACTTGCAAGTGTTTATTGAGGTCTGGTTTGAGGCCTCCTGTTTCTGCTACACTATTGACAATGGGCCCTCACTGAGTCTCCTCTTGGATATCCTGTTGTTGTCCTGTGTCATGGAGATCCTACAACTTTGGGACTGCAGGACTGGCCCCTTCATGTGCTCAAGCAGATCATCAATGGGGTAGATGTTAGGATGGACCAACTCATAGCCCTGGTTCTGGGACTGGGTGGTTGCTGGGTCGGTCAGCCCACAGGCTCTCCCTTATCCTGAACACCAGGGTGGGCTCTCAAGCACCATCCCGGTTAGCTCACTCTATTCAGTAAGCAGCAAGGAGCAGGGTTGGCTTTCTTGTTCTCATATCCTCAGGACTTGCTCACCTGTATCTATACCAGCAGGGCCAGCTCTACTGTGTTGCTCAGGTGAGGTGCAGGGGCTGCTCTTCTGAGTGCTGCAGCTGGTAAGAGGCAGGGCCAGCTCTCTAGCTCTTGTGACCTCAGGGCCAGCTCTCCCACCCACTACAGGTGGTGATGGGCAGGGGGTGGAGGGGTGGAGAGGGCATCTCTCCCTCTCTCGGGCCACCATATGGCAGATGATGGGCAGGGCTGGATCTCTCACACTCATGTTCTCAGGGCAGGCTCACTCACACTCCCAGTGACAGGGTCAGCTCTATTGTGATGCCCAGGCAAAGTGTGGGCCTGTTCCCTTGAGTGCTGCAGCTGGTAAGGGGCAAGGTTAGTTCTCCCATCTGCCACAGGTGGCAAGGGGTGAGGGAGGAAGGGCATCTTTCCCTCACCCTAGCCACCATGTGGCAGACAAGGGGGTGTAGGGCTAGCACTCCCACTCTTACAACCTCATGTCAGGCTCACCCACACCCCTGAGAGCAGGGTGAGCAATACTGTACTGCCCATGTGAGGTACTGGGCTTACTCTCCCAAGTGCTGCAGCCAGTGAAGGGCAGGATCAGCTCTTCCACTCTCATGACCCAGGGGCTGGCTCTCCTGCCTGAAGGTGGCAAGGGGTGAGGGGCAAGGGAGTGCATCTCTTTTTTGCCCACACTGCCACATGACAGAGGAGTAGTGGGGCCAGCTCTCCTACCCTCACACCCTCGGGGCTGCTTACTTGAGTTCCTGCCAGCAGAGTCAACATTACTGGGTTGCTCAGGTGAGGTGCAGGGCCTGCTTTCCCGAGTGCTGCAGCCCCTGAAGTGCCAGCTCACTGGTTCCCATGTACTTGGGGCCAGCTTTCTTGTCTGTCACAGGTGGTGAAGGGCAGGGGGTTGGAGAGCATCCCTCCCTTGCTCACACCACCATATGGCAGATGAGGGGCGGGGCCGGATGTCTCATGCTCACATTCTCTGGGCCAGCTCACCTATGTCCCTGTTAGCAGGGTCAGTTCCACTGTGCTGCCCAGGCGAGAAGCAGGGCCTGTTCTCCCTAGTGCTGCAGTTGGTGAGGGGCTGGGTTAGTTCTCCTGCCTGCCATAGGTGGAGAGGGGTGAAGGGATAGAGGGCATCTTTCCCTTGTCCAGGCTACCACATGGCAGACCAGAGGGGAGGGACCAGTTCTCCCACTCTCACACCCTTAGGCCCAGCTAGCCCCTCACACCTGCCAACAGGGTCAGTTATGTTGTGCTACCCAGGTGAGGAAGGACCCACTTTCTCATGTGCCCCTGTGAGGGGCAGGGCCAGCTCTGTGCAGCCCTATCAACTCAGCCTCTGGTGGTAATAGGAGCCACAGACATCAACACAGACCATGGCAAGGCCACAGGGGCAGACATGACCCTTGGCAGCAGCCCAGGCTCAGATATCACCATGGCCCTGGGCGGCAGGCAGGCCATCCACCTCAGCCCACTCTCTGCCTTCACCTCTTTGGATCTGCCTCAGGGTGCTGGGTGGGCCAGTGTTGTTTCCTCCCTGCCCAGGGAGGAGAGCCCCAGGCTGGTATGTGGATTTTTGTCTCCTGCTCACTCTCTATGGCACTGGGCAGGCTCCTGTTGTCTCCTTCCATCCTGGGGTGGAGAGCCCCAGGCTGGCATGTCTATGTGTACTTTTGTATCCTGCTTAGAGACTCTTCTATTTAAAAAGGGGTGATCATACTCATGTAATATACTCTGAATGTCCTTATTGTCATGTGATAAGGTCAATGTATTCTCTACCTCAGACTAAGAGGTAATCCAAAACCCTGAGTGTGTTCTTCTGGTTTTGAGTCAGTTATTTTATATAATGTATTTACTTGGTCCCAAAGAAAATTTAGAGATTCCTCTGAGGTCATGTGCCTCAAACACACTGTAGCGACAATCAGGCAGTTTTTGATCTTTAGTTTTCCTCCTGGATCACTACAGCTTGTGCAGGATGGAGTGCAATGAGATATCTAAGAGAGACAACTATAACTTTTCTATTAAAAAAAAGTAAAGCTTGATCCCTGCCAATCAAGACAACTTCTATGTCCTGAATCTCGCAAGTCAGGAAGCTTAATCTTCACTAGTTAATGAATCTCTGGAACTGGAGAGAGTGTGCTACCACATAGGCCTTGCTTCTTGCCAACACCAGAATTTAAAAGTGCAGGTTACTGTGGATTCCCAGATTTATTGATTTGTCTCTCAAATATGTCCCACACTTTTCTACCCATTGGCTTATTTAATCAGGTGAGAGGCATCAAGGTTATAGAACAAGGTGTTAAAAAGCCACATCAGTGAGAGCAACTTGCCTGGTAGGCCTCATCTCCTCTATTTGCCAGGTATGAAGGAGTGGAGCAAGGAAAAATTACTGAGGAATCCCCTGAGAGAGGCAAAGGATACAGAAGAAGAAATTGTAGCATCTGCTTTGATCCTATAGATGGATAACACTGTTGTTCATTCAAACCATAGACCTCAAAAAACGAAGTCTGATAATTTTCTGTATTTGAGCCTAGCCTGTCTTTAAACTAGACAGTTGAAAAGCAACATCTAAAAGAAATTATCAGTCACAGTATTATCTTTTTGTTGGAGAGAGGACAGTACTCTTAATAAGTTTTTCAGGTTGCTTCCACATATTATTTGATTGTATATTATAACTGAAATATATTATATATATATATGCTTATAAAAGAAGCATATTATAATTGATTGTGGGGACAGGCTTTCAGTCAGTCACCCTCGAGTCTAGCCATGGGAATCTCAAGTAGACACAGGCAATGATGTATGTACGATATTAAAATTTCTGAGGTCAAAGTTTAACAAGTGAATAACAAATTTCTATTTAAAGCAATAGCATTCCCTGAAGTTATTGATCTGCTCTTGATGACATTTACAAATGCTGTCTATAAGACAAGTGTATGCTCAATCAAAATAACTGCTTGGTAAACTGAGTCTTAACAAGATTAGAATTTATTTATGTCTGGTTTATGTCAAAATTCTATCTAAATATTACACAGAAGTTAAAGTACCAGGCTGGTGCAACTGACCTCCTAAGCTAAGATGTCTATCCTAATGTGGACACTGGGACTAAAAGTATGGCCAACAACATCAACTGGGTTGCAATAGAATATGAGACATCACTCAAAGGGTTGTTCAGTTCAAAATGAGTTACCTGTCCTCTTGACTAAAGAGGCCATGCTGGGACATCTCACTGGCCCTAACTGTAAAAAATATATAAGATTTATGTGAATTTGAGAATTTATTAAAAACTTGAGAATTCTGTTATAATCAGATGACATTATATTGTCTGACGTGAAAATGTAAGTGAATAAGTCAAACAAATGTCTCATCAGTGATAATGAATCATTGCTGCAGAACTGACTATTGACTCTAAATATCCACTAGTTCAGTGAAACCACCATTCAAATACTGATATTATGTGTGGGGAGTGGACAGGGACCTCCATAGAAAGGAGAATAATAAGGAGAAAATTGCCCTATTAAGTAAAAGATGTGCTATGAAAGTCCAATAGCTGGACTTTATTGATGCTGAGAGTTTTTGTGGAGCAGACAGGGCTCCAAAACACATAACAAATATTCACAATTTGTCTCTGTGACAGATGGCATTTCAAATCAAAAGGTCAAAGAGGAATTACTGTTTAGAGACATTTGCCTATTGGGAGAAGTACTGACCCCTGATCCACTGCCCCAGCACCCCAGACAATTCTAAATGCAGCTGAGACTGGAACAAATGAAAGGGAAACCCAAGATTCTGAGGAGGAAAGGTGAATTCATTGACCATTGTGGGGGGAAATGGCTTTCTATTTAGGATACAGATTTAGAAGCTTGAGGAAAAAGGGTGATATTACGTATTTGTCTGAAAATTAAAATAAATCAAGGGAAAAATATCACCAGAAAAAGCAAACTGTGAGATGAAGGAAATGTTTGTAGCCCAAGTGACAAGGAGCTTATGTGCTTCAGAGACACAGATTTTAAGAACAGCTCTCATTGTCAAAAAGGACAATGTTTACAAACCCGTATGAAAAAGGAAATGTTCATGGAAATATAAACGAAATCGGTCAATACATTCACTTAAAGGAAGCTTAATCAGTGTCTCTTAGAATTTAAAATGTACAATTTAAAACAAGAAGACAAAAATTTTCCTCTCAGTAGCGAAAGTATCCATCAGGCTATACTGACTGCCTAAATTTGCCTCAGAGATAGAGAGGGAAGGGGAGAGGGAAAGGGAGATAAAGAGAGAGATAGAGGGGAGGAGGGAGAGAGATATTTGTGTCTCCTCAGCGCTGACCACCCTCACAGCAGGCCTGGGTTGCCCTGCCTATGAGTTTGCCCCATACAAGGCTTGCCCATTGGTGATCCCATCCCCAGTAGGCTGTTGAATGTCTGGAAAGAGGAGCATGATTTTATGGCTCTCATTAAGGCTGGCCCATGTCTACCAGCCAATATGAGCAGACTCCTGGACAGGGGCAGAACAGGTTATGAAGCTGCCTGGAGAGTCTGAAGATACTGTGTAAAAGACAGATTCCTCCTTGTGTCTGGTAGAAGGATTTGCTTCTGCCCTGTAGGGATCACTCCCCATCCCTGAATGTTCCTCATCCTCCATCTCTACTGGGAGCTTCCTTTTTATTTGGCCAGGTAACATGTGAGCTGCAGGATAAAAAGGCTCTATTTGCCAAGAATTGGACAGTGGCTGGGAGACAACAAGGGAGACAGGTCTGGATGTGATAGTGTGTCAGGAAGATGATCTCAAGAGGTGCTGGGACCAGAAGTGAGGGGTTCAACTAAGACTTGAACCACTGGGGCTCAGCAACAAACAACCTACTAGTCCATGGAATAGGCTCTGAGCTGAAAAGTCAGAGACTGAACCATTTACCCTCCAATTCTGGTCAACAACCAGGAAGGGAGTTCTGGCACTAAGACAGGAGGACAGCTGTAGGAAGGGTCACCACTCCTGAGAGAGAAGGCTGAGGACTGTCAGAGGCTGTGGTCATGGTAGGGGTGTGGACAGTACCCACAGGGCCAGTGCTGGGAGGGACCCATTGTTATTGGATGATTTGAAAGCAGATGACTGATCTCTTGGAATTATGGAACAGAGTCTAATTAAATAAGAGGGGAAAAGTGTTTTTTTTCTATCTTCTAGTTAACTGGACTACTCTGGAAATGAAGATTTGGAATGAAGCCACTGTGATCTGGGTCTCTGTTTAATAAAACAACCACAAGCACAGCATTACCCAGCCATCGATATTTGTCTTCCAAGTCAGTTGGCAGCACTGGTATCTCTAATTGCTGAATACATGTGGTTATAGAAAAATCCAAAATAATAAAACACATACTCTCCATTTATTGCAGTCAAAGAATGTATGCTATTTAAAGATTGTGGGAAATTAGAAATCTTTAAACACAGTGGTAAACAAAGCCTGGGTTGTACTTTCTAATGCAGAGACTGCCTGGAGTTCTGTGTTTGTTGCAGGGATCATTCCTCATGCAGCACTGGCTGATGTTTACAGACTACCTTGCAGGCACTGTGTGGCATTGCTTTCCAGAGAAGGCATGTCATAGTGTAAGTGGAGTTTTCCCATCCTGACTGCCTGTTCCCCATCCCAGTAGCTGCTTCCAAATTTCCACAGAGACTTAACATTATTTATAAATGATTAGCCAATAGCTCAGGCTTGTTATTAGCTAACTCTTACATTTAAATTAACCCATTTCTATTAATCTATGTATTACCACATTGCTTGTGGCTTTACCTGTCCTCTAGCATGTCTTGCTTCCTGGGCAGCTGACTGGTATCTCTCTAGATTCTGTCCTCCTTCTTCCCATCATTCTCAGTTTGGTCTTCCCACCTAACTTCCTGCCCACCTACCAGCCTGTTAGCTTTTTATTGACCAATGAGAGAAATACATATTCATACTCTAGAAAAGGATTGTTCTATAGCATTCACAGTCCCTACATTAAGGAGGCAGTGCTGGGTGGATAATTTGGGTGTAGAATGTCCCCCAAAGACCATTGTGCTGGGCTGGTGAGATGACTTAGTGGGTAAAAGTACTTGCCTGCTGTGGAATAATCCTTTTGTACATTGTGAAAATATGTTGCTCTTATTGTTAATAAAAACCTGATTGGCTGATAGCTAGGCAGGATTTTTTGGGGCAGAGAAAATGTTGGGAAGAAGAA
Organism: Peromyscus eremicus; assembly: GCF_949786415.1. Classification (NCBI taxonomy): domain Eukaryota; kingdom Metazoa; phylum Chordata; class Mammalia; order Rodentia; family Cricetidae; genus Peromyscus; species Peromyscus eremicus. Next base: position 123,736,844 of record NC_081419.1, on the reverse strand, counting down.
GGAAGGAGTCTGGGGAGTCTTGAGCCAATGCAGAAGAAGCAACATGGGAAGCTAACAAATGAGGTAAACAAGCCTCGGGGCAACACATAGATTAATAGAAATGTGTTAATTTAAGTTGCAAGAGCTGGCTGGAGACAAGCCTAAGCTATCAGACAAGCATTTATAATTATAATAAATATAATTTATAATTATAATTTATAATCTCTGAGTGGCTATTTGGGAAGCAGCTGATAGGACAGAGCTGATCTTGGCACCTACAAAAAACTCAGCCTACACTTACAATAGATCCTGAGAACTTGAGTCTAATCTCAAACCCACATGGTAGAAGGAAAGAACTAACTCTTGCAAGTTGTCCTTTGATCTCCATCAGTACACCAGATGGCATGTATCCCCATCCTCCTAAACAGCAAACAAATACAAGCTCACTGCCATTCTGGGGAGCTATTAGAAGGTAGGGCCAAGTATAAGAAAGTTAGTCCATTGGGAGCAAGTTCTTGAAAGGCATATTGAGTCTCTGGTATCTTCTCTCTATTTCCAGGCTACTATGAGGTGAGCAGCTTTAGCATGAGGTCACCACCATGTGATTCTGCTTCTGAACAGACCCAAAGTAGTGTGCTCACTGACCATGAACTGAAACCTCTAAAACTGTGAGTCAAAACAGACTTTTCTTCCTCATAAGTTGATTATCTCAGGTATTTTGTCACAGTGCATAATGATGGCTTTCAGTACGCCTGGCCTGGTATAAGGCCACTGGTGTAGTCAGAGAAGCAGAAAATAAAGAATCAAAACAGAACTGTCACCGCTCTGTGCATTTGAAGTATGTGGGCAGCCCCTACATTCCATTCTGTCTGCACTCTGATTTCCCTTTTAGGGATTATGTTTTCTCCTCTGGGTTGGTTTGGTGAGACCAGGCCCTCCCCTAGCTCAGGGGCATGAATAAGCCACCCCAGACCACTTAGGTATTCTCTTTCAATTATATCAGATTGTCAATTAATTCAATGTCAGGAAACCTCTGCCCCATGCATGGGCCATCTTGGTAGCAAAGCAAACCTTTGACTCTAGAACTGTGTTTCAGTGAATCTTGAAATTGGTTATTAGTGTCTTGGTCCACTTCTTTTTTATAATTTATTTTATTTATTTATTTTTTTTTTGGTTTTTCAAGACAGGGTTTCTCTGTGTAGCTTTGCGCCTTTCCTGGAACTCACTTGGTAGCCCAGGCTGGCCTCGAACTCACAGAGATCCACCTGGCTCTGCCTCCCGAGTGCTGGGATTAAAGGCGTGCGCCACCACCGCCCGGCTTATAATTTAATTTTTTAAATTTTATAATTTAATTTAATTTTACGTGTCATCCACGGATTCCCCTGTCCTCCCTCCTTCTGCCCTCCCTACCCTCCCCCCAATCCACCCCCATTCCCATCTCCTCCAGGGCAAGGAGTGCCCTGGGGATTCAGCTCAGCCTGGTAGATTCAGTGGAGGCAAGTCCAGTCCCCTCTTCCCTTCACCCAGGCTGAGCAAAGTGTCCCTGCATAGGTCCCAGGTTCCAAACAGCCAGTTCATGCACTAAGGACAGGTCTCAGTCCCACTGCCTGGATGCCTCCCAAACAGTTCAAGCTAATCAACTGTCTCACTTATCCAGAGGGCCTGATCCAGTTGGGGGCTCCTCAGCTATTGGTTCATAGTTCATGTGTTTCCACTAGTTTGGCTATTTGTCCTTGTGCTTTTTCCAATCATGGACTCAACAATTCTCACTCATACAATCCCTCCTCTTTCTCACTGATTGGACTCCTGGAGCTCCACCTGGGACCTGGCTGTGGATCTCTGCATCCGGTCCCCTCAGTCATTGGATGAGATTTCTAGCACGACAGTTAGGGTGTTTGGCTGTCCAATCACCAGAGTAGGTCAGTTGGGGCTTTCTCTCGACCATTGCCAGTAGTCAATTGTGGAGGTATCTTTGTGGATTTCTGGGGACCTCTCTAGCACTTTGCTTCTTCTTATTCCCATGGGGTCTTCATTTATCATGGTCTCTCTTTCCTTGTTCTCCCTCTCTGTTCTTGATCCAGCTGGGATCTCCCGCTCCCCTAAGCTCTCTTTCCCTCGACCCTTGCCCTTCATTACTCCCCCGCCCCTCGTCCAGTTTGCTCATGTAGATCTCATCCATTTCTCTGTCGTTGGGCGATCCCTGTGTCTTTCTTAGGGTCCTCTTCTTGCTATAACTGAACATTACACAATGGATGGATTATAAAGAAGACAGGTATATTTGGCTCATGATTCTGGAGGCTGGGAAGTCCAAAAGCATTGTGTTGTCCTCTGCTTAGTCTCTGGTGCTAAGGCATCAAATGATGAGCAGAGCTAGGATATCAGAACCAGAGTACCCCCATAGCAAAGACTTTTATAAATGGACTAACCCAACCATCTTCCTTCCAAACACCATCAAAAACAGATTCTGAGGATCAAACACATGAATGCTGTGGGATAATTTGATCACATTGTGCAACTCCGAGACTGTGTTAATAAAATTAACCTTGGATCATGGGAGGGGCGGAGCCAGTGACTAGTTGACAGGAATTAGCCATAGAGAGGACAGAGGAGTCAGGCATACTTATAGAGAGGCACACAGGAAGGAGTAGGGAGGGACTTAGAGATTCAAGGTCTTTTTTGGTTCGGGACAGCTAGAGAGATGCTTCTCTTCCTGGGTCTCTGGCCAAAAAGGAAGGTCAGCTAGTTGCTTCTCAGATCCTCTGATCTAGCAGGTTTTCACCCCAACATCTGACTCCTGAGTCTTTATTGGTAAATAGAACGATAGAGACTCAGTTAAAACTTACATTTGGCGACTGCCCAGCAGGTGCCAGCAGGACCGGAAATCCTGCTAGGCTGTGGTCTGAGCTGCAGGGTGTGACTGTAGGGCCTTGGCTGCAGACCATAGTTAAAAATATCAGTAGATTCAGGTGTGGCCACTAAGCCGACAGAAAAACAACACACAAATTTAGGGAGACTGGTTCAAACTATAGCATGAATATATCTTGGTTCTGAACTTAAATTTGAAATAAGAGCATGGCCTCTAGGCCCTTCATAAACACTTGAGAACTCTGATTTCCTCTCTAGCTTTTCTTGTGGATACATATGGTGGCCTCAGCTTGTGATTGAGTATGGTGTAGGACTGGTAGGTAGCAAGCACTGAGGTAAAGCTATGTCAGCCATTCTGTCTGCCTTCCTCAGGGATGCTGGAGACATCTCCTGTTGCCAGGACTCCAGGACCCCCACAGGCTCCATCAGTGACAGGGCAGTATCTATCTTCTGCCCCATGGTCATGCTACAAAAACTGCTGATAAGCTGTGCCTTCCATTCTACCCCTGAGATATCAGCATCAAGAATTTCTTGACACTTGTTCCAGAAGCTTCTTCAGAATTTTTCCTATTCAAGGTGGGTGGAGCACTCTCAGAAAGCTGATGGATAGTGCATAGTGTGAGCCTGACTCTGGAGCAAGCTGTCAAGGCTGAGACTGCATCAGCCAATGCTGAGATTAGGCTATGATAATGGAGAGAGCCTCATCAAAAGCAATCACAATTTTGATGTAAATGCCATTTTGGAAGACTGATTAATATGCCAAAATATTCAGCTCCCAAGGTATGATAAAAATAAGCAGAGTCCTCTGTAATTTCATGGCTTAGCATTCAAGTGACTGATTTAAATTCCATTTCATAAAATCCTATTTAGTATGCCCTCTTCTCCTAGGGATCTTGGAAGCCTGCTTCACTGGGACCCAAATTTGCATGGGCTGGAAATAACATCAGAAACCACAGGCTATTGTGAGACTGTCTCCAGACTAAGGTGACAACAGTATGCTGACTCTCAAAGGCTCTGAGACCAGTGACCTGGCATGTGAATCACAGTAAAGAAAGCAGGAAGCTGGGCACAGGTGGAAGGACATCCACTGCCCATGTGGCAAGCTTTAGGGTGTACACATAAGCCATACCCAGGCTGGAGAGACTATTTCTGTGGATTTGTTTTTGGAGTCAAGGTCTCCCTGAATGACCCAAGCCTCTCTGCTGTCCTGTGTCAGCTTCCTGGGTGCTGGGATATAGGCTGTGCCACCAGGTCTAGGTGGAGAAGCCTATTTATGCACATTTCCCAGGGGCACATGGCGATAGTGATGTTCTAGCTAAGACAAGGCCTGGTCATCTCTGCCAGCCCACTTCCTTTCTCTCCTGTAAGTGCTCTCTTGACTTTGCCAAGGTCTAAGTGTGCACAAACCTCCCATGTGCTTATCAAGCTCACTCAGATGAATTTGTGACACCATCAACATGGCTAAGGTAATAAACATATCTCAGGTGTCTTGACTCTCTCTTTCCCTCTCCCCCTTCCTCTCCTCTTTCTCTTTCAACAGGGTCTAAATAGAGAAGATGCCCAGGCTGAGCTTAGACCTACCATATTTCCTGGGGTGTCCTTGAACCCATGGTCCTTCTGCTTCAGCCTCCCATGTGCTTGGAACCACCCCTGGTTCAGTTTCCATAGTTTTTATTTTCACTTTGTTAGTGGTAAGAACAGTCCATATGAGAATTGTACCTTCAACAAATTTTCAAGTTTTGTTGAGGTGTAAATGACAAATGGAAATTGGATGTAAAGTAATATTAGAAGAACATACAGAAAATAATGATGATGATGTAAAATCAAATGATTGTGGGATGGAGTAAAGGATGTATGGGAGACAGTTGCCTCAATTTGTACCTTTTTCTGGAAGCTTTAAATGATATAAAGATATGGGTTATAATACATATATGTGTGTTATAATAAATCATAATTGTGTTGATCACAAATAGTGTTTATGTACATATCTTCTTGCTGTGTATTCTGATCTATTTACCTATATGACATTTACCTTATTCATCAATTGCTTACATTTTGGCTTATTACGATTTTATCTATGAGTAATTCATGTTATTTTATCTTTCTGACCAGTTAAGAGAAAGTTGGACTCATTATACCTTTAGCCCAAAGCCCTTTACTTAAATTTATTTTACTTACTTTGTGTGTGTTCACGGGGGAGGGCAGGTGGGAAGTACAGCATTACTCTTGTGTCACGTGTGTATGTGTGTGTGTGTGTGTGTGTGTGTGTGTGTGTGTGTGTGTGTGTGTGTGTATGTGTGTGTGTGTGTGTGTGTGTGTGTGTAGGCCAGAGGACAACATTTGGGAGTTGAGTTTCTCCTTACTCCATGTAGGTCATGGTGCCTAAATGCTGGTTTTCGGACTTAAGCTGTAGCTTGAGTTTTCCTGCCTGGCCCACAGTCAGGACAAATCTCTCTCACCTGCCAGTCCCACAACCGCTCAGACCCAACCAAGTAAGCACAGAGACTTATATTGGTTACAAACTGTATGTATGGCCGTGGCAGGCTTCTTACTAACTGTTCTTACAGCTTAAATTAATTCATTTCCATAAATCTATACCTTGCCACATGGCTCGTGGCTTACCGGCATCTTCATATGCTGTTTGTCATCGTGGCGGCTGGCAGTGTCTCTCTGACTCAGCCTTCCACTTCCCAGCTTTATTCTTCTCCTTGTCCCGCCTACACTTCCTGCCTAGCCAATGGCCAATTAGTGTTTTATTTATTGACTAATCAGCAACACATTTGCCATACAGACCATCCCACAGCATTAAGCAAATGTTTTTAATCACTGGGCCATCTTGTTAGCTCTTTCCCTGAATTTTTCAGTGTATCTCTTAGGACAAATAGCACACGTTTTTACATAGCCACAACACAACTGTCAAATTGGGAAGCTGAATATAGTCGTGTTCTCTAGCCATGTTTGTTGATTTTCTTGGCAATGCCCATAGTCAGTTGCCTCCTTCATGTGGGTTCAAGCATGAATCATGAGTCCTCTCTACATATATCACTTCATTCTTTACCTTTGGAATGATTTCTTTCTTTGTCTTTCACTGGTTTGATATTTTTGAGAACAGACATATTATTTTGACAATGTTCACATAATCAGACTTGGGTAGGGCATGCAGGGCATAGAAAATCCAAAGCCAGCATTAAAATAGACAGCTCGAAGAGATAGTGTAGTTGACTGAACTAACCAGCTGTCCTAGTTGGGTTTTTTTTTTTTTTTTTTTTTTTTTGTCACTAAACTAGAGTCACTAGAGAAGAATAATTCTCAATTGAGAAAATAACTCCATTGGATTAGCCTGTGGGGTATTTTCTTGATTAATGATTGGTGTGGAGGAGCCTTGCTCACTGTAGCTGGAGCTTCCTGAGATGTATAAGAAGGTAAGCAGTCAATGAGGAACAAGCCAATAGACAGCTCTCCTCCCTGGTTTCTGCTACAGTTTGTATCTCCAGGTCCATGTCTTGACATCCTGTCCTGGCTTCCCTCAGTGATTGACTTATAAGCTGTAAGATGAAATAAACACTTTTCTCTCCAAGTTGCTTTTGGCAATGGTATTTTATCACAGAATAGAGACCCTAGCTAATATACCAGCTATGTGTATAAGTATGGGATTATTTACCAGCAGTAGGCTCTGTTGGTGTTAGAACCAAACTCAAGATCTGCGAAGAAAATTCTCAGCAGGCATAGCTATGACCCTGATTCAGGTCTCTCACCCAATCCACAGCCAGAGGCACACATTGCTGGTTTATCTCCTTGTGTTTCCAGTGCTGTAGACAGAGCTCCATTGAGCCGGTGCCAGTGAGAAAGTGTCATCCACATGCCTGCCTCTTGTGGCTCAGTAATGTCTTTGTTGGCTTCTCAGCCAAGGCAAATAAAAAGACATCACATCTATGATCTAGAAATAGAATATGAAGTAAATATCCAATTCTGTCTTGCAATGGTGACCACATCTTCTGTTTGCCCTTGTCTGTGCATCTCAGAGATGCTGCTACCATTGGCAGTGACTGTACAGGGATGGCCTCCGGGGGATAGAGTAGTTTGTTTTCCTGGTGTAATCTTTAGTGTGTAAGAATGGATAGAGCTTGCTTCTGTGCCCAGTGAGAGGCATTTTAATAGAGGCAGGAAAGTCTACATACAGACAGCACAATGATAGATCCCTTCATCCTACATGCAGGTGCATAGCCAGCAAGCACAGCTGGGCAGAACTGCCTGGCTCCTCCTTAGCAGGTTCTGAAAGCTGCCATGCTCCCCTAGATAGGTTAGTATGCTACCACCTTGAGGGAAGGAGTTTGTCTCTCTGGAAGAAGAGCTGTAGGAAAAAGGCAGCGTTGTTTCTGCATTTGAAAGATGCGAGGGTAGGTTGGTGTGGGCAGGCCTAGCGGGACAACAGAACAGCTGGCCGCAATGTGTGGGACTCAGCTACTGTTTGCTGTGAGCTTCACTGGAGAATGTAAATGTTCATCCCCTTGTTACATTCACTGGCTGGCTCTGAAGCTTCAAAGACTTTGGATTCCAAGCTGCCACATCCAAACATTTGTGCTGGGAGCCTTTCATCACCTCTTTGATTCTGGGGAGACCTCTCTCAGCTCATTATAGCACAACTCCTGCCAATATCAGCTGCCACAATAGTCACATCTACATGAGATGGCTACCCCAAGGAACGACTCTTCTGCCACCTTTCTGGCACCAACATTGTAGCATGTGTTTTACAAAGGAATTCTATATTGTTTCCAAGTGCAAGGACCTGCTTTAATGATGCTGTCTGGATTTCAAACTACCAAGTTAAAATTTCTATGGTAGGGCTGAGGAGATGGTTCAGTAGCCAAATCACTTGTTGCTTAATTGTTAGGACCAGAGTTCGGATCCCCTCTGCTCATAATCAAAGCTAGCAGGCATGGTGGCATGCACATGCTTGCAGTCATAGGATTCCAATGACAGAGGCAAGGCATAATCAGGGAAATCTGGCAGGGTAGGTCAGCCAGTTTATGGGCTCTGAGTTCAGTGAGAAGCTCTTCCTCAGTCAAGAGCAGAGCAGTTGAAAAGGGCATCTAACATCAACTTCTGGCCTCCATGTGCATATGCACTTGCATGCTTGCACACTCATGAGCAAATGCACTTACATATGCACAAGCAGGCATGCACACCACATATAGACACATAAAAGATGGGGGGGGCATAGGACAGAGTTGTTTTAAATATTTAGTGTGTTTTGACAGTTTGAGCTAATTGCTATTATAAATACTCAACCAAGTCTATCATCCCATAGGTAAATATGAAAGTCAGCACCTCATGTTTATTTAAGCAGATAGGCACTCACCTGAGTTACGTACTTGGCTGACATCACTATATTTGTTCTCATCAAACAGCTCCGAGAGATCCCTGCCCCATTCAGTGTAAAGATGAGGATAAAACTGAGGAGGGCTGACTTAAGTTCAGCCGTTATAAGATGAGGACCTGGTGCTTTAATTCAACTCTGGCCGTGGTGCTCATAGTCTTCATTAGCATGTTGAGTGGCCTCCTTTTCCTCCTGAGAGTTGAATGCCTTGTCACATCTTGTTTTCTGCTCTTCCCTTGGTTCCTTCAACTCTTGAGTGTGCAGTTTTGTAATTATTTTAATGATATAGTTTGGGGTCTGTGGATATGTGTAAACATCAGGACCTGCGTATGAGTTCCCAGCATTCACATAAAAGCTGAGTGTGGACATGCGTGTCTGTAACTCCAGCCCTGGAGGGCAGAGACAAATGGATCTCAGGAGTTCTCTGAAGACACAAGTTCATTTCCCAGCCTGCACATCTGGTAGCTCACAGCAATCAATTCCAAGGAACATAATGCACGTGTACCCTCCCATGGACATGTAATTAAATTTTTAACCTTAAAAAATGATCCTATCATGTCACCTTGTTGAATTGGAGACAATATTCAAAATACAGAAATTAAGATGAGAGATTACCTTTTTATCTGAAGTCTAACACCCAGCAAAAACATGCTAAAATGGCCTTGTGATGAAAACAAACAAGATCACTCAAATGTACAGCCCTCCAGTCCCACAGCCAACCACCTGCTGACAAGGTTACTTGTGGCATTGTTGAGCAGAACAGTGGAATACAGTTAAATAAATGCCAGGAAATTCAGATAGATGAGGTGCTCCGAGGAAGAGATACCACCCGGCATCTGGCCTTGTCCTGAGCTCTCTGGTGAAGTTAGTGTGGGTATAAAGTACATGGCCTCCTTGGAATCCGGGGGACATGTGTCAGCCTCTCCTTTCTACATGAAACCTACGATCAGGCTCAACTTTTTCGTCAATGCAAAACAAATCACAAAGCTTCTTAGTATTTTAAATAACTCAGTATTTTTCCTGACCCCATAGCCATGAACCATATATAACCTTTCTTTCTGCTCTTGATCTCATTCCTGCAGATTTATTAAGGAAGGGTTTGCAGTGCAAATGGAGTATTGCATCCCAGGGGAACCATTTCCTAAGGTCTCTGAGAGTGCAGTTGCATCTGCCCTGGGTATACCTTTGCCTGCTCTATCCAATTTCATGCAGAACCAGATAAAGATTTTCACACCACACCTCATACTCCTCGATTATCACTTTGGGGTGTACCTGAAGGAATCTAAGTCGTGCCACAGACGTATTTGCACTTCTGCATTTACTATAGAACAAGTCACAATAGTCAAGATATGGAACTAGCCTAGGTGCCCATTAACAGATGAATGGATAAAGAAAATGTGAGGCTGGTAGGAGATTAGGGAGGTGAAACCATTATCAGAATATAGTATATGAAAAAATTATTTTCAATAAAATATTTTTTATAAAAGAAAATACGATTCAATACATGCAATAGAGTTTTATTTAGTCATGAAGAAGAATGAAATTATATCATTTGCATTTACCTAGAGATCATTATATTAAATGAAATAAGCTAGACTCAGAAAGACAAATATGCTTTCTCATATGCAGAATCAATCAACCAATCAACCAACCAACCAACCAACCAACCAACCAACAAATCAATCAATCAATCATCTTTCAATATAGATAATATGCCCATATATACATGTTAATAAGGCATGGGGGGTCAGAGTAGCAGGGAACACTATTTCCCCCCTCTTCCCAGTCATTTCCAACCCTAACTCCATCTTGTTACCAGTCTTCTCTGCAGTCATGTGCCCACTGCTCTCCTGCTCCCTAGACGAGAGTTAATATCTCTTGCCTTTTCCAGGGAGGACATCATTGGTCTACATGGGCAAGCTGCAGGGAGACAGTGAAGAACTCCCTACTTTCCCTCAGTCCTTAGTTAGCTAATGACCTTTATTTTCTTTTTAGTTCAGTACTAAGACCAAATGTGAGTGGACTAGTCACTTTACAGTTTGTTGTGTCAAATACCCGACAAAGCCGGGTGGTGGTGGTGCATACCTTTAATCCCAGCACTTGGGAGGCAGAGCCAGGCGGATCTCTGTGAGTTCGAGGCCAGCCTTGGCTACAGAGTGAGTTCCAGGAAAGGCGCAAAGCTACACTGAGAAACCCTGTCTCGAAAAACCAAAACCCAAACCCAAACCAAACCAAATCAAACCAAACCAAACCAAACCAAACCAAACCAAACCAAACCAAACCAAACCAAAAAAACAAAACAAAACAAAACCCGACAAAAGCAACTTAGGAAGGAAGGCATTGTCTCTTAGTTCTAGGGTACAGTACTGCATGGCAGGAAAGTCACAGTGGCAAGAGCTTGAGGCAAATGGTCACAGCTTCTGCAGTACGGAAGGAAAGAGAGATGAAGGTTGTGCCCAGCTCCTTTTCTCCTTTGTCTTCAGTGCAAGAATCTCAGCCCATGGGATGTAGTGCCCACAGTTAAATTGGGTCATTCCACTTCAGTTGATATAATCTAGATAATCTCACACAGATATGACTGGAGGTTTGTCTTCTAGGTAATTCTGGGCCTTATCAATATTGACAATATTATTTATTAATTAACCATCACAGGGAGTAGCTGTCCTTCTTGTTCAGAGAACCCAGAAACCTGTAAAAAGGTTTCCATTGACTTCCTCAATCTTGGAAGAAATGTGGCAAATGATGTATCAAAATAAAAGTGATAATGTGGGGACACTGTCCACTGTTAGTGTGTGGATTGCTTACTTAGCGGAATAAAGCATAACAAGACTCACCCACCCCAGACCCTCACAGATGACTACTGAGCGGTTTGCTGGATACTGAGGCTAACACTACTATATGAGCTGTACTCCCAGATGGAGCACTCTGCTGTGACTGGATACTGAGGCTAACACTACTATATGAGCTGTACTCCCAGATGGAGCACTCTGCTGTGAGAACCCACACTGAACCACCTCTGAACCTTGGAGGAAGCCCCTCCCTGTCCCTAGCTGCAGAAAGCATAGCATCTATTTGTTCTTTGCAGAGCTGGACAAGCCCCTAGGGGGTTGGATACAACTTTATGGAAACCATGCAGTCCTCTTGACTAAAGGCCAAGGTTATCCCTTCTCTTGTGTTTATGAGCAGGACATTTATTGGTTTACCTCTAAATGAGTCTTTGCTTCCCATGTGACCTTATGGTGTCTCACGCAGGACTGTTACCACTTGTGAATGCACAGCTCTTCCTAGCCTTCCTAGCATTCTACCCTGCTCTTCTTAAACAATCAGATAAGCTGCTACACATTCTACTGACGGACCAGACATCAGGATCTAGGGGGCCGTATGGCAGGAGATGGTACACTGGCCTAAGCTCTCCTCTGATACAGGACAAACTTGCTCACTAGAAAGAGAGGAGGGAGGATGAGCGAATGAATGAGAATGAGTACTGTTAGGCTGCCTGTGGCTTTGAGAGGCTCTGGAAACAGAAGTGTGATTCTTCCACTGCTGATCACTCACTTTCAACCGAGAATTCCAACACCATTGTTGAGAGCCAGTGCTACTCCTTCAGTTCACCCCCACTGCCTTAGTCTGTCATTTATCTCCCCCCAATATCATCTAAGTCTGAAATCATGAACCAGTCTTGACAGAATTTCCTCTCCTGACCTAAAATACTCATTATAGGAAAAGTCTTAGCAAGGTGCAAATGAAAAAAGATCACATTCAGTATGTATATTAAAAGTTCATCTTTGTCAAAAAGCACTCAGTTTCCTGATTTCAGGTAATGATAATGGGCATCGGCCCTCTTTCCTCCCACTCTGGGAACAACTGTGCATGCCCCATTTTACCTCTGGCCATAGGGGTGAAAGGGAGTCATACCTGAGATACTTTTAAGTCCCTGAGTGACCAGCATGTCCTTCATGTGAGATAGATCTTCAGTTGTCGCTGTTCAAACACCAGCACAGTGTTCTCAAATTGCTCTTAAATCACCAAATCCCCAGAAACCAGTGGGTTTCTTATCTGCTTTTCCAGGCCTTAGAAACACAGCTTCTGAACCTAAAGGGGACAGTCCGTGCTTTCCCAGATGGCGGAAGCACAAGATAGTTAACTTAGGCATCTGAAGCAGAACCCCAAACATTAACCTCTAATTAAATCATATCCTCCTGACACCTATAATGTTGAGATTATGGTAATGCATGAGGTTATTAATTATATCTAATTATTCAATTAACGGAAAGCAAATACCAGTGGAGATGAAAGTTGGTGAGTGATTTATGAGAGAGGCCAAGTTTGACAGGCTTGGAGCCTGCTGCTTCTTGACAGAGAGAATTTTCTAGGCACTGGGGAGGAGAAAAGATATCATTCTGCCTATTATGGTTTCACTATGCTTTGTTCCCAAAAGTCGTGGTGGAATTTGATACATGCTGAGATGTTAGGAGGTGGGACCATGGGAATGTGTAGAGGCTCTGAGGACTCTGCCATCATGGATGGATGAATCCACTTATTAAATTAATGGATCAATGGGTCATTGAAATGTTTCCAGATTGGGTCTGCTATGAAGGCTGTGTTGTCTAGATGTCTCACATACTTTCTGTCCCTTAACATGTGATATTTCTTGTAGTGTTGGGATTCCACCAGCAGCAAGACCATTATTAGATGTATACCCTTGATCTTGAACCAGAACATGAGCCCACATAAACCTCTTTTCTTCATAAATTACCTAATCTCTGGTACTGTGTCATATCTTGTGCTGGGGAAAGGCCAGGATAGGTAAGAAGGGCCCTGTTAGACAAGGGCATTTTATCTTTTTCTCCAGAATTAAGGTAACATCAAGTCTCAAGTTCAAACTGCTGTCTATGTCTGGATAGGGCATACCTGGCCTTTTAGCAAGTGTTGACTTGCTTCTTGAATGTTGGGTGATGTCTGGGTAAGGTAGTAAGAGAGTTGTAGCCTGAAGGGAAACAGGGACTCTATGTTGATTTGAGAAGCAGGAAAGATGGCGGCATTTCTCCTGGGCACCCTTGACTCCTGATGTTTCTTAGCAATAGGTAAGTTTTGTGTCTTCACAGTGGCCTTCCAAAATTTGATATTCTTGGTGACCATGCTTAACTCCCTTGCTGTTCCTTGGCAATGGTACCACCCCACCTCTTCAACATTTTGTGTAGATGGCAGGGATACTTGAAGGCTGAAGGCTGACACAGAGGCTCAGACACAGCCTGGATTTCTCTGACCTTGGCCTCTTCTGTTACAGAGAAAACAGTAGAATGTTCTTAATCTTTAGTCATCATAGAGAGGAGTACAGTTTTGATGAACAGCCTCCTCCAAGCTTAGAGGATTGCTGACAACTGCAAAGGCCCCAAGGTTGAAGCTGAGGGAACCTGGTGAGAAATAATGGCTGAATTCTTTCCCCCATGGATTTAAAAGTAGTTCCCTTTCAGCTCTTGGTCATGCCTGACAGTTGGGTACCTCATTGGCCAGAAAGATAGACTTTTGAATAACCAAAGTACTATGGTTTATATCTTGTTATGTACTATAATTTAATTAGATTAAACATAGTTAGAATCCTAAAGAAGAAGATCACTAATGTTTTTCAAGATACATGTGCTAAAATTTTCTGATAATTTTTTTTTGTTGTTCCAAGGACCATTGAACTTAATTTTATCAAATCGGAGTGATATGCTTATTCTGACAGTTAGCAGTTCTCACATTTATTACAAACCACATTCATTTCATCCTTCTTAATAAAAATAAATAAATTTATGTATAGGCATCATACCTGTCTGCATTTTAGCAGTTTTACCTTTATTTTCATCAAATATTCAGAAAATTTTGGATTATTATGTCTAGTAAATTTCATAAAGGTATTTGTGATCTTAGTAGGTGATTTCAAGTATTTTCAATATTAGACCAGACAACCAAAGTGTCTAAAAATTTTCCAAGGGCTTCCTGATGAGGCTATCATGCAGTTATTTCGTAAATGGTAGCCTAGAGTCATGGCATGTCACTGTGACAGATTTAATAGCAAAACAGAGTATATATATTTCATCTTATAACACATTATAATAAAATAAATATGACACATTGCATTAGGTTTTGGTCATTTTAATCATTTTGCTCATATTTTAATGAAAAGTTTTAGATAATTGAATGGATTTCATCATTTATCTATTTCATACCTTCCTTATGTAAATCCTTACTACCTCCTCTTGTCTGCTTTCCTGCTGGTCCTCTTCCTCCCCTTAGATGTTCCCACTCTTACTCTCGTGCACGCACACAAGAACACATACTCCACATATGAAAGACATAGGTAAGATTTGTCTTTTTCTCACAATACTCTCTCTTTTTTCTCTTGTTTCATTTAGACTGCATTTTCTACTTTTTCCACAGTGTTCCTTTTACTTTCATATATGCTTTTTTTTCTGGTTTCAAATAAGAGAATGAACATAAGACGAGATGAATGAATATAAGGTGAGATGGAGTTTCAATATAGTTTTGTTTTCCTGACTGCTAAGGATTTTAAATACTTCCCCTATATTTACTGATCATTTGCATGTATACTCTTGAGAACTTTGACTGATTTCAATCATCTTTGTAAGTTCACAATTTGTTTCTGAGCAGTTTTTGTGCTATTTCTTGAAACACATCATTTGCACATTTATTTGAGTTGAAAAACAATGTACTCCTTTAACCAACAGCAAGTCCCATCTAACAGTTGGCTTCAGTCAATGGAAGCTGGAAAGCTGGCTTTCCAGGCGTGCTCTGGAGGCTGGCTAATCCCTAACATCTTCCTGAAAACATGTTCAAAGCATATGATAAAATAAGATCTGAAGAAAAGGCCCATGACTACAGGAGGAAAGGCCAACATGGCAATCCTCTGAGGGCTCTGAAATGAGGTCTTCTGAGTAGACTTCCAAATTGTTGAGTGAGACTATTTTGAATGACTGGACCAACTCCTTATAAAGGCAGGTGGTTTCCCATTCTTTGCCTTAAGTAAAGTTGGAAACAGATCTAATTGTTGTAACTCAAGATGTGGTCTAAGAACTGAATGATGCTGGTGTAACAAAACTCTTACCTGCTTTCAGATGTGAGTCAGCTTTTAAAAAATTTTTTCTTTTATTGAAAATAGATTTTTTTCTCACATAATATATATTATTATTATTATATATATAATATATTATTATATATAATATCCCCACCTTCCCTCTCCTCTATATCTATTACCTTTCTGTCTCTCATTAGAAAAGAACAGGCTTCTAAGAGATAACAGCCAAACATGACAAAATAAAATATAATACAATAAAACAAAACCCATCACATCTCGACTGGACAAGGCAACCCAACAAAAGGAAAATAGCCCCAAGAGTAGGTACAAGAATCAGAGACCCAACTGTTCTCACACTCAGGAGTCCCACAAAAATACTAAGCCAAAAGCTATAATATATATGCAGAGGACCAGTTGCAGACCCATGTAGGCCCTGTGCTTGCTGTTTCCACTTCTGGGAGTTCATATGAGTCTTGCTTCATTGATTCAGAGGGTCTTGTTTTCTTAGTGTCCTCCATCTCCTCTGGCTCCTACACTCTTTCTGTCTCTTCTTCTGTAGAATTCCCTGAGCTCTGAGGGAGGGATTTAATGGAGACATCCCATTTAGAGCTGTGTGTTCCAAGAACTCTCTCTTTCTCTGTGTAATGTCTGGCTGTGGGTCTTTGCATCTGTTCCCATCTGCTGCAGGAGGAATCTTCTCTGATGACTAAATAAGGCAGTGATCTACAAGTATAGCAGAACATCATTAGGAGTCATTTTATTGATACTTTTTTTTTTTTAAGACCGGTAATGTTTGGTTTTACCCTAAGTCTCAGGGATATGTAGTCTCTGGTTCTTGGTCAGGTATAGATTTCATCTTGTGGAGTCAAATCAGACATTGGTTGACTACTCCCACAATTTCTGTGCTGTCATTGTCCTAGTATATCTTGCAGGAAGGACAGATTGTAGGTCAAAGGTTTTGTGGCCAGGTTGGTGTTCACATTTCTCTTTTAGTAATCTGAAGAGTACCTTCCCATGGGAAAGATAGTAGAATGTAGGGGTGAAGGCTCCATGTAGGCACCAGCTAGACTTCTCCATGTTCAATGAGTTGTATGGGTGTTGTCCACAACAATGGTGCCCCACTGTCAGTTTGCAGAGAGCAATCCATTGTCTTAGCAACAGCCTGAGTTGTTTGGGGATTTTCATGGGACCCTCTTGGCCAACAACTCAATGGAATGCAACCCAGTCCTGGCACTGGAATCCTAGTTTGGTGACAAGAGATGGCCATTTGAGACTCCGTATTCCCCATTATTAGGAAACTGCATTACGATTACCTTCATATATTTTAGGAATTTTTCATAGGTGGGAATGGGAACTGGAGGACCAGGTAGGGAGTTGGAGGGGAAATAGGGTTGAGGTAGGAAACATGGAGAGAGACAGCTGAAATTGAGTGGCATTTGAGGGTGATATGGAAACCTAGTGGATCAACTTCTTAGTGTTTATAAGTCCAAAACAAACCAACTAGAACAAAATAGCATCTCTCTTCATTAATTCTAGAGATAAACACTTTTCACCCAGGCAAGACCTTAAATGAAAACACAATTTATATTCCAAAACAAAGGTGAATTCAGATCAGTATGAGCCACAGAGGTTGGGAGGAGTTCTTAGCTCTCTTTAGACCCCCGAGCCAGTTCTGGGCCTCATCTCCTTAGGGGAATAGACACACAGTCCACTCTGGATTAGTCTTACTTTTTACCCAAAATGATTTAACAAAAATTGAAATTATAGTATCTATCTTGAGTTGTCCCATTATGCATCAACAACCATTTTTAAAAAAATGTTAACTTAATAAAGAAAATATTTAATCACGTTGAGCTTTTTGGTCAGAAGAAATAAAATAAGTTCAATTTGTATACAAGTGTTGGTTACAAAATTTTATGAGTTGATAGTAGTACAGTACTTTCAATATATTAAATTCATAACACTAAGATAAAATTCCACAAGGGAAGTGGTAATTGTGAGTTCAAACAGAACAACTGAAGAAGTAGTGAAATTTCTCCCTGTTAGATTGGAAGTTGTTCACATGACTTACAAATAGATAATAACGGATTTTATGTAACTGGGATGTTTTCTTTTCTTACATAAAATCTAAGGAGATTCATAATAGTTTTATTTTAAAATAACAGTGTGTAAAATATCTGAAAAATTAAATACTTATGTAGAAAAGTTAAGTACTACTTTATAATGTGGGAGACTAGTTCCCTACTTTTGTTCAAAATCTTCAAAGGTGTCAGCTCAGTAGTTGGATGGTGGTCCAAGGAGTAAGAACTTCAGTTAGGAAGAGTCTCATGGGGACACAGAGCCTGATGGAGCCAGATGGAGCTAGATGGAACCAAACAGAGCTGTTTCCAGGACACTAACATGACTTGGGTTCTTTTAGATGCTATGGAAGGATATGGTTTGGGAGAAGACCAAATCTAAAAGCAAGTAGGAAGATAACTAATCACAAAGGCCATAAACAAGATGCTGTAGAGGATTCTGGAGCTCCTAGAGGAATTGAAAGAGTGACTAATTGTGTCACAGGGTACTTTAGGAGGTATATGTGGTGCCACAACAATGAACCAATTAGCATGTGGAGAGGGCAGAGGGACAGGAAGCAGGATGAGAGAAATTAGGAGTTGAGAAATGAGAAGACAGAAGAGGCAAGAGAGGAATAATGAAGGAAGGGAGGTGGTGTGGAAAGTATTCGGCAGGTAGAACTAACAAGTGTTAATGACACACTGTGATAAGGCATGAATGGAGGGATGGCACGTACATTGTGGAAGATACTAGAGGCAAGCTGAAGTCTTTAGATGACACCTCTAAGTATTTTAGGCTTAGCAAAAAATGAGATCCTGTTGTTATTGCTTATATTTTCACAACTGAAAATGCATATGTCTGCGTCTCTTGATTTCAGCCATGGAACACATGGAAGAACTCTAGAATCAGGCCATTCCTGAATGGGTGTGTAGAGCATTGCCTGAACACTGGCTATCAAAAGAGTATTAGAAGTCTGCATCAAGTTCTTATTTGAGAGATGAAGAAGTTGAGACCCAGAAAGAGAATCAATTGTCAGAGGTATGCTTTTAGTGGATTGGTAGTTTCTTTTTGATGTGTTGGTTGGGACAAATCGAGTAAGAGTTTATATTATGTGCTCAGAAAATAAAATAAATGTTATAATCTTGTTATCTCTAATGGAGAAGGCAGATTTAGAAATATCTTAAACTCTTCTATTAAAAGACTGGGAATGGGAGCTGCTAGGATGGATTGGTCAGTAAAGTGCTTACCTTGCAAATACAAAGACTTAACATTGAACACAGCATCCACATAAAACTTCCATGCACAGCAGTGCACACATCACCCTACCACTTGGGAGACTGAGACAGGAGGATTCCTGGGGCTCTCTGGCCAGTCAGATAACCTAATTGATGAATTCCAGACCACTGAGAGATATTGATTGCCTCCAAAGGAGATGTACAACATTACTGAGGATGAAACCCAAAGCGATCCTCTGGCCTCTGTTTTTGTACACAAACATTCAGGTAAACATACATCCACACAATGCAAAGAATGGAATAATGTGTAAAAATTGTTTCAAAAATGTAATAACTTTTTATTTTTTATTTTATTTTACATACCAACCACAGTTTCCCCCTCCCTCCTCACCTCCTGTCCCCCCTCCTCCCTTCTACCTCCCCAATCCATCCCTCCTTCCTCTCCATTCAAATGTAGTAAGGTCTCCCTTGGGAATCCACAAAGCATGGCATATCAAGTTGTGGCAGGACCAAGATTCTAAAGGAATTACTTTAATTTCAAAGACAGAAATAGGTTGAAGTAAAAGCATGTAAAAATGTGTTGCATGCAAAACAACCCAAAGAGAACTAGATTATGTATGCTAAACCAGACTAAACAGACAGACTTTAAGATCAAAACTGTTAGTTGAGACAAAGAAAGACATTTTATAATAATAAAATAGAAACCCCTTAAAAACAACTGACAGAATTAGAGAAATCTCAATTCAGTCACAACAGTCTAGTGCCCTTTTTAAAAGAGTAAGCAGAACAATTAAACATACGATCAGTAAAATATGGATGACTTAAAAACACTCACGATGGACTTTTAACCCCCAAGAACCAAAAACCCAAACAAACCCTTTCTTCTATAAGTTGCTTTGGTGATTTTTTTTAAAATCACAGCAACAGAACAGTAACAAATACATCAGGAGAGGAGGTGGGCAGATGGTGAAAGCTGAAATGAGACCACACCTTCCAGAAGGTCACAGCTGTAGAGGGTGAGTAGTTACAGAGTCAAGACACTGTATGGCAAAGCTGAGGTAAAACCACACCATGGTGGATGTATAAACTAAGCGCCCCAGGAATCGAGAATGTCTAGCTTCAGTGACATTTGAGGCACCGTGAAGACGATGAGGGTTCCTGGGTTCAGTACTCACTGAGCCTGCCCAGTTTAAAGACTTTCTTTACTGTGCAGGGAGAGAGAACTTCAGTTGAGGAAATGAGAAAGGACAAAGATGGTGCCCCTTTCTAAGCCAGGAAAACGGCAGGGAATGCAGAAAGATGCACATCTCTGTGCACCATCCCATGAGGAAGAAGCCGTCACCTATCCTCACTCTACAGGGGAGGGCTAGGGCACCCATGTGACCAATGAGCTTTTACAAATGCACTTAGTTATGGGTTCGTGAGTGCCCACACAGTAAGTGCCACTGGCTGTCATGGTGCCAAGCTCAACAGTGATAAGAGCAAAGCTTTTCAAAACCATCTTCCCCTCACCTGGCCTTGGTCCTTCCCAGGAATGACTGAAACACCACCAGTGAGTACACTGATATCAGTGGTGGGTGGGTCTCTCCTAGAAGGGGCTATGCCCCAGTTATTCAAAGATGACCACATGACATTGCCCTGGGTGTGACAGTGCACTCCTATAATCCCACAGAAGATCTCAATCTTCTCCAACTCATGGCAAAAAGTGGTAGGGCAAGAGTAAGCACATGTGAGCATAGGAAATAGAGCATGAGGACAGCCATGATCTGAAGCAACCCTCTGGGTAACCCAGTCCCTCCAGACCAAGAGCTCCTTCCTGGAAGAAGGGCACTGTTCCCTCTTCAGGCTAAGCCCTTCCAAAGGATAATGTCTGACAGTGCAACCCAGAGGCAAGGGACAAACAGAATGGAGGCAGAGACTCAACGTTCAGTTAAACTGGAAAACCCTCTATTCCCTCAAAGAGAAGCGGGAAAATAAGGTGCACTTTTGGGCCAAATAGAAATAAGAGAACAGAGGCAAAACAACACCTTGCATTCAGGACAGAATCCTCAACAAGAAGTGAGGCAGCCAGAGAACCAGCTAGTACTCACCTGCTACTGCAGTCACAGGACCAAAGCAGAGCATGAACTACTTGTAAGAGAGCCTCCTACCTTTGACGGAATGGAGACTAAGCAAAATAAGAATGAGCACATAACAAACTGCAAATGGAAGAAACCACGTACAGGTGTAATAGCAGGCAATGTGCACTCTAAGGGACAAAGCACATTTCAAAGAGGACCATTTAATAATAACCCAAATGCCATAAAACTAAATGATGTGTAATAGCTCTAAACTTACATCTACCTGTTAATATAATTCCACTATATAGGACCCAAACTAGTAGAAGTAAATGGTGAAATATCTAAGGCCACAGACTGTGGGTAGCTTCAGCATGCTTCTGTCAACTATTGATTAAACAAGATGAAGAATCTTGAGACAACTGATGCCAGAGACCCTGAGCTGACTTCTGCAGGAAGAACTTAACTCAACCAAGGTTCAGGGAGGCACAAGTATGCTTCTCCAAGTGTCAAAGGACTGAGAGCATCCAGGATGTATTATGTGACATCATCTGAGGCAGAGAATAATAACAAGCTACCAGGAAATCTCCACACACCTGGAGATAAATCAGCATACTTCTGAAACAACTCATAGACATGTGGAGAAATAGCAAGGGCAATGAGCAAATATCTTGAAATTAAAAAATTATAATACAAACCGGGCGGTGGTGGCGGCACACGCCTTTAATCCCAGCACTTGGGAGGCAGAGCCAGGCGGATCTCTGTGAGTTTGAGGCCAGCCTGGGCTACCAAGTGAGTCCCAGGACAGGCGCAAAGCTACACGGAGAAACCCTGTCTCGAAAAACCAAAAAAAAAAAAAAAATTATAATACATTAAAACCTGGGTTATAGCCAAAAGTGTCTATAGGGAAATTTTTAGTTTTAATTGCATATATTAAAGAAAGCAGAAATAATAAAATCCATGATATGACTATTCATTTCAAGAAGTTATAATAATAGTAGCAAACTAAACCCAAAACACATGAAAAGGTGAAAACGGTTAAGGTAATAAGGGTTAAAATAGTTAAAGTAATAATAACTAAATGAAAATAAAATATGGACTTATATTTTTTAACATATATATACATATGCATATGTAATTTAGATGAAAATTTCTCATCTGGGCTGACAATGCTCTCTCCAAGAGGCAAAGACCATCTAAAAAAATCTCAACACCAGCCATGAGAGGCCTCCTTTGATTCAAAAAAGCACTTGAAATACCAAACATTTCTGTGTTTCCTTTTCTTTCCTTTTTTTAAAATCAACTATCACATTATATTACTATGATGTAGTAAAACTAACACCTAAGGTGACAGAAAACAGTAAAAGTGATGTTATGTAACTGAAACTATTCCTTCAGATACAAAATCTTTAAGCTTTAAATGACATCTTGTTCACATAAGTCAGGAAAAGAAAATACGTATTCAATGTGTGAACAAAAGATGAGATCAGCCTTAGAAAAGGAAACACAGGAAATTAAGTGCTCTAAAGGCAAGAGTTGGAAATGGTGATGACTGGAAATGGTAAGTAGGAAATGCCTCTTGAACTGACTTGAAGATATGTGTGGGCACAGAAGCTCACTTTTGCACAGATGCTGCATACATGCAATGCACACAGTAATCCCCAGAGCTCACTAGCAGTTGTAGGTATGTATACATTTGTGTGTGCTGCACATGCACCCAATAAAAATCAATGGCACAATGAAAGGACATGAAAAACGACAATGTGAATAAACCACAGAAATGTCAAATACAAGTTCAAAAGAATATATACTTAGTTTTAATTACATATAAAAATATTTATGGATTAAAGGATTTCCTGGAAAGGTATAAACCAATGAAACCGACTCTGTAAGGTACCAGAAGCCTAAAATCTCAAAGGCCACATTATAAATTGAGAATTTGCTCAGGTTATACTAAAGAAGTATTGGAAGCGATGCTGGTAGCCATTTGCAGATGACACGGCATCTTCTAGAAGGTACTGCTGCTGTGTGGGGAAGCTGGAGCAGCGTGGTGCAATCCCCTTCCTGCTGTGGTACAGTGGGTAAAGACTGTGGATGTGTGTACACATATGCTGTCTTGTGCATGATCATCCATGCTGTGGCCACAGGAGAAATGACTCACTCCGAGGTGCCGAGGGTTGCTACTCAGGCAAGTGGGTTGGGGAGAAGCTAGACTATTATATTTTTGTTTGTCTTTTATGATCTCTCTGAATAATTTTTAACCATGCTCTTGTCATTTTAAAATGGAAAAATAGACAAAACGTTTTACAGAAAACTTCAAAATAGTCTTCCCAGAGTTATTTCTTATTAGCTAGCCAGATGCAAACATCAGGGGCAACTTTGAAACCTTAGTCACTGATGTCATATATGCTGCTGGCTGGGGCTGAACTGTGCGGAGTTTCCTGCTAGGACAGGCGTGGGGTGGGGTGTGGCAAGTCTGTCACCCTGTAAGCAGCAATACAAACCTGAGCTTGGTGGCCCCAGTTCTCTTTCTGCCAATGGCCTCTTACTCATGCTTTTATCATGAGATAATAATAAAATTGAGCCTGGAGAGTGATTTGTGAAGTGAGAATGGTGATTAAAACCCACAACTGTCGAGATTTAGCAGAATTTGTCATAGTTTTCAAAGAATTAAATTACTCCTCCATTAAAAAATGACTAAGGGAATTAATTGTCAATTCAGCAGCTTGCATGACAATGAGAGTTCTTGAACTTTTAATGAACTGTTTCCTTTAAAATGTTCTAACGAAGCTGACTTCAGAAAGCAGTTCTCAGATAATTACCAAGATCCAAGACTCCCAAATGAGCTTTTGGGTGCCATAATTTTCAGTAGACCTTGGGCAAAGGACTGATGAATCAACACTGATATAGGAACAGGTGGTGAGAGGCATTGGTGGATGGTCATATCTGTGACTCCCGTGCCCTGTCTTATATCACTCTTAGGGCATCCTCTTCCTTGCTAAGTCTGGATGATGTTGGGTGATTTGTTTGGGATGAAGTTTGTACCGATTGATTTCTGTCAACTGGACAAAAATTAGAAATGCCTGAAAGGAAGGAAGCTCAGTGGAGGAGTTGCCTGTATCAGATTGGCCCATGGACATGTCTGTGGGAGTATTTTCTTCTTCTTCTTCTTCTTCTTCTTCTTCTTCTTCTTCTTCTTCTTCTTCTTCTTCTTCTTCTTCTTCTTCTTCTCCTTCTCCTTCTCCTTCTCCTTCTCCTTCTCCTTCTCCTTCTCCTTCTCCTTCTCCTTCTCCTTCTCCTTCTTCTTCTTCTTTTGGTTTTTCGAGACAGGGTTTCTCTGTGTGGCTTTGTGTCTTTCCTGGATCTCGCTCTGTAGACTAGGCTGGCCTCGAACTCACAAAGATGTGCCTGGTTCTGCCTCCCAAGTGCTGGGATTAAAGGCATGTGCCACCACTGCCCGGCAGGGGAGTATTTTCTTGATTGATGATTGATGCAAGAGGACCCAGTGTGCTCTGGGAAGTGGCACCCCTAGATAGCATAAGAAAATAAACTAAGCAAGCCAGTAAGCAGTTCCCTCCATAGTTTCTGCTCCAGTTCCTTCCTCAAGGTTCTGGCCTTGAGTTCCTGCCCTGATTTCTCTTACTGATGGACTATGACATAGACATGTCAGCCAATAAATTCTTTCCTCCCCAAGTTGCTTTTGCTCATGGTATTTTATCATAGCAATTAAAAAAACCTAACTGGAATGGGATGTTAGCAAATACGGCTCTGAGCAGAGACTTGGGGACACTTGTAGGTGGAGTTGTTTTCTTATGATTCTCCCTCATGAATGCTCAGTGCCCTGCAAGATTATACATGGTTTGGGACTATTTTACCATAAGGAGGTGAAAACTGGAGCCATCCCATGGCCAGGTCACATGGAGAGAGAGTTGAAGTCTGGCTGTTGTCTTGCTCTCTTGGCTCTAGTGCAGAGTAGTTTCAGGTCTGACTATTGATGCCACAGTCCCGGCCCAGAGAGGAAAACTGCAAGCTAAGCCATGGCTCAATTTCATTATTATTATGTTAGCTTTTAAGTGTCCAAGAGTTTGGTCATGCACAGAGGAGTAAAATAAAGCTAGGAGCCAGTGGCCCTAACTGAGACAGACCTGAAGAAAGGTAGCAGAAGTAACTGTAGAAGGACCGACAGTCTTTCCAGCTTCCATGGTATCACTCCTGTCTCAGAATCCTGGGGAAAATAGGCAGTGTTGCCCCCGAGGACTTAATGTGCAGGGCCACGACCAGCAACACTGCATCCCCAAGTGTGCTGATTTTTTCGAATCTCAGCTCCTGCCTTATATCTGCTGATTCTGATCTGTCTTCTACCAAGATTTCCTATGTTTTCTGCACTTGGGATCACACTTGTAAACTCCCAGGGATTCCACTCTTCTGATCCATGCTTGGAGCAGGAAGAACGTGAGAGTCAGTACACCTTGCACATCCCTGTGCTTGGAGAGGTCTCTGCATTCCTTCAGAGTCCTTCCAAAGGGAAATATTCATCCACCAGTGGTCTCACTGCCGCTTTCATGCCAAATACAGTAAAGCAGGATTTAGGAGGCCATGCAGCATCTGAGGGTCAGGAAGGAAGACTTTCTTTCTTTTTTCTTTTTTCTTTTTTAATTAAATTTTTTTTATTTATTTTACATACCAACCACACATCACCCTCTCATTCCTTTTCCCGATCCCCCTACTCCCAACTAACCTCCCTCATCCCCTTCTCCAAAAGGGTAAGTTCTCCCATGAGGGGACAAGAAAGCCTGGTACATTCAGTTGAGGCAGGACCCAGCCCCTCTCCTCTGCCTCAAGGATGAGCAAGGTGTGTGACCACAGGTAATGGGATCCAGAAAGCTGGCTCACGCACCAGGGATAGATCCTTATCACACTTCCAGGTGCCCCTCAAACAGACCCAGCTACACAACTGTCTCCTGTATGCAGAGGGTCTAGTCCAGTCCCACACAGGTTCCACAGCTGTTGGTCTAAAGTTTGTGGGTTCCTATGAGCTTGGTTCAGTTGTCTCTGTAGATTTCCACATCATGATCTTGACCCCCCTTACTCATATAATCCCTCTTCCCTCTCTTTGACTGAACTCCTGGAGCTCAACCTGGTGCTTGGCTGTGGGTCTCTACATCTGCTTCCATCAGTTACTGGATGAAGGCTCTATGATGACAGGGTATTCACCAATCTGATTACCAGGGTAGGCCAGTTCAGGCACCCTCACCACTATTGCTAGTAGTCTGATCTGGGGTCATCCTTGTGGGTTCCTGGGAATTTCCCCAGCACCAGGTTTCTCCCTTACCCCATAATGTCTTCTTGTATCAAGATACCTCTTTCATTGCTCTTCCACTCCATCCCCACTTGACCATCCAGTTCCTTCATGTTCTCATCCCCCTCCCCTTCCCTCTTTCCCCCCACCCATCCCCAGTTTACTCATGGAGATCTTCTCTGCTTCTCCTTCCCAAGGTGATCCATGCATCCCTCTTAGGGTCCTCCTTGTTTCCTAGTTTCTCTGGAGCTGTGGGTTGTAGTCTGATTGTCTTTTGCTTTATATCTAGTAACCACTTATATACACAATGGAGTATTACTCAGCTGTAAAAAGCAATTTACAGGCAAATGGATGGAACTAGAAAATATCATCCTGAATGAGGTAACCCAGACTCAGAAAGACAAACATGGTATGTACTCACTCATAAGGAAGACTTTCTTAAATTGTCGAAGTGGTGCTTTACTGACTGGGAAAGGGAGCAAGTGGGAAGGGAAAATGTCCTGTTTGAGAGGAGATTTGAAGCTCCATGTGAGAACATCTCTGAGCCCTATGATTCACTATGATTCACTACCTGCAAGGCTGGCAGGGCTCCTTCTTATTAATGTACATATAGTCGTCACCTTTTCTAGTCAATGCATAGGCCCACATGCAGAATCTACTCCAGGAGAACCTTCATGTGGCAAGGTCACCCTAGAGAGACTGCGGGATTACCATTTTTAATTTTCTTTAGAAAACAACAACAATTTATTGCAGTGGAATCTTAGTGAACCAGCAATCCAGAAGGAAAAGGAAAAAACAAACAAGTAAGCAAGCGAACAACCAACCTACCCACCCGGCTTCCTTACTCAGCATCTTCTGATTCTGTGGTGGAAACCCTCCCACACTGCAGACTTCAGTCTCCTGATAGTTTAACAGTGGCTTGCTTGTACTTGCCTGAGCCAAATGCGCCATACCTGGGAAGTGGTTTTTCCTGTAGTGATGCTAATGCTAGCCGTAGTATCAAAACTCCTAGCCAGAAGAACACAAAGTGCTCAGCCTGTGTTACATGATGTATGTAGTACCTCACCCTGTCAACAATTTATGAGGCATGTAGAAAGAAGCTGAGGTTTTACTGGTACTTACTGGCCTTGTGCTGAGAGATGGAGGCAGTATCTTAGTCTTCAGCTTAGCAGTATTGATGGCCTTCAGGGAGCTTGCTTGGTTCCCTTCTTTATTTTCCTTCCTTCCTCTCTCCCTCCTTCCCTCCCTCTCTCCCTCCCTCCCTTCCTTTTTCTTGTGTATAGCTCAGGGGAGGGTACTTGCTCACGAATTCCGTCACTACCTGGTTGCAAGGGTCAGTCTGGTCTTGGTGCTTGGTGTGTCTGAGAGGTACAGATAAGACACTTCTGGGGTCTGTCCCTCCGAGATGTCCAGGATGGCTAGATGGTGCAGACCAGAAGAATGGAGGGCTGCTATGTATAGGTGATTTCTGATCAGGGACAAGAGGATTCAGGTGTGGCTCTCCTTTTCTCTGGGTCTGTTGACTTCCAGGAACTGTTTCAAGCAAGTGAGCTACCCAGTCTTGCTAAAAAGTTCTTTGTGGACCTCGTAATGCACTCTGTGGGGTTTGATCTCTCACCTCCTCTACCTCGTTCTTTCTGGACTCCAGATCTTTGTTCCTTGGTGTTACCTTGCCTAGGAAGTCACCAGTATGAACATTCTTGCTGAAATCTGCTTTATTGGTCTGAAATCCAAGACTGTTTTGTTGAGTATATGAGTGGATCCCTGTTCCCCTCTCCTCAGAGTAATGCTGTATCTGGTGTCACAGAGTTGCCCAACTCTGCTCTGGCCAGGTGTTCAGCAGCAGAAGTGATGTTGGGTTTATGCACCTTGTCTACCAGCCACTTGAGGACCAAGATTCAGGACCAAAAAAAAAAGCCACAGTCTTTTTCCCAAGCCATGGCTTGTTGGAAAACTAGCTGAGCAGAGAATCTTTCTGAAAACCCAGCTTACCAAAAATATGTCAAAAGAGTGCTCTATATTTTTCCAGAAAGTTTTAGGCATACTTATCTATCATACACACACACACACACACACACACACACACACACACAGAGGGGGGGGGGAGAGAGAGAGAGAGAGAGAGAGAGAGAGAGAGAGAGAGAGAGAGAGAGAGAGAGAGAGAACAGACAGATAGACAGACATAAATCACACAATATGAGAGTGACATGTCTCTGCCCAGAATTACTACTGGTTGCAGGCAGTTTTTCAGAGGCATCCATGTACATGAACCTCAGCTGTATGAATGGAGTGCTCATGAATGAATAAAGTCGCTATAATGCATTTGTAATCTGCTTAGTTGATCCCTTTGATTTGTCCCTTGCATAAGATTCACATCCTTAAAGGCCTCTTGGACATGCTTTCTAAACCCAGATGTCCTGGGTACAAGAACAGGAGTCCCAGGGCCCTAGATGCCTGCTAGGTTCTTGATGTCTCCCATGGTAGGCTCCTACAACAGGCTGGCAGCTCTGTCACCTGGGCAAACCCTCTTCCAGAACATTGTACAGAGAACTCATTTGTGCAAAATTGCTTCTGTTATTTGCTGCAAGTAGGAAAGAAATGTCATACATTACTTGCTTGACGCTTGCACACATGCTGCTTTGCTGTTACTTGCCATGGGAGACACCAAGGTGAGGCAGGGGTAAAAAGATGTGAAATAGCAAAGCCAAACAGAGCTCCAAAGAGGAGTCAGATATCACCTCTTCTTGTGTTATAATTGACAATAATCCTACCAAACTCATGGCCCATAGGCTGCATAACAAGCAAAAATGTTCTTGGGGAAGCTAGATTGTTTTAGTCACTATGCCTGCATGCCAACCCACCTTAAACCTTTAAAAATTTAGTAAATGATATTTACTACAGTCGTGACTCAGTAGGTTAGAAGTTTGTACCCAGAGCAGACCACTGGATCCTCTGCCTCAGACCATGTCATGAGACCATGTCATCTAGACAGCTGAGCACCAGAGCTCTATGACATCAGAAGCTCCTATGTTTTTTCCACATGATCCCAAACAGAGAAAACTTCAGGGTATTGTCATATGGTGTCATCTGTCCCCAAGAAGCATAGTACCCAGGAAAGAGGTAGCTCACCTCCTAAGCCACACAGGGTCATTTCTGCTGATATGTTGCACGGGACAAGTACACAGTCCACTTGGGTTCAGGAGACACAGAGAGTCCCTTCCAGAGGCATCTGGGAATCATACTGTGAGAACACAGAGATAGATGCACTTTGGTGCAGCTGCCTTTGAGGGTCTTGATTGGACCATTGTTAGATAAAGGTGACATCAGGAATGATAGCAGTTGGACACATAGGAACTTGTCCTGGGACAAGAGAATGTGGAGATTGGGGACAGTCCTAAGGAAGAGGGTTTCCCAAGAAACTAGGCACCCCACCATAGCAGGGTTCATGGAGGGTCTATGGCCCATTGACCCTGTCCATGTCTGGGGCTTGAGTGGGAATTGGAGCTCCCAATAGCAGATGGAGAGGATGATGGCAGTGATTCCATGTTGATGTGGGCCCCTTGGATCATTCATCCAATGGCAGTAGGAAAAACAAAACAAAACAAAATAATACAAAACAAAACAAAACAAAAAAACAACAACAAAAGAACCAGAAAAGTTCAAGGGTCTGGTATTAGGCTGTGTCTAAAAGGCTGAGCCCTAGCAAGAGTTGAGGTCTCTCTTAACCTTTTCCCTTAGCTAAAGGACTTCTGTGCCAAGACCAATTCCTGTGAGTCTGTAGCTCAGCCCCGTGGGAATTTTCTGACTTCACACCCTAGTCTTCCTTCTGGAAGCCTGTAGTGACTTTCTGCAAACAAATACTATGACAAGCCACAGAAAAGACTGGAAGTAGGACTGTGTTGCCCACCTGGTCAGTCCTAACAGGATATGCTGGCCATTCCTGGCTGTGCCATGGTGAGCTCTGACCACTCAGTATACCCACCTGGGAGAATGGCATAGATTGGGAATTTGAGGAGACATACAAATAGAAGTAGCTGTCACTCAGTCCCCAATGCCTTGAGGTAGCTTCCTGTGTCCTCTGAACTCATAAATAGCACTAGAAGACTGAGTATTGTCTTTAGGAAGCAGCAAATTACTAGATCAGGCCGTGGCAGGGAGGCAGACTGGGTGATCTGGGTGTTGGAGAGAATTTTATTTGCATGGATACCTAGCAAGGTGATGTTCTGTGAGGAGAAGCTGTAGTCTGGGGCCCTAGAAGAGGACTGCACTGTGCCTAGGGCCTAGCCCATCATGTGTTTTCCATGGGAGGGTGCTCCTCCTACAATGTCCAAACCTTTGGGCCCACTGATTCAACTAGACCCTGCTCCTGCTCTGTTGTAGTTTCCAGGCCAAAAAACTGTATTGGAGTGTGAGGTTCTCCTGGGAAGCCAGGCTCAGCTGGCAGGCTCCTACCTTCTTCTTTAGTATCACCTTCTCTCCCTGGAACCCTAGCTCCCCCTCCATAAACACCAAGCTCACTATTGTCATTTGGGGGATGTCTCAGAGACCTGTCTTTTGTTCCTACTTGCAGGATGTCATATGTCCCCACATGCCACAAAGGGACTCTGACTTTGCACATTAGACAATAGAGTTCAAATAGAAGAGAGGCAGTGGTTAGTGGTGTTGGAGGTTAGACTGCAGCATGATGAGCCCCTAGCGAGTTTGAAGGTAAAGCAGCTGGATGGTACTCCAGATGATTTGTGTGTAGGGGCCTGACTGCTCACAAAGGGGGCTGAAAATAAGGAGGGAAGAAGATATTGAAGGAGCAAGTTTGGGGAGACCAAGGACAGAGCCAGACATCTGCCTGCTGGACCAGCCTCCTCATGCCCAGCAGCCTTACTTAAAGCCCAGCAGAGGGCAACAAAAGCTAGAGAGAAGCTGTGTAGGCCATGGCTCTTCCTGGACAATGTAGATATGTGGATGCTTAATTAATGCAAATGTGTCTTAATCATCCTCAAATGCGGCTCCTGGTGAGGGTTGCCATGGTCACAGGTCTCTGTCTTCCACATTAGCTCCACATGTCCACGTATAATTCAGGCAATGCGTGACTGTGCTCTGAGCCCTGGGTACCTATAGCAGTTACCAGAAGCAATCCTGGAGCCTCTTCCTCCTGCCACATTCCAAGAGTCACTGGAGGTCTCCATGACTATGAGCCATGATAGAAGTGAGTGGTCTGGTAAGCTTTGTTCCTGGCTTCTGTGTCACTTCTATGCCTTGAAGCAACACTGCCAGGCAAGAACAGGGCAGAGGCAACTAAATCACCAGGCAGAAGAAAAATAGGCTCAGAGGGAGTGACTCACACAAGCTCATTTTTGACTGTCCAGGCTCCAGGTCTGGTGAAGAGGTTTATGCTATTGGGTAGTTCTATGGCTATGTATTAAGTTGAGATGTGTCTTGTGTTACCTAGCATCTCAGAAACTAATAAAAAAAGATAAGACATCACTCTGTTTTTCAGGTGATGAGAGAAGCTTGGGAATGGTGTGTAGTTTCCCCTGGGTCACAGAGCAGTGGGGTAGATGAGTCAGGAATCCATGTTTTGGAGCAGAAGTGGGCCCTAACCTATATTATACATTTCTAATCCCAAGCACAGCATTTAAAGGTTGCTATAGTAAGGATATGCCTATCTTTACTTACCCTGAAATGCTACTGGGGGCCCTGGCACTTGTGGCAAGGGAGAGATTTGGGGGTCATGCCTTAGTGGGGCAAGTTTCAGTCAAGGGGTCTTAGCCAGATACCTTCCCTGCCATAGTAGGGCATCCATGCAGATGTAAATCGAGTTGATTTGTGTCACCACACAGGGATGGCCCAGGAATCAGCACAGGTGTGTAGTGGGTCTGCACCAGCTGCAGTAGTAGGGAAGGCACTCTGGGCTACAGCGCAAATCACGTGTCCTCAGCAGAGGCAATGAGAAGTAGGCTGGAGCCTCCAGGACTGATGTCACCTTCCTGCTCATGAAAGCCAGATGTAATCATCTGAAAAATCATTGCTTTTTCTTCTTCAGATTTTCCCCCATGGATTCATATAGGGCTGTTAGCCTTAATAATGCCAGAGGTTAAAGTAATGCATGGTTAGATATTCATATAGAGAGGCTGGATCTCTAGAATGTGGACAGTTATGTCACCACAAGCCTGTGGCTTGGGGCTGGAGGAAGAGCTTTGAGCCTGGGGCTGACAACTGGGTGCTCAGGGTTTCTTTCCTTGGCAAGGCATGTGCTTTGAGAGCGATGTGACCGGGTCCTGAGAACAGAACTCTTTCTGAGAACCTCATAAGAATCTTTGTGGCTGATGCAGAGATCCACAGCCAAGCACCAGGCCGAGCTCTGGGATTCCAGTCGAAGAGAGGGAAGAGGGATTATATGAGCAAGGGTGGGGGGGCGTCAAGATCATGATGAGGAAATCTACAGAGACAACTGAATCAAGCTCATAGGAACCCATAAACTTCAGACTGACAGCTGTGGAACCTGCATGGGGCTGGACTAGGCCCTTTGCATAGGCTCTGCATAAGCGAGACAATTGTGCAGCTTGGTCTGTTTGAAGAGCCCCTGGTAGTGTGATCAGAATCTATTCCTGGTGCATGAGCTGGCTTTCTGGAGCCCATTACCTATGGTGGGACCCCTTGCTCACTCTTGATGCAGCGGGGAGGGGCTTGGTTCTACCTCAGCTGAATGTACCAGGCTTTGCTGACTCCCCATGGGAGGACTTATCCTTTTGGAGGAGGAGATGGGGGATGGTTGCGGGGGGAGCAGGAAGATAAATGAGGGGGGATTTGTGGTTGGTATGTTAAATGAATAAAAAGAAATTTGTCTAAATAAAAAAAAAACCAGAAAAAAAAAGAATCTTTGTGGCTGACTTGGGCCCATCTTCATTGAAACAATCCTGGCTGCTAGAGCCAGAAGATTCTAAAGGTCGAGAACCCCCCAAACAAACCGTTATGTGTGCTCATTAAAGAGTGCAAAGTGTTACATCCTTGTTATCAGATAGCTTTCCTTCATCCCAAGAGTCCTGGAAAGAACCCTCCTCCACCTCCCCTCGGCCATGTCTGCCCTTCCCTGTGACCCTGACCCCATCTTCATTTCCCCACTGGGTTTTATCCTGGCTTCCTCTTGTGATTTTCCTCACCTATTTAGACAAGTCCTTCCAAATCTTCCCCATTAACCTCTGGAAGGGCTTCTGAGTCCCTATTACAGTACTCCAGCCTTTTATCCAAACTTTCTCAACTCATGTCTTTCCTAGCTGATAGGAGTTCTGAGCCACCTTCCTCCAAGTACAGGATTTGGCTGTGGCAGTCTCCTAGGGATATTCTGCCCAAGAGGAAAAGAAGAGGAATGGAGTTATATGAATGTCCCAGCACATGCCCTTCTTGCTTATTAAGCAAAAGCAAAAAGCACAAAAATCTCAAGTGCAGAATCTAGCTAAGGATGTTTCCATCATATTGAATTCCATAAATAATATGGAATGTTTCCATCATATCATATCCCAGGGCCTGGTTCCAGCACAGGGCCCTCAGGATGAAGGGGATGCTGGGCTTGAAGGACTGATAGCACTTGGGGATGCATGCCATCTTTAGCATCTGGCACTGTCCACCCTCCTCTTAACTGCCTTGCTTTGGGCATATGATAGAGAATTCCTGTGGCCAGTAGGCCTGCCATCCATGGGGTCTTCTGAGAGACTTTCTAAAGTGCGCTTCCAGGAGGAAGAGCAACACACTACATCTCTTAGGGCAAATGCATCTTCATTTTTAGATGGCCATCCGTGTTTGTTTAATCATATTATTATTACTAAATAATTCATAACATACACACACACACACACACACACACACACACAAAAACAAAAAACCAAAAAACCCCCCCAAAAAAACCCAAAAAAAACCTCTTCCATCATTTTTCCCCCTCTCAATGTAATTTTCTTAGCACAGTGCCTGGGTTATGCCTCCTTCTTAGTTGTGTTTGTTGAAAGTATCACTACGAGTGAGTGAGACATGAAGTTGGAGGTGGTAGGAGATGGGTAGGATCTGCGAGGAGTTAGGGGGAGGAATGAGGGTAAATATGATCAACATACATCATATTAAATAATTAATAAAATATATTAAAAGGGAATTTGTGAGTAAATGAATGGATGGATGAAGAATGCACTTGTCAAGAATCCATGTATTTCAACTCTATCTTATTATCCAAGCATACTGAACCCATTACTTGCCATGCCTGTTATAAATTTCCTATGGTTGGTTCTCATAGAATCTGGGGGCTGGGGTGAGACATTGGCCATTGAGTTGGCACGCGCTCCATGTCATGCCGTAGCCATCAGAGCACCCTCTGACTGCATTCACCCACTGCCAGTGCTTCAGTGGGAAGCCATTCTGACGTTGGCTGTAAAGCTTGAAAAGGGCAGTTGTGGAAGGGATTTTTAAGAAACTAAAAAAAGAGTGAAAATGGGTCCAGTTAAGCAAAGCAGGCATCAAGGAGAGGCAAGAAGCACTTCAGCATGTGCTTGGACAAATAAAGTCATTGGTCCCAGGGGTGCCTGGGACTCAGGAGGCCCCAAACAGTCTGTCTGGACAGGCAGCTCAGTCATAGTTAGAGGTAGGTGTCAGGAACAGAGGATGGAAGGCACTCCTCAGCGACAATGGATTTATAGCAGCCTTTCAAAGGAAGCTTGGCTTGGGATCAAAAAGAAAATTATCTTCTTCAATGCTTCATTTCCTTAAATTTACAGCATCAATAACTCCTTCAGCTCTCGTTGTGCGGCCCAGCAGACTTAGCAGGTGGAGACAAGGCATGGAGGACTCCCAGGGCCCTTCTGTGACAGATTCACACCAGGCTTTCCCTCAGGACAGCCATGGCTTTGAGTATTCTCATCCTGTAGGTTCTAAACCCTGGTCCTCCTCAGAATCTATGGACCTTACCCCTACCCCACAGATTCATAATTCAAGGCAGAGAACATACTGTAGCGTGGTCTGTAGGTCTTGCTGGTCCAAGGCTTGGATCACTCAGGTGATGGAAAATCAGGACCAGTCTGCACACCATGGAGCACATGTGGCCTACCTTCCCAACAGCACTAAGAATGTTCACTGGCTGTTCCCAAGACATTTTAAGTGTTTCACGGAAGCTACATTGTGGATTCTTCCCTCCAGTTAGACATCTGCTCCCCAAAGCAGTCATCTTTAGGACTGTCATTCTGTCTACTTGCCTAGCCCCTCCACGCCTGCCATCTCCTCAGAAGCTTTTCTCATTCTTCTGATTGCTGATTTCCCTCACATTGACCTCTGCATCTCTAGCTGACTTTGATGTCCCTTGGAAATGGGTTCCATTTTTGTTTTGAGGAGCATTGTGTCAGAGGAAATGGTGTCAGAGACAAGCATGGTTTGAACTTTGACTTACCAAGGATGGTAAGGTACTTTCATGACATTGACTTATTACATTTTGCTGTTTGTACCCAAGGGCTATGTCTTCTACACATTCCTCAGCATTTACTTCACAATCAAACCTTGGACTGATTACAAGCTTCTGATGTGTTTTCTTAGGCATAAAACCTATAGACTCCAAAGGCTGGCACTCTGGGCATCCTTCAGTCCACATAAATGAATGTATGCAAGGGAGATGTTCCTGCCCAGCTCCAGGTCCTTGACAGTATCTGAGCTTCTTTCTTGGTATCTTTGGATGTTCCTGAAGATCTCAGACCCCTCCCCCACCCCTTTTTCAATTGTCATTCAGCCTTCATTGGGCCTCTGTGGTCTGACTCCTATTGCATCTCTGCTGCCTTACACTGAAATCTGTCTCCATGAATGTGGGTACCAGGAAAGGCTCAAGCCAGGGGCCTCAGTACCCCCCAAACTCAGGGGAGCTTCATTTATTCACATGACACAACCCCGAGTTACCCAAGGAAGTCTCAACTCAGGTACTGCCTTGATCAGACTAGCCTGTTGTCAATTTGTCTGTGGGGTATTTTCTTGAAATCTTACTGATGTGGGAGTGCCCAGCCCACTGGAGGTGGTACCACCCCTGAGCTGGTGATCTTAGGTTGTATAAGAAAGCTAGATGAGCTGGGCGGTGGTGGCACACGCCTTTAATCCCAGCACTTGGGAGGCAGAGCCAGGCGGATCTCTGTGAGTCCGAGGCCAGCCTGGTCTCCAAAGCGAGTTCCAGGACAGGCACAAAGCTACACAGAGAAACCTTGTCTCGAAAAACCAAAAAAAAAAAAAAAAAAAAAAAAAAAAAGAAAAAAAAAAAGAAAAGAAAAGAAAGCTAAGAAGCTAGATGAGATCTGTGATTGTTATGTAAAATGAATAAATAAAAAAAAGGAAAAAGAAGGAAAGCTGGATGAAGAAGTCATGGGAAGTAAGCCAGGAAGTGGCTTTCCACCATGGTGCTTGCCTCTATTATTGCTTGAGTTTCTGCCATGATTCCCCTCAGTGATGGGCTGGGATGAGGAAATACACACCAAATAAATCCTCTCCTACCCAAGCTATTTTTGTTCAGAGTATTTTTAGCACAGCAACAAAAGTAAAATGCAACAATACCCCCTTCACCTTTTAGTGGAATAAGGCAAAGTTAGAAAGTGTGGAAGGACAAGATACAGACATCAAAAATGGCGCTGTCCTTTCATCCAGAAAGGGAAGGTCATTGCTGAGCAGATGAGAAGAATGCGTCTATGATTTACTTGCTAGCGTAAAACACAAATTCCCATTATGTACAGGATATAGCTGAAGTGACTGAACACAGCTGTTAATGGAAGTAATTTTTGAAATAAGAATTGTGAATAATTTTCACATTTTTTCCAAATTATGGGATTTGTAAAACAGCAAATATAAAATAAAAAAAAGAGTCATTGCAACATAGAAAAAGCGGACCACTCATTCTCCACCAGAGGTCTAAATTTTGCTGAAAACTTCTTCATGTAAAATAGTCAGGTTGTGCTGACAGCCAGTGTTGGCTAGAACCAAGAAGCCCCCCCCCCCAGGAAATAATGTATCTGGACTTTGTACATGATTTGTCTACACCTGTCCCTCAGAACCAGCACTGCTATATGGTGTCCCATCTCACCCGACTTCCACTTTATATAGTGGTCATCCGCTGCTTCAGCTGGGTATCCCACATCATACCTCAGACAAGGTCTTTGGGGACAGTGGTTGAAGGAAGCACAAGTAAGGAAATGCAGACATGAGACAGGGAAAAGTCACAAGACATAGAGGTGTTAGTAATTCACTACTGGTCTAACCCTGCACACACTTGCCCCAAACTGAAAATAACCCAAATGTTCCTCAGTGGACAAACATTCTACACCACAACATGGAGCAGTACTCAGTAATGAAAATGAAGAAAGTTGGATGCCAGCAATGACCTGGAGGTATCTCAAAGGAAGGCTGAGGGAAGCCAGACTCAAAAGCATGCAGAGTCTATGATACTGGTCATGTAGTACTCTTGAAAAGGCAAGAGCAATAGGAACAATAGGAACAATGACCAGGTAGTAGCTCCCATGGACTGTGGGTGGGACAGGCAGTGGCTCCAAGGAACGTACATGCTCTGCTCTGCATGGCTTGGGTCCTGGAACCTTGTCTAGGAGTGACAAAAGAATAAAGAAAGGACAGACACAGGTACAGAAAAGCTGGGATCAGGTAGAGTGTATGCACTCTGATGCAGAGGCACCTACCGCTGTACCACCATACCCTGGACCCTCAGCATGCTTATTACGTACAGCACAGGGGGAGGAGTGGCTAGTCTCTGTAGGTGAACAGATGGTTATTGGTGAAATTATTAAGGCCACTCCACGTAGTTAAAAGGGAGGTTTATTTTGTGGGGTAACTTACAAGTGAATGGATAGTTTACAGGGTCTGGGAAAGGCGTAGCGCAGTCCGGTGGTGTTCTCTGGAGAACTCTGCTCGGTCTACCTCCAGCGTCCAGGGTCCAGGAACTAAGAGAGCTGGCGCATCTGGATCTCGGGTCTTCAGGGTCCTCTCTTGGCCCCGCCTTGTAGGCGTGACAGTTACTGAAGCCTCAATGGGGGTTGGAACTTCCAGATCAAAGCTGAAATGGCTACCCACTACAGATGGTTATCATCCAGGAGGAGGGGGGAGCTTCAGTTACTAGTTTTTGCACACACCAATCAATTGTCTGTAAACTCTTGGACCAGATGAAAAGAAGTTTTGACAACTCTGAGCATGGCCCACGTAGGAATAGCTTTGCCAATTTGCCATGGGTCCAAGGCCCTGGTCTTTGTTATGGCTGTGCCCATGTCAACAATACACGTTCACTCAGGACTTCACTCACTCAAGGCTTCCTCTGCTTCCTACAGTACATGGGTTTGGGTGATGAACTATCTTTGACTGTGATGGCTCTTATTTATCAGTGTTTATTGTTAAAAGTCCTGTAACCATGCACTAAAAAGGGTCAACTTCAGGCTCACAGTAAAGGACAGAGACAGGTATGATTGCTGTTATATTCATGAGGCCCCCGGACCAGGAAGCTTGTTGGAGTGGAAGCCACAAGCACCGAGGTGCATGGTATTTCCCTGAGGTGCTGTGTGCAGTGTAGGACTTCATGTCTCCAATGGCCGTGGTAGGCAGTAGTAGCCCTACTACCTACTGCAGTGGGGTAGTAAAATACTGATGTCGCAAGAAAATCAAGCAGGGTTGTGGAGGTCAATTCTTGTGTTAGAGACTTGGTGTTGGAAAGGGGAGGAGAGGACAGGAAGGTGAAGCCTTGGGCAGTCACCCCTGCAGATCCCTCTACAGATGTAGTGCCAGTGGTTTGCTTGGGAGACAATCCCAGGAAGCACTGGGGAGGCAATGTGAGATCCAAAAGGGTTTGGAGCTGGAAGAGGCTACCTGCAAAATCAGGCAATTTTAAGCCTGCCTAGCTGAGGCTTAACCTCATGAGGGACCCTGAGAGCCTGTAGTCTCCACCCCCAGGACCTTAAAAAGCTGGAACAGTTATTCAGTAATTCCCATGGCTATTGGCTGGAGCTGCTCCCTGGGTGTCGTGGGCTTGATCGTGTATCTGGCTGTCTTTCATCATTCGCAGAGATGGCATAGGCAGGAGAAGATGTGAAGACTCAGCCTTTTAAGAAGACCCTGAGGAGGACAGCAGGACTGACTTCTCTTTCTTGGAGAAGCCCTGTCAGGAAACATTGTTTAACGTATTCTTTCATTTTCTAGTTTTGATCTCATCGACACCCACGTGAAAGAGCGCACAGAAGATGGCGTCTCTTTTCCCTGCCTCCACCCTCACGATTGCAATCACACTTGGGGGTCAGGGAGATGACGTCTCAGGCAGACAGAGGTCAGGCAGAGGAAACCTGAAGGTGCCACGGACGCCGATCAAAAGGCAGGCCTCAGAACTTTCCTTTGGAATCCTTTTGCTGCATCTCGGTGGTGAAGTGAAAACACACAGCTTCCGGTCTGTGGGAACAGAGGCTGCCAAGCTCACCTCTTTCTGTGGAGCTTTCAAAGAACACACGTCTCTTCTCTCTGGGGATGAAAGGAAGGTTGTCACAGCTGTGTTGTGAATCAAAATTTTTCCAAGGAGAGTTTTCAGCTTTCAAGCACACGTTTCTCTCAGTGTAACAGTTTCCTCAGTTCCCCAGTAACAGCCTCCAGGATCTCTAAAAGGCTGACAGGAACTTTGGGGACTGAAGAGCGGCGGGTGCTGAGTGCCCTTGGCTGAACATTTGAACTGGGTCTTTTCTTTTTGTACGTGGGGTGAGATTTTCAAATGTGGAAGCAGCCTTTGGGTTTTTGGAATACTCCTTTGTAAGAGGAGGAACTATTCTATGGAGTAGAATCTATACTTAAACTTCGAGCACCTCAGTTTTCTTGTCAAATTTAAAAATAGCTTTCCCATTTACATACTTCGTAAGGGCATTATTAATGAGATCAGATTTAATCAGATCTAAGAACATCTGCCTAACACAGTATTTTTCCCCAAACAAATAATGTTGATGGAAATAAACAAATACATAAAGTAAAATACCTGCTTTAAAATAAATATTCAAATTCAGAGGGAGTTGAAGTCATGTGGACGGCACGATACAGGGCTGGAATAGGAACCACATTTACAATGAGACAGCAGTCACTGCTGCTCAGGAGCCCCTGCGTCGCGCCTGTCCCTTGTATTGTCTCATAGTGCTTCTGTACCAGGTGTCTGCTTCTCCCACTGTGAAAATGAAGGAAGTGAGGCTCAGGAATGTTTGATGAATTGACGTTGGTGAACTGGGTTTCAGAATTCCCCATTCATGTCTGCCAACCCTAAATCACACACACACACACACACACACACACACACACACACACACACACACACACACGTCAATTGTGTATGAGGCTGGATACACGGCTTACTGGATAAAGTGCTTAATGTACAAATATGAAGACCAGAATTTGGATACTCAGCACCCACATAAAACCCAAATGGGCACAGCTTCCCCAGTAGAATCCCAGCATTTAAAAGGTGGAGGCAGGGGATCCCTGGAGCAAGCTTGGTAGGTCAACTAGGAGAATTCGTGAGCTCTTGGTTCAGTGGAAGACTGTGTTTAAGTAAGTAAGCAGAGAGCAACTGAGGAAGAACCTGATGTCAACCTCTGGTCTACACACACACACACACACACACACACACATACATACACACACACACACACACATACATACACACACACAGACACACAGAGACACATACACAGAACACACACACAGACAGACACACATGGGAACATGCTGTGGGATGTTCTGTATGTCAAATGTGTTGCTCTGATTGGTTAGTAAATAAAACACTGATTGGCCAGTAGCCAGGCAGGAAGGATAGGCGGGACAAGCAGAGAAGAGAATTCTGGGAAGTGGAAGGCTGAGTCAGAGACACTGCCAGCTGCCACCATGACAAGCCGCATGTGAAGATCCCGGTAAGCCACGAGCCATGTGGCA
Source organism: Peromyscus eremicus (assembly GCF_949786415.1). NCBI lineage: Eukaryota > Metazoa > Chordata > Mammalia > Rodentia > Cricetidae > Peromyscus > Peromyscus eremicus. The sequence goes on along the minus strand of NC_081419.1, from coordinate 123,695,947 downwards.
AGGTATAGACTTATGGAAATGGATTAATTTAAGCTGTAAGAACAGTTAGCAAGAAGCCTGCCACGGCCATACAGTTTGTAACCAATATAAGTCTCTGTGTTTACTTGGTCGGGTCTGAGCGGCTGTGGGACTGGCGGGTGAGAGAGATTTGTCCTGACTGTGGGCCAGGCAAGAAAACTCAAGCTACAGGAACACACACACACACACAGATACACACACACATACACACACACACACACACACACACACACACACGGGAACACACACAGTGTGCACACATGCACAAATGTTTACAAATATGAGTATACAAGTGTATGGGCATCACACACACACACACACACACACACACACACATTGTGTACTGTGTGCATACACAGTTTAAGATGATTCGAAGTAGTTTTACCCCTCTCATCCTGAGAGCTGGAGATTTCCAGTATTTCAGTCATGCCTCTGCTGCCTGCCACCCTCAATGCCTCCCTCCCTAATGAACAACCACTACCTTGAAGTGTGTGTGACCCCAGATAAGGAGGACACAAAAATCACTCTGTTGTTAGAGGAGGAGTGGAGAGGGTCTCCCTGACAACAATCCCCAGGATTCATAATTGAATGCTGTTGCGCTCAGCCCATCATTACCAGGCAGCTTTCATTCCTGCCTCTCTGGTCCTCCTCACATTATGACAGGCCTCTCACTGAAGTTTGGACAGACAACGTATCGCTCACTGCCCGCCGAGAGAGAAAGCACGGACTGTGTATAAAATCACAAATTCAAGTTAATCAAATTCAGCACACATCCAGCGAAAGTCTTTCCTGCACATCATTCTAGACACTTGGGCAGATCTCACTGTAAAGGCATTTCATTGACCAGCACTCCGTGATGCAGAAAAACAGAGAGCTCCAGAGGTGGGACCGGCAGGCAAGCCACTGTGGAAATGAAAGCTTCAACCAATGAGCATTACCCACAGGCAGCAAACCCAGCCGACCCTGGGGAAATCAATGCATTTCAAGTAAACTGGCAGAAAGAATGCTTGAGTGGAGTGGTTTTACAGTTTTCCTGCTGCTGATGAGAGATGGAGAGGAACGGGATGCTGCAGCCCCTGTCTGATGATGGTTTATCTGCTGTGCTCTAGGTAGAATCAGAGGTCACTGGTGTCACTGAAGGTCGGCAAGGGACAGCTGGAAGATCTGATATGACAATAATAATGACCAGTAGGTTAAGCCGGCACAGCTGGACTGCTGTGCACCGGCTGAGTGTGGCCAGCAGTGTACCACATTCTTATGTGTAAGGAGCCCTTGTATGTGATACATAGGCTGCTGTTATCCTCTGCTCAGTCTGGGGGTACAGCAGAGAGACCGGGGACGGTGCTGGGTTCTCCATGTCTTGGGTCAGTGGCTAAAGGTACCACAAGTGCTTCTGGGTTTCTGGGGCCTGATTAACCTATATTCAAGCCCGTGTTACCATTTTGCATGTTCCTGGGCTAATCTCTAGGAGCTGTGGCTTCACTTGATTAATTTTCCAACAAATCACATTTTCTGTTTTAGCTTTCAAACTGAAAAATTGTTATGCACATCTTTGGTACATAACTTAGAAGCAGAGGCTGCTTTCCCAGCCACACCATCATAATTCAGGAGTGCTTCCAGGACAACAGAGCTTAGTCCAGAGGAAGTCTGTTTCAGATGTGATCTGCAAGTGAGCACTTGTGGGTTTTCAAAGTGTGCAGGTAATCTCAGGAATGCAAGCTGTCTCAGTGCTACTCAAATCTTAGCTGCAGACGTCCATGCCACACATGTTCTTTGCATTCTGCTAATGGGGGTCTCTGCAAACAAAACCTGTGCCCAGTCTCTTTCCCAGGGCTGGGGGACAAGTGCTCTCTGTGCTGTGAGTTCTGGGTAAATTTGGCAAGCCTGTCAAACTTGTCTTCATCCAGTGAGTTTGCAGGGGCCAAATCTGTGATTGCAGCCTCCAGGTAGTGGCACTTCTCAGAGGGAAGGGGACTAGGAGACCAGATGGATAGCACTAGGGAATGGCTACAGGTCTCAGGTGAAGTAACACAGAGGAAGAGTCCCACGGAAGCTATGGTGGAGGCTGGGTTCCCATCCCTGAGAAGGAGGCTGGGGGGGGGGGCGGACCATAATGTGATGTATTGAGGGATGTTATAATTGGTATGTGGGCTGCTTGCTTTTCTATGGAAAGTCACATGGGGTTGAGTTCTAGCCTCTTGTGAATTCTTTGAGCTCTAACTTGTTAAAGCCTGAGCTTTCATTTCCCTATCCCTTGTCCATGGTTTTGGGGTAGGCTGGTTTCTCTAGGAAGCAATACATACGTACATACATACATACATACATACATACATACATACATACTACACTAGTGTTTAGTGGGGTATAAGGTCTGCAAACTAGAAGCAATAAGACAAGGAGTCTCTAGTAGAGGGGACTAGGACAAAGACATGTGTGACAGTGTCTGAAAGAGCATCCTGCAAAGGGCCGGAAGACAGCAATGCATGTGTCTTATAGGTTGTGACAGTATCCTTTACCTGCCTTAGCAGAGCAGTAGGGAAGGAAGCTCAGCCAGTCATGATGGGAAGGCCGGAGTCCCTTTCTACCCACTTGGCTGACTTGGGAAAGTTGCCTTACAGAGAACCTTGGTTCTGCCATCTGTGAATGGGGCTGTGGCCCTTCTGGGGTGATGCAGATCCTTCCTTTCTAGAGCCATGGTTTAACCAGTGTGAGGGCCATCCTTATCTTATTGCTTACCTTCTACTGCAATTAAGATACGTACAGGTAAAAGCAGGCAGAGCTGTGCCTTGGGCTGCTCTGGCATTTGGCTTCTTCCTCCCCTCCTCTGGTTCCACCCTCCCACTTCTCTTGCTCTCCTGCTAAGCTGTGAAACCTTTCATGGGTCTATGAGTAGATCTCAGGCTTCCCGCAGCCAGGTGACCCTCTACCTGTGTGGCTGATCCTTCCCTTATGCTGCTTAAATTGTAGTCTATTCAAACATGACTTCATTTACAGTCTCCTTAGCCTCTGTCTAAAAGACAGACAGTTATGACAATGTCTCCAGACACTGACAAATATCCACAGTGGTGGAAAGTTGGCCCTGGTTTGCTGATTTCATTCTCTGTCACACCTTCATACTGCTGTGTATGTCTTTTGATTCTATGCCCTTCTGGTCTTATGCCTTTTCTCTCAAACACCCCAGTCTCTCTCTCTCTGGGAACTTGACTTAGACGAATCCAGTGCCAGGTGAAGTCTGGGGAGGGGTCCAGAGAATGATCCTTTCCCCATCTGGAGTCCACACCTGCTCTAGGGTAAGTCACAGGACAGGGCATGAGAAGGTAGGTAGCTCCAGCTTTTCTTCTGCTGCAAGTTTAGCAAAGGGGTGCTCAGCTGTGTGGGGGTGGGCACAACTGGGTGTCCTTGCTGCCCAAATTTCAGTTAGACCTCAGTTGGGGACACCCAAGGCTATCTCCGACTATTGCTAGAAGGACACTGGCCTCAGTACTCCTAGATTGAACCTAAGGCTCGATTCTGTCCTTTCCCTAGCAGGTGACGACATGGAGAACTCTTCACTGAAGATAGGGAAAAGTGTGGCAAAGTCCTGCTACAAATGTGAAATGCAATGGTTTTGCAATTTGTTCTTCAAATGCAAGACACATGTTATTTTAAAAGACCCGTTGCTAGGAAATCTAAAGATGCCATGTGAAGAGCTGATTTGGGATATCGGAAGAAGCTGAAGATTTTCTTGAAATAAAACTAGAAGAGCTTCGTTCGTGAGGGTTCCACATTACCACCCCACCCCCACTTCATCGTCAACTGAGTTATAAAGCTGAAACGAGCCTGATCTCTTTTCTGAATTAAAGACTGTCAGTGGTCAACCACTGCCTCTTACTTCTAATTACCCAAGGGTCTCTTGAGGAAACAAATAGGAATGTTGTCTCATGCAAACAGGAGATTGCATTTGCACAGCTTCTTGTGAATGGGTGGCTAACTCCGCCCTCAGTAAGTACAAAGCCAATCTTAGCAGATCCTGCCTACTCACCAGGTACACCTCACCAGTGCAATCAGAAAACAGAAGTCACTTAAAATGTGTGGGAATTATATCCAGGTGACAAAGAGGTTAGTTAGTTCATGCGACTTAGAATAGCACCAAGCATCTTGGCTAAACATCTTGATTTGCTGAAGAAAATAATTTGAACCTAAAGATGGATTCATTATGTAGTAGAAACAGATACAAATCGCTGCTTCTTATTAATTGGAATCGTGCGTTAGAGCCAGGTGTCATGAATGTCACGAGCAGAGCACGGTGAAGACATTAAGTCGTTCTACATTAAGTTAGAGCTGCATGCTGATCCTGATGTGTGGCACCTCTGTTCCCTACACACAGATATATAGGTATCATACTGCTCTGCTTTCTGTCCATCTAGATTCAGATCGTTCCCCAATGACCTGACTTCAGTGAAAAGCAAAGTAGGTAGCTTTGGCAGACACAGGGGCTGTGCTCGCTGACACTCACTGGCAAAACACCCTGTGTTTACTCTTTGCTTCCCGATGTATGCTTGTGTGCTAGGCAGACACATAGACTTTTCTCTCAAGTCTTGATGGAGGCAGACCTGAGCTCACACTGTGCTGGAGCAAAAGGCTTGGTTGTGAGAGAAGAGACTGGCTACAGTGCTCAGCTAAAGGGACTGTCACCGCAGAGCTGGGATAGGTGCAGTGGCTATGGAAAGCAGTGGCCTGATGGCTCAGTCACTCAGTGGAATCCTGACAAGGAGGAAGGCAGAGAGCCCAAGGTATTGATTCAGAAGTACGTATGGAAGCGTTGTGGCCTACATATCTCAGTTGTGCTGATTGGGGACAGCTATATTGGGGCAGATATATGTCAGGCAACGGCAGTGGGCAGTGCCTATGGTGAATGTCAATGAGTATGAGAGTCAGGACAATCCCATCCCATCCCATCCCTGTGACTCAGCCCTGACTTCACCTCACTGTCACCTGGCCTTCCAAGGCTTTCTGTAAGAAATCTGTCCTGCACACTGTTATTTAAAAACAAAGAAAACCATAAGATAACAGTAACACTAGAGGTGACAAAACCCTGAGGAATTAGCTCTTGACCTTCCTCTTGGAACCAAGGCTTGCTTGCCAGTTTTTGCCTCAAGAAGATACAGGTCCACCTATGATCCTGAGTTGTCCATCTTGCCATTGTTAAGCTTTAGAAAGCCCAGGCAGGCATCACCCCCTAGAAACGCCTCCAGCCTAAAGCCTCTCGCAGGAGAGAACCACATTCTGCTCTATCATCTCCCATTACCCTGAAGGTTTCCCTTGCCATGAGTCACTCGACCACATAGAGCTGTGGAGCTCCTTGCCCAGTGCCCTGTCCTGGGTGTGCGGGCAGCAGTACTCAGCCCCCAGTGTGGCCAAGGCTGTGGCTGCCATGGCCCACCCTTCATTCCTGCTGTGACAGACAATGCTCTGGGATCCCAAGTCCTGCCTACAGAAGTTCTCATCCCTGTGGCTTTCTCCACATGGAGCTTTGACCTTTTCCTGGGGTGCTCAGCAGGCTGATGTATTCATTACTCCATTTACAAGCTGTTTGGCAGGGTGCCAGCCATCCTCAGGCCCCATGTGTCTGTGGGTTTAACATCCACTGTTATCTTGCAGAGCTAAGACGCTAAGCCCAGGAGCGCAAAGGCCTCCGATTCTGTGCCCCTTGGTCAGCTAAACTTATGCTGATGACCAGGGATGTAACTAGTTGGGAACATCACAGCCATGATCACCCCTTCTGGTGCATCTAATATTCCCAATGTTTGGGAGCAGAGCAGATGCACAGCCTGGACTCTTTTAAGAGACAGGTTTACTCCACTTTCCAAGTGCTTGCTTGGACTAAGGTTCAGAGTTGCTATGCCATAGTTTATTTGCACTTGAGTCAAGAGATGTCAATATGCATGGCAATAAATGTGCAAGTAGAAACACAAGTGTGTCCTCAGAAGAGACTAGAACTTTAACCAGACCACTAGAGCCTCAGAGCCTCTGAAAATCAGATCAAGTTTTGGCCATGGCCAGAACTGTGGTGACCATTTAGCACTTATATTCAAGGAGATGAAACAGTTACTGGCAAAGGAGGAGTGTCCACTGACGTTCTTCATATTCAGAGTTCATTCTGCATTCCAGGTGGCCTCTAGTGCTTTCAGAGGGCAGGAGTCTAGCCAGGCTTGAGGGATGTCCTGCTTAGCGTAGAAGAGTCTGTTCATGTTGTCCTACTTAGTCATGTGGCCTGTCTGGAGGAACTGGGCAGCCAACCAGTAACTTAGATGTCAGTACTTACAGATATGGCCTTTATCATCATGTTCTTAGGACTCACTGTAGTTTCATGAGGATAGCTAGGATACCTGGTCAAATGGGTGTAGCTGGTTATGTAATGCCTGCTTAGATCAAGGAAGGGCACTTGGAGGGTGAAGATGCCTGGTAAGTCGAGATATGCATAAAATGGGAGCCTATTGTGTATTCCAGAGACTTAATACAGGAGGAATTCTAGGTATGGTTAACTATCTGATAAAGTGGGGACTCCAGTGTGGTGGGACATAGTATATCACAGGAGACCTTAGTGAGGTGTGTGTGTGTGTGTGTGTGTGTGTGTGTGTGTGTGTGTGTGTAATACCTGGTAAGATGAGACACCTAGTATATGCAGGGTACCTGGTGGTGAGAAGATATTTCATAAAGTGGGAGACCTTGTGCGCTGAGGATATCCAAAAAAGTGAGGACTCCTGGTAAAGTCAGTCTTCTCAAGCAAAATAAAAAGAATAAATGAGAGAGGTGAAAGAGCCATTTTTCAGGAATGGAACAGCAACATCTGGAGAATCGAGTTGATATACCACTGCCATCTTAAAGAAGGGAGCATGGAAACCAGCCATTGAAAGAGAGACTTCCTAAGCATTGATGTCATTTCAGGTCTCTCTATCCTGATCCCTAAATTTCTGATAAAGTCAGCTGGAAACATAGAAAGCCAAACATCTTCCATGTCCCTAAGCATTGTGTCTATGTCTTATGAGCTGTGTGATCCAGGCCATTTCTCTTGCCACGTGTTGCAGCTGAGGTCTAAGACATGGACAAAACTGAGTAGACTAGGGTTGCTACTTGGCTTTATAGGACTTTGGGAAAAGTATTATGTACTCTGGGTCTCTGCTTTTCAACAATATGGTTTTGAGAATGACGTTTCACAATGCTTGAATAGGCTGGCATGGAAAAGACACTTTTTCCTTGGCAGGGGCAAGGATGTAAATGCCAGAAGCAGCACTTTGTTCCTCGGGGTAAGCCAGGCTGGGGCTTTGCAGGTATAGCTCTGCCCTCTCACAACACCTGCCTACATATGTGGTGTGGAGTGTATTTGTTTCTCTGACCTGCAGTTTTCATCCTTCCTTACTATGTTTCTCCTAGGATGCTGATATGAGATTGTGTCCATGTGCCCAAGGATGGGGCTGCCCATGCAGTATTAGTCAGTGATGGGAACAACAATCATGATAATAAGATCCAATGAAGTACAAACTGCAGGAAGGTTGCTCTGCTTTGCAGTAGATACTAACAGGTCCACTGAGGATGACATTCAGCCACTTCCCCTATGGTCACCACAGCCATGCTGTTCACTGGACTGTTCTACCCACTAAGTATGCTGATGAGCCACACAGCCCCAATCCATTAGTTCCAATTCTGCATACAATCACTTTTGATCATGACCAGTATGATGCTTGAAATGGCCTTGGTCTCCTTGCCCTGGAGAAATATGGATGTAGTAGTTCTTGAGACTCTATAGCGAGGGCAGCCGCCTTGTAAACAAAGGCTCTTCCATCTGGAAAGACAAAACTGGGATATGGTGGGTAGCTGGGCTAGCATGAGTCGACTAACTTGCCTAGAAAGACTGAAACTGTCTTTACCAAATCTTAAGAGATGGAAGTTTGGACATCCCTTGAGTTTAAAATGCATCAAGACCAACACCCCTCCCTACTTTATACATGGTTCATGATGCTTGAATCCTGAGAGGTTGAACTAAAAGAGAAAATGATAAAAAAAAAACAAGCTATGAAATGGCCTATGAATAATTCTGACAGTAACCAGAGCCATGCCATCTAATGTACCTACTTACACCCATCACTGTTCTCTTGGCCCCAGGAAGTCTCCAGCAATCCTATGAAGTAAACCTTTCAATTATCCTGTCCAAGGGACACAGTTCAAAGAGTTGCAGACATCTGTCTAAGATCACACAGTGAGAAAATAACATGACTGAATTTGAATCCAGGTTAGATTGACCTCCATTCATATACTTTTCATATGGCCAGCTCATTCAACTCTCATTGGGGAGTGTTTGGGCATCTTCTATACATTCTTCCTAGAGCTATGGCCTTAGAGAATGTTCTGGATTATCTTTTTGAGATGAATACTGTGTTTAACTCAGGAAAACAATGCTAGTATTTTTGAAAACATTAACATTCAAGGTGAAGGTGGGCAGTGTCAAGTGGGAGAGACTAAACTCGTTATCATTATTCCAGGCAGGGTTCTCACCTGTAGTATCCACTGAAATCATCAGGCTGAACTTCTGACTAGTTAAGTCAGTATTTCTGGGGCTTTGATGCCAGGATCCCAAAGACTGGGAATATTTTAAAGCTGCAGGGAGAACTCAAACAGAGTGCCTCTGCGTCCTTTGATGGCTCAAGATGGACATTTAAGCAGCTAGGGCTGTGTGATTCATGATTCTTTCCCTGCAAGGCCACCTAACCATAGTTGCTGAGTGCTGGCTGGCTCTTCCACAAGTAAGACATGAGGTAAATCATCAAAACAGAGTCCAACCATCACCATTCATCAGAAAGAAAAGTCATAAGCAGACAAGCTAAAAGATAATTTTTGTTAAATAATGAACACTCGTAAAACAGCAATGACATGGTATTAAAACATCTGTGATTACTTATTTCTCAGCATTCATCTGGCAACTGAAGCAGCATGAAGCAAGAGTTGCACTTAAAAAAATGACAAGAAAATAGCCATTCATTTAGTCGACAGAGTAAGGCCCATCTCATTTCCGGGATCCCAGTATTGCTGCTCATGACCAGGATGAGCGTCCAAGAGTTAAACATCCTGTGTGTCTTCACAGTTCCTCTCCTTCAGGCTCCTGGAGCAAATGCTGGGCTTGTTCTTGAGGGAGGCGGGCCTATGGCTGCCTCCCTTTTAAGATTAATGAGGCCCCAGAACTGTGTATTGCTGGGTATCTGCAGGGAGCCCGATGCTCCAAGCTGGGGCAGCGTGCTGGGACTGAGCAGGGCCAGGATAGGCGCTATGCTCCTCCTAATTTTGAATTCTCAGGCAGGATCCATCTGTGGACAGAGACAGCAGATCTCCCAGCAGGTGTTTTCTTTTCCTTGTCAACCTCACTTGTTTCTGAAAGGAAGCCACAAGGATGGGGGACACAGAGGACATAAGCAGGCCACAGCTAGTGGTGACATGTCTCCTGCATTCTGCCTATTGCACCATATTCCATAAAAAATAAACATATTTTTTAACTGTTTGTATATTGCTAATGGGGTGGCGGTCCAGGCACTGGCAGGCTGCAGAGCTGGGTTATCATCGATCCATTAGAATCCATCCAGGCTCAGCCACTGGGCTGGAATCTTTGGAGCTTCCATGTGGAAGAATCAGCATTGCTGGCTGCCTGGTGCTCTGCACAGTGCTCAAGATGAAATGGAAGGATTAAAAAAAAAAGGAGAAGAAGAAGTAGTCCAGGAGTAGAAGATTCCAGGGCATTATGGAGTCATTTGGAAATCACTTGTACTGTACAGTATCACACAGGTGTCTCTTCTCCACCCTCACACACATGGCCCGGCTCCCCTCCTTCTGCCAGCCTTTAGGAAGCTCACAGGTGGTTATTCTTGGAGAGGTAGGCGATGAGGGCGACAGCCACACCCACGTAGATGCCAGTTCCAATGGTGATGGATAGCACTGCCAGGAACAGGGCCCTCCGGGAGCTGGTGCTGGCCTGATGGAAGTCTCCTTTGGCCACAGCTTTGTTTGTCTGCAGAGTTGGCAGAGAAAAACAGAGGGAGAGTGAACAAGTTGGAAATAATGGTGAGGAAAGGGTTCTGCTTGGCTCCTTTCCAACATTCAACTTCACTGGACTACAGAGAGGATGTGCCAATACAGGCAAGGACACGGGAAACAGCAAGGATTCCCATAATGACTGGGCACCTGGTGAGTCCCTAACTGTTAAAGGAGTATATGGTTGGTGTTTGTCACTGCTCCCACATGTCAAGGGAGTCGAAGCTCCCATTCTGTCTTGTTTTAAGGAAGTCACATCTTGAAGTATCCCGGTGAGACCACAAATGTGAAGGCAGGGTCTCAGGAGTGATATGCCAGGGATGGGTGAGGCTCCTCTCATCTCTACTGCCATACTTCTTACTCAACAATGGTATAGTTTTCATTAGGAAAACAATTTCTAAAGAACATTTTCAATCTCTAAAGCCCAATAGAAGTATGGAGAAGAAAATTGTATCTCTCATTTCTCAGAGAGAAAAGTAGGGCATAATATTATTAAACGCATCCCAGAAGTCTTGAGGTTCCATTCTTCAGAAGTTAGCCACCATGTGCTGAGGCACCTTTGATTCCTGACTGCTCCCCACCCCTGCAAAAGCTGGGTTAGGTTTAACCTTCTTGGAGTCATGAGGTAAACAGTGATGTTGAGATTAGATATTGGCTCAGAATCAGCATTTTGAGGGCAGACCCTGTAAACCCTTCTTTAATTCCTCCCTTCCTAGTCCCTTTCCACAACTGAGACTAAACACACTATCCAGAGAGGGGAGTTGAGTGTTGTAGGAAGGTCTCATTCATCTTTGGAAGAACTCTGGGAAGTATTTTCTTCTCTGATAAGCCATGAAACTACGTAAGACAAACTCCTCCTTCCCGCCTGGGGACATGGAGCCATTTATATAGTGGGTGTCTTGAGGCTGTGGGGAATCCCAGAGGTGATTATGGAAGCTCATGTCAACACTGAGAGACCTGTGAACTAGTTTCAGAAACCTCCTGTCCCAGATCTGCTGGCATGAATCTCTGTGTTCAGATTCTACTGGCTGGCTGGGACTCTTCGCCATACTACGCATGCTCCTTGATTCAAGAAGTAGACCACTGTTGGATTAAGTTGTAGCAATATGGAGGGACTTCCTGAGCCACATGGCTCATGGGCTAGTGGAGTGGATGCTGCTGAGACACATGATCCCCTGTAACTCTTAGTGATGCAGAGGAAGGCTAATCCTAAGAAGCAGAAGACTCACTGCTCAGCAGAAAGGTAGAGCTCATTCTTCTGTGGCATCCCCTAACTCACGAACCACCCCTAAAAAGCTGTATATTCTCACTGGTCCCACTTTTCATGGTGTATCTGTGATATTTCTGCATTATATGTGGGTACAGGAGGACATGCTATTCACTTAACCTAAAAGCAATAACATATGCCATGAGTTATATAGAAGGCCAGACTTGGAGATAACTGGTGAGTGGGAAAATCATTTTCCAAATCTCCTGATGCTGGTTTAGTGAGATTGGAAATCTGTGATGTGTTCATAAGGACTCACTTCTGCCACTGAACCCCTTCTCTGGACACCAGCTTCTGAATCTTCAAAGCTGGGTTTTATTTTTTCCTTCCTCATTTCTTGCCTTGGCATTGAGCTTGGAAGCTAACAGTGGACAAGGTTCTGATGAAGTGGAGTTGAGGGAATTTAAAATGAGAAGCCTCAAAGGACAGCAGTAATTAATTAATTAAGCTATAATTAGCTGGGTTTCATTTTACATAGCAATGCTCCCAAACACTCCAATGTCCTATAACATAATTCACTGTAATTGCCCTTCTTGGCATTAACCCCAAACAGCCCTGGGACATCAGCAAGCAGCACAGCTAACCACTGCCTGTCATTATCCTAGCCTTCACATGGTGTGCCTGGGCTGGTATGGAGGAGGAGAGACAAAGGAAGCCTGGAGGGTGGGTGCAGAGCCCACTTTAGCTGATCAAGAACCTTCCGAAAGATCTCCTGAGTGCCACTTTCCTGACTCATCAGAGTTGAACCTGTGGGTACTTACTATGGACCAGGGCCTGCACTTCCCTTGTCCTCTATGGTCAACTGGGAACCTAGAGCATGCCCATAGGAGGTGGATGGTGATGTTGGTGGGCAGTCAATAACTATTAATGGATGACCAAGTGTGTAAGTGCTGAAATATCACCTTCAAAAGCCGTGCATGGTTTAGCCCTTAGTAACTGATCTTTGTTTGTTCAGGGGTGAAAGCAAGGAGTAGTGGCCTACCCATCTCTACAGTTGAACTCTGGCCCTGTACTGAAGGTTCTGAGCATAGGGAGCCAAAGCACTCATACCCCAAGTCTCCATGTCTGAGGATCAGGCTTACTCCTGCTTTCTCCTAGTCTGCCTTAGAAGACCTTGCTTTCTCTTTTGTTGTTGTTGCTCAGTTTCTGAGCATTTCTTCTTCCAACAAACACCAGGGGTGTGACATGAGGACAGTGTGGTAGAGACAGCCAAAGCATCAGGTAGGTAAGGTCATGCTGTGCTTCCTTCACAATTGCCTTTCCCAGGATTAGAGTTTCTGGAGTCCCAAAGCCATGAGAACAGTTGTCATTTACCTACTCCATGACCTCAGGAAGGGGATTCCGCACCAACCCTTCATCTCGGAAAGTGGATAACTGTGGCTACCAGCCTTCTTCTTGACCCTTTGGGAGGGGACAAACCGGAAGAAATGCCTGCCTCCTGGCTAACAGTGTAGGGTTCTATGACAGGTTAATTGCTAGATTTGAAGGTAAAACAGCACAGGGTTCTATGACAGGTTAATTGCTAGATATGAAGGTAGGAGTGCTCAGCCTGTCTGCAGATGATGGAGACAAGACTATGTGCAAGTGTGTGCTTCATAAACAGACCGGCCCAGCTCAGTGGATTCCTCATGCTGCTCCTGACTACTCTTTTGGGGAAGGAGAAGGAGGAGACGAGGACAAGGGACAGATGTAACCAGTGCCTTTAGGCAACAGAGACACAGTGGGGGTGGGGAGATTGGCTGGAACAAAGAGTGCCCCGAATAACTAGATTTGTCTATACTCGGATCTACACAGGAAACTCCCGTGGCAAAGGTGAGTTTTAGAAAGCACCCCAAGAAGTTAGTCTCAGGGTATCCCATGGGTGTAAAAACACTGCTTGCTTGTATGTGAACTAGCCACCTACCTCTTGCAGCTTCCCTGAGACCCAGGCTAGGCCTCAGCCCTCACAGTCTAGAAGTTTGTGCTGTGTCTGTCGTCTGTTGCTAAGAAACACGACATCTCCAACCTCTGTGGCCATAAGCAAGGCTACTCACTTATGTCCCACAGTTCTTGTGGTCAGAGGTCTAGAGGAACTGGCTTGTCAGTCTGACTTGGATTCTGTTGTGGTCATCTCCTGGCTGCTTCTTGGGCTGGAAAGACTGGGAATCTGTTCCCACCCTTGTGGAGCTCTCCTTGTGTTGAATCTTCACTCTTCCTTAGGATGCCGTACTCAGTACCTGCCCTCAGTGGTTTCTGGCAACCTCTTCCTGATCCTTCCTCAAGGTCCTGCTCACCACCAGGTACATGGAATCATCTTCCAGATAGACAACTTGTTCATCCTCACTGTAGCTCAGAATCTTTGCCTCTAGAAGGTTCAAACCATAGGCTACCCCCTTACCCCTAAAGCCACTGGGAAACCACCACATGGTCCCTGGGAGAAGGTAACTAATACTACCACAGAGGCACATGCAGAATGTCTACCTGGGGGCTCCTCTAGCCAGAATGGAATCTGATCTCAACCAGCCTTTGGAATATAACCAAATTCAGGCTCCTGGGCTTAAGAGGCTGCACCTCTGGAGGGTCACAACAGGGGGCTTTCTTTTGGTTCTTCCTCTGCCACTTTAGAACCCAGAACTTTGAAAGTCGCCAGACTGAACAAGAGGGAGGTGACAGTGTGTAGTAAGCACTGAATATCCCCACACATCTGAATACACCTTCCTAGCCACAAAGACACGATTCACAGTCCTGAGAAGCCCCATTAGCCTGTGCTTATTGTGGTGAGAACACTGATGCTTTCTTTCCTCGGTAGAGTAAGAACAAGCTCCCTTGTGCCTGGGTATTTCTTTCCCTGCCCTTTAGCCAACATGTTGTGAGTAATGTCTGTCATAAAACAGAAAGTGCAGGAGGCTCACAAGCCTGGAGTAGCAATGGCTTGGTGTGCACCTTTGCATGCCAGAGGAGGAGGGCACAGGGAGGGGCCTTAGTGTGGCCAGCAGCCATGGCTTCTCTACTCTTGAACCCTGTACAGGTGGATTTCAGCCCACAGATAAAGTCACAGGAAAAGAGAACCTTAGGAACTGGGTTGGTTAAGATGGTTTAGTTTGTAAAGGAAAGGGCTTACTGTGGTAACCCCTAGTTGGCTGTGGCAGTGTGTGCCTGGAAACTTAGTGCTGGAGAGGCAGAGACCAGAGGAACCCTGGGGTTTGTTGGCTAACCTATCGAGCCAAATTGGTTTGGCTCTAGTTTCAGTGAAAGACTGTCTCAAAAACTAAATGGAAAGTGATTGTGGAAGACGTCTGATGCTGATCTCTGCCTCTACAAGCTTCTGCACACATGTGCCCATACACATCAACACATGTACACACACACACACACACACACACACAGAGAGAGAGAGAGAGAGAGAGAGAGAGAGAGAGAGAGAGAGAGAGAGAGAGAGAACATGCTCTGAGAGAAAAGCAAGTATGATGCAGGCCCAGGCCCATATGCAAGCCCAGGGTTTAGACATAGGTGAAAAGGGAGAAACCACCTAAACCATGAGGGGCTGGGCATGCAGAGAGCACTGTGTACACTCTGATTCCTGAGAAACGAGATAAGGAGCTCTCTTCTTTTGTCTGGCTGTAAAGATACAAGGAAGATCTGATATTAAAATTAGAGAACAAAAGCAGCCATTAAGACTCAAGGAAGCAGTTCACCTTCATGAGTGAGAAGCAGTTTCAGCTGAGACAAATAAGGCTGAGATGGAGCTCAGCGTAGCGTGCTTGCCTGGAATGCCTGGCTCCCTGGATCCCATCCCCTACACCACAACAAATAGATGAAATAAAGAAGTATATAAGGAAATGAACGGATAAATAAAATCTTAAACTGAGAATATAAAACCGCTAAAAAATGGAGAACTCTTGGTGAGGACAACTGGGCATTGGCTAAAATTGCCACTACCCGTTCATGTCTCTTTAGCTAGAATTGTGGCCACCCAACAACTGGGTCAAAGGAACACACTGTGTTCCTGTGAAAGAACTCAAGGCTTTCTGACATGTGATGGTCACTTTGCTCTGATTGTCGAGGTAAGACATGCCAAGTTTGCAGAGAAATGGTTATTTCTTCTTCTTGGGTGGTCGTTTTAATGGCTCTGTCTGGCTGATAGGAGAGCTCATCCATGGACAAGGGCTAGGTGATGGTTCAATCTAAAATAAGCATTGCTTTCTATGAGGAAGCAGGGTGGTTCTGCCAGGATTCCTGCAGAGTCTACTAGTGGGCCCAGACATTTCCAGACCTGGAGACCTGTAAGGTTGACCCCATCTAGCTTTCTAATATCTCCTCTTTGTGCTGAAGATCCTGGTCCCTGAGTTACCCAACTGACTTTTCTTAACATAGTTTCACAGGCTGGAATATTCTCCTTTCTTCTCCTGGTCCCCCATACTTGGACACAGTGAAATAACTTCAGGATGAAGGAAATTCTATGGAGTCAAGGAAGGGATCTCGCTATCTGCAGAAACTCATGGTTTCAGCATCTCCACATCACAAGTGTCCACAGACCTGTGCTCAGATTTGAAGTTTCACAGGAGATTCACTGACATCCAGGGACCCTGGTTCTCAGCAACACCATGGCACCCTCTCCTTGAGGACACCCAGTCTCCTGCTGTGATGAGACTATGTTCTCTGAAGTACCTGGGCTCTGGTCTTTCGGTGCGCCAGTGACCGACCCTGTGCTGAGGATTCTCTAGCTCTAGATTGAAATTTTGACAAGCAGTTCTCAAAGTGTCCATTTCCTTCTGCTGGAAATGGCTTAGTGTGAGGTTTTGAAAAAAAAAAAAAGCACAATTTTCTCTGAAAGAGTGCCCTGCGGCTCTGCTCTTCCTGTAGTTACTATCCTAAAGGGAAGGAGGCATTCAGGCCAGATACTTCCATGTTCCGCATCATCTACCCAGCCAGGCTGCTGGTTGCTCATGGAGAGTCCTGGGTCATGCACAGCTTGAGGGCCTTGGCAGCCAACGCTGGACCCCACCTCCTCGAGTCTGTGACAGGCTCCCGCAGTCTTTACAGCCACTTCTCTGAAAATTACTAACACTGTGGGCCCCTTGACTGCCTGTGTTTCCTCTGGTATGAGTACCTGGCTGCCTTACATGTCTTTGCATTCTCAAGGTCATTTCCATAATTTACTGCCAGCTAACATCCACTGTGCCAGGACAAGACACCGAGAGCTGTACTGGCAGTGGAAGGAGCACAGGGGGGCCATGATGAGCCCCCAGAAGGGGATGGCTCTTAGACCAAACAGCTCATTTCAACATTAGCTGCCATATACACAAAGTGTAAGAGGAATGAGGGACAGATGCAAAGTCTGAATAAGGATGTTTAGCCACTTACCACTGGTTAGATCTGGAAATCAGGCACTTATCTCCATGCTCACTCCATCTCCGATTGTGGTCTAACAGGGAAACTTCCTGCATTCTTGAGTACTGTTACACCTTAACATGCCACATTAAGGGCAGTTGGTATGTCCTGAGTAGAGCAGGCTCACTAACAGGCTCTGAGACAATTTGTGGGTATACACTGGCTTTGGAGCCTGACTCTGGCCTGGAAGACAGAGGCCACAGGGAGAGAAAAGCCTCAGCTGACACCTTCTGAGATAGGACAGTGCTTTGGATACAGGACAGCAGATCTCACATTCCCTGAACAGGCTCATGAGGGCAGCCTGCCTCACAGCACACCACCCCCCTCCCACGAGGCATGCTGACTCTGATTTGTAAGTTCATCTGCACGGGTCCAGGGCCAGCATGTGGAAGCATAAAGAACATATAACAACCACCCCCCAAAAGGAAGTCTAGCTGAGTGCACCCCAGGGTTTGGTGGCTTCTATAGTTCATGAAGAAGGTCCTGATAACAGCAGCTCATCAATCTTGTGATAGGGAGGCCATGAGTCCATGGCCTCCACTGCCACTAGGCACTCACAGTTGTGTTCTGTGTACATTGAGATCCTGAACGTTTGACTTGGGTGCCAAGATGTTCAGATACCTCCCTAGAGCACCTCTGTCCCTAGCTGTATGTAGTATCCAGACTGTGTCCTGTGGAGGGTCTGTTGTGTCCCTTTGTGATGTGTGCTGGCTGAGATCTGTGGTCAAGGCTGCTTGACCAGCGCCACCAGTGAGAGTTGTACCACAGACCACTGGCCTGGGCAAAAACCCGAATTCAAAATTTGCAGTATTTTCCTCCTGTTCTTTTGTTCTCTGGTGTAGACCTGTACCTCATGAAAAATCTGACACCCCACCTCAACAAGGTAGCCTTAGTGCTATGTAGGTTAGGGTAGCCTCAAAACTCAGACATCCACCTGCCTCTGACTCCTGAGTGCTGGGATTAAAGGTGAGAGCCACTTCCTGCTACTCTCTCCAGTTCTGCAGTTCTTATTTCCTGGTCTCCAGCCCCCACTCAGGAAGACATAGCCTTACAATATGTGCTCCTGAAGTTGCCTAGAAAGCCATGCTTGTGATTGTGTGTACCTGTAAATCGCCATATTCTATCTATTTGATCATTGAACAGTTTAGCCGGATATATAATTCATGTGGGAACTTTTTTTCCCTAAAATTTTTACAACCTTTTCTCATGCATTTCTCATTTCCAGTACTCACCAGGCCAGCATCAGCAGCACTCGGTATACTTCTGTGCACCTTCCCTTCTCTCTAGGAATGTTTGAGGGCACCCTTCTTCCTGATATTCTAAAACACTAAAGTGAAAGTCCTTCCTGTTCAATTGCTGAACTAACCTTTCCCCCCGTCTCTTTTGTGTGTGCGCATGTACTATGGTCCACTGCTTGCCCTTGGCTAGGAGAGTTATCCTTAGTGCTCCTTCAAGCCTTTTATGGGATTTCACTCTGAGTGGCACCCTGCTGTATTTCCAAGGACTCTTCTTCTTCTCTCACTGCTGCATTTTCACTTCTTCGTTTTGCTTCAGAAAAATAATTCCACCTTTTAGCTCCCTGAACATACTAATTGTACAATTAAAAGTGTTCTTTTCCCTGAATATGCCTATATCCCAGCCCCTTTCTAAAGGCCCCTCCACTTGTTCAGGTCTCATCTGGGGCTTGGGTGTGGTGGGGAAAGGCTTTCTCAGAGGTCAGAGCAATTGTTGGATGGTATTTAACACTTAAGTGCATCATCACAAGGCTGGGTGGTCCATGGGGTTTTCCTGGGAGCCAGTCAGATTCCACTGTCTGCACTGACCCCTCTCTGGTCTGCTCACAGCTTTTGTGTGCTATGTCCCCATCTTTGTTTCCAATGTCTCCATCTCCTTTTTCCTTTTCCTCTGACTGTATTTTTAAAAGCAATTTTTGGGACAGAACTGAGATAGTGGGCATGCTTTAGCTGCATATGTCACTGAAAATATATCCTTTTATTCTAAATGTCACTCCAGTCAGGCTGGGTTCCCTGAGTGATGCTGAGACAAGGATTAAGTGCAGGGACAATGTGAAGGTGGTCTTAGAGAAGGTCATTGAGAATATGGAGTCAGGAAAGGTAAGCTAAGAGCGGGGTATGGCCAGACAGTGAGCAGGGGATGGTTGTGTAGGTCTTACTGAAGATATCTGGAGAGTATTTTGAAAACATTTCCTGAAGGCAAACCTCTTGGATGTCCAGTTCAATTCCCTCCACCAGTGCTGAGGACAAGCATCTTTCTGAGCTGACTCCCCCATACTTCTGCTCTCCCCAGCCAATGACTAGTCACTCTGCTATGAGCTTTCTAGTAGTCACAGGTCCTTGGCAAGGAGAACTTTGAGTGCCAAGGTATGTGGAGGTCACACTGACACCATTTGCTGTGTCCAAAAAAATTGCTTCATGTTGCTTCCATGATGTCCCATATCCTATCTGCTGACAGATGGGCTGCATTGGGTCACTTTGGATTTCTCAGGGAAGTGCTAGCTTCAGCCAGGCCTGATATGACTCACAAAAGTCCTCTTGATTGATGTGGTGGTACATTCCTATAATCCCAGCTCATGAGACTGGGGGAGAGGGATCAGATCAGGAGTTTGGCACTATCCAGAGCTATATAACGAATCTCTGTAAAAAAAAAAAAAAAAAAAAAAAAAAAAAGACTAAGCTTACTGTAGGCCAACAATGACCTAGGTGAGGGCTGGGCAGGTCCAAGGGTGTGATGCAGTCAGAAAGTTCTCCTGATGTACCTCGGTTTTGTAGACATCTATGGTGATGGGAAGGATCACAGCTAGCTAGGAGACAGAGCAGTGCAGAGTGTAGTAAAGCAACCTAGGATAAGGGTGACCCTGGAATTGAAAACTGAAAATGTAGGAGGGGTCAAGGGAAAAGTTAATCGATCGTTGTCACTTTGATCTTACCGTTCATCTTACTTAGAGAAGCCTTCACTCATTAATCCCTCTCCCTTCTCGGACTCTGCCTGGTTTCCTAGTCAATCACCTGCTTCTGGAATGCCATGCAAGGACTGGGTTACCTGCTCACATTTCATTCCCCTCTGAGGCCTTCCCTGTGGGTAGAGGAGACTGACTGTCCTAATTATCTGTTGCTGGGTAACAAGTGACTCCAGAATTAGTGGTGTGTAACACAACCATTTGACGACAAACTATTATTTTAGAATCAGGAATTCAGGTCAGGTCACATTGACATTAAATGGGGTTGCTTGATCTCTAATTTGTGCCTGTGCTCCTCTGAAGGGTCCGAGATGGCTTCATTCACACCTAGCATCTTTCCCTCTCCACCATCGTGGCCATTGATAGCGTCAATTCCTGAGTGGCACCCCAGGACCCCAAATGGGAGCCAAGAAAGAGGGAACTCCACGGAAGACTCAGAGGAGCCCTGATATTGTGTCCTTTTGGTTACAGGTGAGTCACTGGGGCCAGTTCAGGTTCTAGGGAAGAGAACACTGCTGAGAGGCATGCCAAGAACCATCTACAGTGATGACCTCCTTCCTCAGCATCTCATTTCCACGTACATAGCCATGCTCTGGAGTCTTTGTCTATGACGAAGTGTCCCCAGCTTACTGCCGGTCTTCTAATTTGGGCCGCTGAGTAAATTTCCCTTGTTTTAAATACGTGTCAAAAACAACTCCAAGCACAGAGAAAGTATACCGCCAAAACCACCTCAATATGTCCAATAACTGTGCATTAGTAAATACAATTTATAAAAACATTATAGTTTTCCTCATGCCATCATTACTGTGGTTCACACAGGCTCGGGTTTTATTCTTTGTCACTCAAGAGCAGTGTGCCCTGCTAGTAACATAGGGCCTTTAGATAATTTCTGGGTGGGACAAGATTCTATCAATCAACCCACAATTTCTTGCTGCTTAAAAATGTTTTTTTTTTTTTTAAAAAAATAAGACAGACATTTGTGACATTTAGTGTAGCTGTGGTCATGGTCTCAAGATGGTGTTTGAGACACTGAAGCTTTTAGCAGAGTTTCTCTGCAGGGAAACAAAATTTGGCAAATTCTAATGTGTTTATTTTTAAATAAAGTCGTGATCATATACAAAGAGAACCTAGAATGGCGAGAAGACACATTAAAAGCAAATGTGAATAGAATACAAGAAATAGAGTCAGGCCATGGCAGATGGACAGCCTCCCACAGCTTGCTGGCCTTGGGGCCAATGTGATCTCTAAGAGGTACAAGGTGTACTGCAGTTTCAAGGAACTGGTGTTTGTTTTCATATTGTGAAATAGCCAATTTAAATAGAAATTGCAAACTGACTTCTGACTGTGGTTGGTATCAGCATGCTAAAGCAGTCACTGATTCCCAGCTGGGCAACTGGGCCAGAGTGAGACCCAAGATTCAGTGCTTATGCCTGAGAGCAAGCTTTTTGCTTGCTTGGAGAATTCATACAACATTTAGGACTGAATCTTTTTAATTCAAGTGTAATAAGAATGGAAAGGATGCCTGCTCCACCAGGAGCTCGCTCTCTCTCTCTCTCTCTCTCTCTCTCTCTCTCTCTCTCTCTCTCTCTCTCTTTCTCTCCATATATACAAAAGCCAGTCTTGATACCACCTAGCTCTGAAGAAGCCCCAATTCAGAAGCCATAATGGAGACCCACAGTTATTATGGACCTTTGACTGTTACCATCAGCAGCCCCATTACTGGCTAGGCAAAACATTTATTTGTAGTGCAGTTGACAAAGGTGCATCTTTCTATTTTTATATTATGTAGTATCTTCTAGAAGGGAGAAGCAACATTATAGAGATGCCTCACTTCTGTGGAATTGATTTTACCTGCCTTTAAACAAATAATAGAGACCAAGAAAATTGCAGAGTTGCAGAACTTCTAAGAGTAAGATTTGTGTTGGAGACTTTGATCCAGAACCTGCCCTTACTCCTGTGCTCACTGGACCTGTGCAGGTTTAGTAGAAATGTTGATTATGCGGCCCAGCTCACTGGTGGGGAGCTCTAGCTGGACCTTCCATGCCCAGGGTAGCCCAACCCTGCATGCTGCATAGAGTAGGACAAAGATGAATGTGTGCCACAGGGAGGAATGATTACTTACTAAAAAAAACTGTTTTCATTAATTGAGAATTTCATATAATGTATTTCAACCAGATTCATCCCCTTCCCTATGTTCTTCCATGATTTGAATTACACTTTTGTTTGTATTTTTGTTTTCTAAGATTTTCCTGTTTTTAAGAGTCTTTTGCCTTTGTTATTGAGGTTGGTGTTCACTTGTGAAAGAATCCAGTTTGTATTTCAAGATGGTAACCTGACCTATCCTTCCAACAGAAATCATGGGTAATGTGCATCCAGGAGCTAGGTCTGTGGGCTGTGGCTGTTTCTAATGCTTTGAGGAGGAGAGAAGATAAAGTTGGCAAGAAGAGAGCCCATGCATAAAACCAGAAATTCAAAAACAGTGTCCTCTCTCTGCAGGGGGCTGGAAACTCCTCTATGCTGGTAAGTCAGCAAGCTCCGTGTTTGACCTGGCCCTTGAGTAAGCAATCAAACCAAGTCCAGGCTAATCAGAGGTGTGGGCTCTGTGCTTATTACATTCAGGGCACAAGTGCCCTGCTGAGAAATTAAAATACAAATGGATTCAGCACTCAAGCTGGGGGGAGAAACACCACAAAGATGGTCTCTAAGGACAATGACAATTCACAGCTAGAGCTCATGAGTTTCCAGCAGAGAAAAAAAATATAAACCTGGTTCTAGTTAGACCCACAATAGGAAATTATAAACTGCAGGAGACACAAGAGACTGGTGAGACAGAATCACTACTTCCTGAGTCACGTCCTTTCAAAGCAATTCTATTTAATCTAGTCATAGAGATCTAAGAGAGTAGAACTGTAGAGTTTGTAGAAACTAGAGCAGAGGCAATCTCAATGTTCAAAATAATTGAAACGATTTCAGTGATTAAGAAGGACAAAAAACTATGATTAATCTATAGTGGGTAATAGGTCACATTAAAACAAATCTAAAATTGGAAGCAGCAAGAGTTTTCAAAAGTGCAAGAGTAGAGAGAGTTATGGTTGTATTTCACTTATGTTTGATAATTCACTACGCACAGCTGAAGAAAGGATTTGTGTTCTGGAAGACAGATTTAAAAATGTCAACAAGGCAGCACAGAGAGATTCAGAGATGAAAACCCTGAGGAGATAAAGCACTCAGGAGAGAGGAGGGTAGAAAGGGTGCTCAAAGCAGCGGCTGGGGACTGTCCAAACTGGATTGGGAGATGAGTCTTCAGGCTGAAGGAGTTCACTGAGTCCTGAATAGAATAAATGAGAGTGAAGCCATGGAGTCATCGTGGTGGAACTGCAGAGCATAGGCCGGATCAACAAAGGCTCAGTTCAAAGGTCCACCTATCGTTATTTTACTCTTGACCAGTCATTAAAACCCACAGATTCAACTACCGTCTCATGTACTGAACCTTGGCTTCCTAACTCCAGCCCATACACATATACACGACAGAGTTCCACTACTTGATTACCTCATCAAAACCACAGCTAAACTTGCCGTCACCCTAGCTGCCCATTGGCAGCATAATCAGTCTTTCTGGCCACCCTTTAACTTGATGATTTGTCATAACAGAGAAGTCTTCCTCACACGCTATTTCTGGTCATGCCTGTCTCCACCATGCTTCCACAGAACTGATGCCTGTTTGTTCACACCAGTTACTGAAATGATGCTCATTTCTCCAGTGGACTGTAATGTCCCAAGGAGTAGAGGCTGCTTTGTTGCTCACATTTTAATTGTCAATAGTTAGCATATCACCTTGCTCATGGGTAACATTGAACATTACTCCTTTAATGAATGGTTTTCACAAGTTTTTATTTTGCAGCTGGATCAAATTGTTTCTGGGAACCACCTTTTCCAACATGGATTGAAACAGCCCAGTGATATTATAAATATAGCAGGTGCTGACCCCTATCAGCCAGGAGTATCCTAGTACTGACTGTGAAAATTGAATTTGGCACCAATGGCTTTTTTTTCTATGTTGCTGCACTCGACTTCAATGCTAATTTCAGATATTTGGCTCATTGTGTTCCGGCTTGCTTAGCAAAGGTGTTAGATATGAACTTTCTTTAATTGCTTTGTACATGCAACCCGGATATAGGTATGCTGGGCTGGCGCTGGGCTCATACCTGGCTTCTGGTCTTTCTGGAATCTTATTGCTTTCTAACTGGGGGCAGAATCTACCAGCCAGGCATGCACCCCTCTGAATCCGCTCTTTGGGGGACAGCATGTTTGTCTTTATTTCTTGCAGCAAGAGTTCTTGTCCTAAACTAACACCCAGTGTTTGATGATACAGTGGGAGCAAGGGAGTAAGAATGTCAGAATTTATTTGACAGGTAAAATAAAACTGAAGTAGACCTTGTGGTAAGCACTGTGTTCTTTGTGTCCTCAGATCTCTGGTGAGTCCAGGACACAGCCACAAGAGGAAAGGCTGTAAATCACAAACCCACATAAATGTCCTCTCTTACTACAAAATACTCACTTCAAAAGAAGGACTTTAGTAAAGTCAATTATTCCATGGAGGTGTGTCTGTGAGCCAAAATGCCATTGATTGAATGTCTATGTTCATATTGGGTCCTTATGTTGAAACCTGGTTCCCAATGAGGAGGAAAGGTGAGGCCTTTGGGGTCAAAAGGTGAAGCTCTTATGCTGATATTAACTCTCATAGGAACACGAGAAAACAGGAGCATCATAGTCTTCCAGGTAGGACACAAGGACCAAGATGGCTGCCTGTAACCTAGGAAAGAGTCCTGAGTGGAACCTGCTGGCACCTAACCTCAAGTTCCCACCCTCTAGAGCCCCAGCAGAAGGATATCTGTTGCCTACTCTACACAGTTTACATTCTCTTGCTGAAGTTGTCCCATTCGACCAGGCAACTGCTCACTTTGTCCTCCACCTCCCACAAACGATCCCTGTATGTACCTAATTACTAGTGCAAAATTTATGTCCTGGGATTTTTCATTCCAAGTGAAAAAGTCACTTCCTCTTTTGAGCCAGATCCCAGCCTGACTGTCTGTCTCCACTGGGACTGTCTTTGAAATGCCTTTGAGCATTTTCTGCTCCTTCCAGTTCTTTGAGAGACTTCACCCTTTAGCGGAAAATGTCTCCTCTTCCTAACCAATGTGCACTTGTTACTCTTCCCGTTGTCGTTACCAAATCCCAGACAAGAAGCAACTCCAGAGGGGAAGGATGTATTCTGGATTGAGGAGGAGGATGAGGAGGATACAGTTCACCATGACAGTGAAATCTTGGTGGTGTTTATGGCAGTGGGACTCACGTCTTGGAAGATAAAGAAACAGACAGGCTAGCCCAAAAGTGTGGCTGAGTTATAACCCATAAGACCTCCTTCCTTCAACTCACTTCCTCTAGTAGGCCCCAAAGGTTTCACAATCTCCCAAAACAGACCACCAGCCAGGGATCAAGTGTTCAAACACATGAGCATGTAGAAGCTATTTTACACCCAACCCATAGCAAGGTGCTGGTTCTGGCTGGTTTTATGTCAACTAGAAACAAGCTGGTCATTTGGGAAGAGGAACCTCAATTGCAAAAATTCCCCTGCCATATGGGCCTGTGGGCATTTTCTTCAATGATCATTGGTGTACTGTGGATGACTCATGTATATTCAATGATATAGCCCCTTGTGGATGGTACCATTCCTGGGCTGGTAGTCTTGGACGCTATAAGAAAGCAGGCTGAGGAAGCCAGGAAGCAGCACCCCTCCATGGCTTCTGCATCAGTTTCTGCCTCCAGGTTCCTGCTCTGCTTGAGTTCCTTTCCTGATTTCCTTCAGTGCTGGACTGTGATGTATAACTGTAAACTGAAATAAATCCTTTCCTCTCCAAATTGCTTTTGGTCATGGTGTTTTACCACAGAAATAGAAACGCTAAAGGAAGGCAGTGCCTATGGACATACCTGTGCTGCTTGGAAATATTTACCATCATGCTTCCTGTTGAAAGTGTTTGGCTCACAAACAATGTCCCTTGCCTATCCTAATCAAAAGGAGCCTTACTTACAGGCAAGATTTGATGGGACATATATACACAACAGACATGATTCTGCAGTGCGCTGTATGGTTCTGCTCAGGTGAATGGATGCTGAGACATGTTGAGAGAACTGCCATTTGCTCTGCCTGTGTGCACAGCACTCCTCCTCTGTGTAGTCCCCTGGGCTCCCTGATTGGAAGCAGAATGCAAAATTACAAGTATGTCTACATCGACTTCTTTATTAGAGCTTCTAATGAAGTGCCAATTCTCAGACACAAGCTAACAAGAAGCTCCTTGTTTGGAATAAATTCAAAGGCAAAGATAGGACATTTACTTTTTTACCAGACTCAAAAGAATAAGATACAAAGAAAGTTAGCATCCCCTGTCCCTTTGGAAGTTACTGTATATGGCTCAATGTGAACACATTGTCATCTGCCTGTAGACCTGTTGGTGTCTGATAGGTATGCATGGCTTGTTAGAAATGTTTGTGGGTTCCAAGTGAGGTGCTGTATTGGAAAGGGAAGGTCTCTCCCCGGATATCGCCTTTTGGGAGAGGAGTAGCTCAGATGTAGATATGAAAATTTCTTGAGACAGAGCTTGCATCTGCCTCCTTCTCTCTACCCCAAGTAGAAGTAGTTCTATGAGGGATGAGGTTATGTGTTAGTACCCCAGGTAAAGTGTGAACTTAAGTTACATCCTGGTTAGAGGGTATCTCAATTTATGCCAGAAATTTCTGGAGCAAGGCAGCATGGGGAACCCTTACTCCAAACTCCAAAGTAGAAGGGGAGAGCCCTCATCTGAAGGTTTAGTATCTGGGGTCTGCTGGGATGCTGCTCCCTGAGAATCTGCTGAGCACTTTCCACCTTGTGAATACTGCATAGATGAAACGGTGGCCATATGGAGTAGTTGTGTGAGGTTCTTTTTGGTCCAGCCTCTGCCATTTGACAGTGGCACCAGTGTTGCCTTGTGGGCCAGAAGGACAGAAGAATCGGAGGGCTGAGTCTCCTAGAGAGCTCACAACGGAGACTCCCCAATTCTATCACGCATGGAAGAAGGCTTTCCCCACCATCAATTCCATCTATGCTTGCTCATCTCCCCCTCCCTCATCTGTAGCATGGACTGGTTATCCTTGCTAAGCTACTTCAGTGGGAACTGTAGCCATGGGAACAGACACTGCTGATTCAGCTGTGAATGCCCTGACTGGAAGCATTGGGTGCTCAGCAATGGCTGGGAAGCCAGTTAGTTTGGTCTGCTCATCTTGGGTTTTGGTTAAGTAGTCTGCCATTCCTATTTGGATGATCTATATCTAAGAGGTTCAGATTCTTTCAATGGAAAAATAATATGATAAATATAATTAACAAGGGCGTTTTCCCTGGAAATGAGACACTTTGTTTGGTGTTTTCATCCTAACAGGAGGCTCAGTTCACAGGCCAGAACAGCAGTGAAGAGGGTTATGGCCACAGTCTGATCCTGAAGGCAAAGCAGGCGGTTTTAATTTTCCAAGAGTTCCTTCCCCAAGTGTCTGCAAGCATTTTGGGAGCCCAGGAGATTTTCTCCCTGACTGTCCAGATTTCAAGTTCACTGCTTACCACTAGAGTGGCTTTCAGCAAGATTCTTTCCCTCCCTGAGCTTTGGTCTTCTCCTCTGTCAGTTGGAGGTAATGAGTCACTACATCATGGGGTCTCTGGGAACATGAGAATTTTGACATAAACAATTTTTGAACAGTAACTATAGTGTAGTTGTGAGGGATCTGGTGATCAGTCACTCTGCAGCTAAGTATGCCAGGGGCTTAGGCAATAGTCAGGGGATGTTCATGATGCTGTGGACCAGAGTCTGGGAAGGGCTCAGCAGAGGGTTCTCAATAGTGTTCACAAGGAAAATGGACTGGAGGTCCAATTTGGAATTTTTTTAGACATCTATGGCCTGAGCGGAGATGGCTCGAGGGCCTAGTACCAGTAGCCTCTCCATGGAGTAGCTTGCTTTCAATATGGTGGTCCCACAGGGGCTAATTCTTTGCACAGCATCTTGGGTCTCTAAAATAATATCTGCATCTCTGCAGATGAGGAAGATGCAGGGCCTCAGTGACCCTGGCCTTAGAATTCACACAGCACTACCTTCTTGCATTCTCTCAGTGACACACTGGGTGCTAAGTGAACCCATGAGAACTGGGCTCCTCCCAGGATAGAGCAGGGGCAAGGTTGCCCTGAAGAAGACAGAGTGAAATGGAATGTCATTGTAGCCATGTTTGGAAAACACAGATTGCCACAATGAGTAAAAAGTCATTTTAAATTACATTCGTCTTAGAATCTTTATGGGCTGCAGAGGGCTGAGGATGAATAATAGCCTTGCTTAAGGGATGAACACATGGAGGTTTGGTAAAGAAGATTAATTTGCTAAAAATCATACACTTAAATGAAAATGTGTTCAGAATCTGAAGTGTCCTGAATCCAGGACCAGCTGATGATTTCCCCACGTCCCTGTGGGCAATGAAATGTAGCTAGTCTGCAGGACTCTGCATTCTTCTTGGGAGTATAAACTCTAACTTCTACATTTTGAAATATATAAAGCCTCACAAGTTAATTAACACTCAATGTTCTTTCATTTTTGTCAGTGCTCAGGATGGAACCAAGGATCTTGTGTTTGATGACTTATCCACTTTTCTGTTGAGAAATTCAGACAGCAGTTACAGGGCAAAAGGGAAAAACCAATAGCACGTGATTATTTTGAAGATCACATCTTAAAGACACTACATTGAGGCTGGGCAGCGGTGGTGCACACCTTTAATCCCAGCACTTGGGAGGCAGAGCCAGGCAGATCTCTGTGAGTTCGAGGCCAGCCTGGTTTACAGAGCAAGATCTAGGACAGGCACCAAAGCTACACAGAGAAACCCTGTCTTGAAAAACCAATCCCCCCCCCCCCCCCCCGCCCCAAATTGACTACATTGAAGCTATATTACTTCTTGTTTGAAGCTGGCGTATCTGAGAAACTGTCTTGTACATACATGCTGTCATGGTGGGTACACAGTGCTTGGCACATAACTGTCAATGCCCAGGGAACTTAAGCACAGAGTATGTTACAAATGTTTACAAATAAAGTGAGTAGGAGGGCGGGGGACACCAGGATGAAATGCAGATTATGACAGGAGGTCTGACTCCTCGATGTAGCAGGAATCTTAGAAGTTCTTATTAATTAAATCAAACCTAAGGCCAGGTATTGGGGTGAACGCTGGAAGATCAGAGAAGCAGAACAAGCCACAGCTACCTCACCTCGCCAGTTCCTCAGCTGATCCTGTTTCCTCAGACTGGAAGCCTCTGAGTCCTCGTCTAGAATGAATCTCAGCTGAAATGCTGCTTGAAAGCCTGAAAGCTTAACCAGGCAAATGCTTCTAGTTTCTGATCTTCACGCCTTATATATCCTTCTGTTTTTGCCATCACTCCCTGGGATTAAAGGCTCACTTCCTGGGATTAAAGGCATGTGTCACCATGCCTGGCTGTTTCCAATGTGGCCTTGAACTCACAGAGATCCAGAGGGATTTCTACCTCTGGAATGCTAGGATTAAAGGTGTGAGTGCCACCATTTTCTAGCCTTTGTATCTAGTGGCTGTTCTGTCTCTGACCCCAGGTAAGTTTATTAGGGTGCACAATATTTTGGGGAGCACAATACCACCACAGCCTTACAAATTCATGAAGCAGCATCACTGAAGGGCTTGGTGGGAAGGTGTATGAAGCATGATCCTTATTAGACTTAATCAATAAAAACCTAGACTCAGATATCAGGGTGAAAGCTGAAAGATCAGAGAAGCAGAACAGCCAGCCATCAGACTTCTACAAAATCTCAGACTGAATGGGTCGGCCCGTCTCTATGAACCCTCAGACTGAGTGGGGTAGATTCTATCTCCATCCACCTTATATTCCTGTCTCCACTTCCCTAGTGCTGGGATCAAAGGTATGGGCCACCACTGCCTGGATCTGTTTCTCTTTTAGACTGGTTTAATCTCCTGTAGCCCAGAGTGGCCTTGAACTCCTGATCTTCCTTTTCCCAAGTGCTGGGATTAAAGGTGTGTGCCACCACTGCCTGGCCTCTATGGATAACTAGTGGCTAGCTCTGCCCTCTGATCTCCAGACAAGCTTTATTTGTGAGAACACAAACAAAATATCACACGACAGGTGTTGACCTAAGCAACTTTGGAAATGAGGTGAGATTGTGGACCAAGGGAGGACCCGTACTTGTGTTTTGCGTTCTTTCCTGTGAAGCTATTAGTCAACAATTATGAAGCTCTGCATTAATATTGGAACAGAACAACTGAGTAAATAAACAGTGAACATCCAGAGACAGGTTTCTCATTGCAGAAGCAGGAAGTTGCAGGGAAACAAGGGAAGACTTGTATAATGAGTTCTGGTAGTGTGTTAGAATTGGAGGCATCATTGTGGATGGACTCAAGTTTAGATTAATATGGACACAGATGGATGTGCATATGTAAATGTATTAAAAATAAGTGTAGATGTAGAAACAGTTCTATGTATTTAAAGGTACAAATACTGTCTATTAGAATGAGTCACATGATTAAACATGCACATTTATCTTCTAGTTTTGTCAGAGTGAGGGCTGAGCATCAACAGTTATTGTCTACATCTTGGTTTCTTATACCATTATCCAACAAAAGAAGCCAGGGTTCTATGAGGAAACAGCTGGTTCTAGAGCTAGAAAAGGGAAGATGCATGGCAGTAATTCTAAAGCTATACATTATTGCACATTTATAGCACGAATCTTAAATTGTCTTATTAATAAGAACAAACCTGGAGCCAGGTATTGAGGTGAACGCTGGAAGATCAGAGAAGCAGAACAAGCCATAGCAACCTCACTTTGGCAATTCCTCAGCTGATCCTGTTTCCTCAGACTGGAAGCCTCTGAGTTCTCATCCAAATGGATCTCAGCTGAACTGCTGCTAAAAGCCTAAAAGCTTAACCAGGATCTAGTTCCTCATCCTCATGCCTTAAATACCTTTCTGCTTCCCGTCATCACTTCCTGGGATTAAAGGCTCTTGTTACCACGGCTGGCTGTTTCCAGTGTGGCCTTGAACTCACAGAGATCCAGATGGATCTCTGCCTCTGGAATGCTAGGATTAAGGGCGTGTGTGCCACCATTTTCTGGCTTCTATATCTAGTGGCTGTTCTGTTCTCTGACCCCAGATAAGTTTATTAGGGTGCACAATATTTTGGAGAACACAATACCACCACACACATAAATACTAGGTGAACTGGAATAGCATCTTGTAGTGAAAAAAATGAGCTCTTGAGATGAAAGGCTATCAACTGGACACAGGGGCTGGTGTCAAGTGCTCTCAATGGCCAAAGCTACAAAGCAACATAATTTTAGATTATAAGGCAAAAATAAACAAATATGCAAGGGTTCATGTAAATTGCTCCTTAAATTTGTCCTGCCTTTCCATCACGAATTGCATTGTCCAAAACTTCAATGGTGATAAGGAAGTTAAAAAGACTCCTGAGGCTGGGACTCTAGAGAGCTATTAAGTCCTCATCAGTGCCAACCCAATACTTCAATTTGTTCCTACAAGTAGGAGGAGGCCCTGGATATGGTGTCCCTGTCATACAGGCCAGCAAGCTGATGCAGAGATGTACCGTGCCATTTTGTGAGCCCGAAGACATTAGAATACTCCTTAAAATGCCAAGGCTCTGCCTCAGGTGAAACTGGGTGAGGGACACTGCCTTGGTCTCCTGATTCTCAGGGGCTTCCATCCACAACACAGGGACTACTGTGTCCCCAAGACAATAACCATCATTCTAAGTGCCACTTGGAAAGCACCTAGTAGCCGTGGATCTACAGGGCACAAGTCTCTGTTGGGGTTTGCAGTCCATCCTAGCTAACCCTGTCACACACCCAGTTACATTCTTCCTGGCTATCTTTCCCTAGTCCAAAATGGCACCTATCCTGTTCATGTTTCAGACATTGCACATTTCTGGACTGTGATCCTGTGTACTGCCTCCATGGTCCCTCCCTGAGATGGCATCTCCTTGCCTCCATTTACCACTCACACTGATCATTCTCCAAAGATAACAGCTTCACTTATTGCCCTGGAGGACATGGCCACAGAGCTCTCTCCTGGCTGGACAACAGTATCTCAGCACAGATGTCAACAGACAGGGCCTCTGACACTCCTGGGCAGCCCCTTGTTACTTTATATTTCACAATTGACACTGTAGTCATTCTGAATTTGGAAGTGGAAACCACCATGGGCTCATGATGAGAGTCACCAAGAGCCTTTTGTGTTGGAGTCCCAGCCTCTGCTTGCTTACTTTGTTATTCCTCTTGACAATTGCTAGTTTCTATTTCCTGATTGTTTTCAGTTGCAACCACACCCACAGATGCTCATCTGAACACACATTTTAAAACACACAGATTCTATCTTGCACTTCTCATGTGTCTGCATGCCTGTCGGTTAGTATCCCTTTTTTTTTGAAGAATTCAGTTTCATACCTGCAGTAAACAGATGTGGTGATGACATTGCTCCTAAATTGAAGGGGTGGGTGTTACTCTACAGGCAGCCACCTGGCCATCTTCTTGTGTTTGGGATGGAGTTGCTCCACTGTCTCCTGGATGCCCTTGCATTGTAGCCCCAAGAGGGAATTCCTTCCATTTTCATATGATTGGCCTATTTCCCATCCACTATTCCCAGGAGAGAGTGATGTGTGATTCGTAGGACATTCTCATGGATGACTTGCTTCCTCTCTAATGTTACTAGAGGATAAATGAGTTTGTGGTTCCTCTTTCAGAACATAGGAGGTACCCTCCTATTGACCACTCCCACCACTCTTAGCACATGGCTGTACTCCAGGTGTCTGGCTTAGTCTTCTGGAGCTCAGTGTTGGCACTTTGGGTGTTTGTGGCATATTTTCTCCTGACTTTTCCCCTAGAGGAAAAGTCCATAAGGGAAAAAGATTTTCCCTTCCCCTTCACTGCTGTTGCTTTACATTGCTCTGAGACGGTTCTTCAACCATGCACAGTCATGGGATCTCGGACTTTGGGACACAGTGGCAGGGATGCTCTATACTCACTCTTTTCTTGTTTAAAATGAGGGGTGAACAGCAGCTATTGTACTCAGGTGACCCACTCGCCTTCATCTTTCATAACTTCGTGTGGCAATACAATGTACTGGCTGGAAGGAACACTTCTTTGGACATTTTAGCCTTGGCCATGTACCATCTGTTGCCTTGACAGAAGCATTTACGCAAATCACAACAGTTTCCAAGGTTTTTTTTATGATTGTATCCATAGAGTCCTGACAGCAGGAAGTGGAGTGGTAGTTTCGAAGTAAGGAGGTCCAGAGGGAGCCAAATGGTCTCTACTGCTGGCTACTTTCATTCCTACTTTAGAGCCAGCTGTGGCCACTCCCACCCCCCAGCGTGGGTGTTGGCCTTTGCACAGTGCCTGCTGGCTGAGTACCTGCTCTGCTCTTTGTCTTGTTTCTGGATGTCTGTCCTCTCCATTTAAATACTGAATATTAATGGCTTGGAATAGGCCATATCCAGGGTTATCAGCTCTTGAGATAACTCCTCTGTGGTAGAAATCTGAGGACCCTACACTGTGCTGGAATTTCCTAGGTTAGCAAGAGGCTCCATAAAGAGGATCCCATGCTAGGTGGGACCTGAGGACAGACCTCTCTGAAGGGGGAGGATTTATTTGGCAGGCCTAGTTTCCTATCTGTCTAGGTTCACAGCTTTTGACCTAGAAGAATTGGGAAGAAAAGGGAAGGAGGGGCAGATGAATATGTGTTTCTTCTTGCCCAAGAGTTCTCCAAGAGAACAACCAAGCAATGACTGCTGTTAGGAGCAAAGGCCCAAGTGACACTGGATAATCTTCAGAGGCCTCCATCACAGCTTTTAATTTGTACCTGTGTCAGAGGGACATCTAAGTATACTTACACAGTTTTTATAGGTTTCTGCCTACAATGAAAAGTCACTTTCCAGATATTCAGCTGAAAGGAGATAACTCCACAGACATGGAAGTGCTCCATTTCCAAAAGGAGAAAAGTAAACATTTTCTCTTTGTGAGTTGACTATCTCAGTCATTTGTCTATACAGTGGAAGGCTGACTAACACATGAGTTAACTGTGAAATGTCAGAACACACAGCAGCTGTGGTTATCTGCACAAGACCTGCGCACAAGATACACACACACACACACACACACACACATACACACACACACACACACACACACACACACACACACACAGAAGCAGAGGCAGAGGGCAAGAGAGGGAGGGGATTATCTGGGAAGAAGTGGTTTGCAGGACTAAGAGGGAGATAAAGATGGTAATGGGTTGAATTTGAGCACAATACATTG
This sequence comes from Peromyscus eremicus, assembly GCF_949786415.1. Classification (NCBI taxonomy): domain Eukaryota; kingdom Metazoa; phylum Chordata; class Mammalia; order Rodentia; family Cricetidae; genus Peromyscus; species Peromyscus eremicus. The sequence goes on along the minus strand of NC_081419.1, from coordinate 123,661,836 downwards.
TATACATGTATGAAACTGTGTGCATACTCATGGAAGTAGCAAGAAGGGTGTTCAAGGTAAGTAGTACAGGTCACCTGTGGACCAAATACCACACATACATGGAGCCAGTGGGACCCAATCTCACACAGAGTGGGGAACAGACAGCAAAATACAAAGCCTTTATAGATAACTGCTTCAGTTTGCCTGTGTAAAAGTATATGTTGTATGAATGCAAGGAAAAACAAAGTTTACTATCAAGTTGGCCTCCTCCCCAAGGTGTATTTCCAAGTTAGAGACTTAAATAGTCACTACTTAAAAAGAAAAGAAGAAGAAGAAGAAGAAGAAGAAGAAGAAGAAGAAGAAGAAGAAGAAGAAAGGAAACTGGGAGAAAGCCCTGCCCAGCACAGGATCTGCTTACTTTATATTCTATTTGAAAAGAGAGGCAATGTCCTTTGGTCTCAGGCCCATCTTTAGTACAGCAACAACCTCCACTCTTTACCACATTGAGAGGAACTTATATAATCCAATGCAGTTGCAAGGATGTCATTGGAAAAAGCAGAAAGCCAGAGAAATCTTCAAATGGCAAAATGAAGCTTCCTGGGTGGGAGACTCTGTGTAGTAGGTGAATTACCTAGCTTTTACCTGAGGACTAAGGACTTGGTTCCACTTTATTTCTTCTTTGCTCTTTTCTCTTGACTGAAAGAAAGCATACTTCTTCATATGCTCAGGAAACACACTGTGAAGCCAGCCCTAGGGCTCAGGATAACAAGAAAGTTCTCTATTGGCATTGGTTCCCTTGTCTCAAAAGTCTCCGTGCCAACAGAGTAAGAGATAGCTGGGAGGCTGTGCTCTCTTCTTATTGGAAGCAGGGAGGGCCTGAATGCTGCTGAGTCAGGTATCCAGGCTGCCTGGAGACTTGGATTGTGTGATGTTGCCTGGGAGACCATCAGTACAAGTTTCTGCCAAGTGACACCAAGATTCTACCTAGTCAGTTTACATTCCTCTCCAAGCCACAGAAGAAACTATTTCAGGGCTGCTTTGTGTGGCAAATGGCACTTTTGACAGACAAGTCTGTCAACAGTAAGTACAGGAGATACAGCTCATAGGCAAAGCAAATAGCTGATATGAAAACAGTATCTACAATCAATAAAGTATAAAAGCTCTATGGAAGTAGGGGAAGGTGTGAACTAGTAAGCTACAGAAGAAATAAAAATAATGAAAGGAATATATATGTAAATATTTAACATTGCTATCATCAAGGAAATGAAAATTGAAAATCAGTAAGATCTTTGTTTTCATCTATCATGTGGTAGAAGTTGAACACTGAATTCCGTACTGAGCACTGTGGAGGGAAAAGTATTCCATATTTTGTTTCTTCAAAATAAAAATTGATACCTGTGGCAGAAGGATGGTTAACAGTATCTGACTAAAGTTGGACATGAATAATTTTTGCTTCAGTGGAATTTTACTTGCTGAGATGAATACAAAATGAGAATTTGAAAACAATTTATATGTCCATTTGGGGGGAAATGGCTTGATTAGATTATTATGCATTCATAGATCATAATGCTACAAAATCATTAAAAATATCAATACTGAACACTGTGCACTAAGAACAAAAGTATTTATATTATGTAAAATTGCAAGTTGCAGTAGATCTTGACGTTCTCTTATTTGTAACACAAAACTTTATTCATGAACATGTTTGTAAATTCTTGGTCTCCTGGGAAGGCTGTCTTTAGGAAAAGACATGGAGAGAGAAGTTCACTTAATTTTTTTTCTCTTTCTTCTCCTCATATTAACTGTAGGGGCTCTTTATGTGAATAAAAAGGCAATGAATGAATAAATAGAAGCATATAACATTGCCATGTTCCACTGTATGTGAGGGACACAGAGTGCAGCAATGCTGGGGAGCTGAAGTGGGTTGGATCTGGGAAATGGCAGCTATTGCTAATGAGGGTCCTAAAGAGAGGACAGAGCTGTGGGACAGAGATGCCTTCACTATATCTCCCTGTGCACTGGGGTTACTAACGAAAGTGATGGACTAATTAGGAAAAGGCCAGAATTGGCCTTCTTTATCCTAGAAGCCTAGATTCAAACATGAGCTACGCCAGTATCTCATAGACTTGTCCATTCAGATCCTGTGCCCCACTCTGGAAGGTCTCATTCACAGGATCTGGGGAACAGCCAAGAGTCTGCATAATTCCAAGACAATCTGATGCTGCTGGCCCAGGGTCCACACTTGAAGAACTACCCTTGGAGCCAGTAAAGCAGAGGCCTCTGATTAAATTGTGCAACTTCTTTCTCCAGGGTGAGAAACTAGAATTAGGAGAGCACTGAAAATCTGCCTTCACCAAGATAACTGGTGATGAGTGCATATCGATGCATGCTTACGCTTTGCTTCACCTCTGAACTGCTCCTGTACTGGGTCCTTTTAGCTCTATCCAGAGAGGAGGAGCCAGGTGGATTTCACATGGTGATCACATGCCACAGTGTAATCTATGGGGTTGTTGTGACACTGGGGAGACAAGCAGGTACCAGAGAGGTGACAGAGCTTGGGAGTGGGCTCTGATCCCATGATGGCACTCAAGACTGTGGCACCTACTCAGGTTGCAGGACAAGGACCTTCCAGTTTGAGGATGAACTTTGGCTGGAGGCTGCTTCCAGGCGCATGCCTCCTCACTACTTACCGTGACTATTTAGTGTGGCATTAAGCTTGCCGAAGGCCAGCAAACTCCACTGTGTTCACATCACACAATTTATTCACTTCTAATTTTCCTGAGGGCATTGAGGACTGGAGCAGAATGTGAAGAACGGTTGGAAAAGATGGGAAAGATTGTCTTGTGCTTTCTGGAGCCAACAGTAACTCTGCTGCCCAAAGAGAAATAAGGAAACTTCACAGCATCAGAGACAGTTCCTCCAGCACCTCTGCAAAATGCCATTGTTTCTTTCAAGTTCTGTTTGACTTCTTCCAAATGTATTCCAGAAGGGGAGAGAACAGTGCCTTGGACCATATCCCACCCCAGGTGCCCTCCCAGCATGAGGAGACTTGCTGAAATCCCCAGCATGGCCAGAAGGCAAAAAGACTCCTGGGCCCTTTCTCCACTCGATCCCTACAGCCAAATTATCACCCCATTACCTGGGTGCTCTACAAAGAACTAGAAGTTCTGTGTCCACCATGGTTGCTGACATCACCTTAGCCCCTCCAAGCTTCCTGCACTCCTCACTCTCATCCGTCATCCCTGCCACTATGTTTGAAAGGATTTTGCCAAAGCTGGATCATCTTCACTTCTCTTTGCTGGCAGCCTGCCATGGTTAGAATTGTAAATCACTCCTAGCTCAGAAGCCTCAGTGCTTTATAAATACGTGGAAAGGCTCAGATTCTATGTGTTCCCACAGCACACATGGCACAGGCAGTGCCTTGCTTCCTTTCTTTGGCATGTTTATTCGGCGTCGACACAGCAAAGCTGTTGGATTCTGGAAGGCCTGAGTGCATCTCCATGATTTCACTGTGGTCCTCACTTTTCTTCATGTCTTTTCCTTTCTCCTTCCCTCCTGTCCTTCCCTTTTGCCTCTTTCCCTGCTCCTTCCTCCTACCCTATATATTGTCAGCTTCAAATCTGCCATCATTCTCTGAGAGGCCCTGAGGCAAGTCACAGGCATTGTCAATTCCAGTATCATCCATATAGGACCTTCTACTTCCCACCAGGTTCTCACCAACGGAGGCATCAGCATACCTGGAGTTGTACAGGGAAACCTGAACCACTCTTACGTAGTCCTTCTAGTGTTAGTGGAAGTATTCACTATGTGTGCAGAAGCTAAGAGACACATTTTGGTGTGGTACAGAAGGATACTGCCATTTTTCTTTGGAACATGTTCTGTGATGAGCATTTAGCTGTGTGCCACCACCTTCTAAGTATTGCTTTCTTTCCACCAGCTTCAGAGTCACATACATGGTGCTGACATAGGTGTGGCAAGGTACTATGCTGGGGTAACTTCATCTGTACTCTGTTGTTGTGGAATATTAGTTTAAAATGTGTTACATTTGTTTATGCTGTGAAATATTTGTTTAATGATGCAAAGATATGTTGTATTCTTTTATGTTGCATTTGCTTAACTCTGTGAAGCTGTGATACTTTGTCTGCCTAAAACATCTGATGGTCTAATAAAGAGCTGAATGGCCAATAACTTGGCAGGGAAGGATAGGTGGGCTTTCAGGCAGACAGAATAAATAGGACAAAGAGAGAAGAGAGAGGAGTGAGAGGAAGAGAAAGAGGGGAGGACACCAGGGGCCAGCCACCCAGCCACCCAAAGAGTAAGAAGGAAAGGAATATAGAATAGAGAAAGGTGAAAGCCCAGAGGCAAAAAGTAGACAGGATAATTTAAGTTAAGAAAAGGTGGCTAGAAATAAGCCAAGCTAAGGCCAGGCATTCATAAGTAAGAATAAGTCTCTGAGTATTTATTTGGGAGCTGGGTGGAAGGTTCCCAAAGAGTAAAAACAACTACATTTTGGCACCCAATGTGGGGTTCAAATATCCTCCTAGAGTGTGAGAAAGCTGAAAACAAAACAAAACAAACCTGACATGACTCCTTTCAGAGTTTCTGTCTTACGACAAACCTCTGAGCAGCCAATACATTAAGTAAAAAAAAAAAAAAAATAGAACAAAACAAAACAACAACAAAAAAAACAAAACAAAAATGCCTGCCACATCACAAGCATCAGCAGTCTAGAGCTCTAGGGAGTTGAATGCAGTTCCTGGTCAAATGCATCTCTGACCAGGTTTCAAGCTTTTAGGCTTGGCTTTCATGACCCAAGGAGAGGGCAGAACCAGCTAATAGAGCCATGTAGAGGACTCAGCTGTAGCTTAGCAGTTTAAAGTTTGCTCACATGGTCAAAAAGGCTGAAAGATATGCAGTAAAAGAGGTCCAGATGGAAAAAAAAGCCTCTAAACAGGTTACAGTGTGTTTAATAATGTGCTTAGGCTTAAGAAAAGAAAAAGAGTATAAACAGTCATAGAAAGAAAGAAAAAGTTTAAAAATAATAAAGTCTTTAAATAGATAGTAAAAGTAATATAAAAGAATAAATCACATAAAGATGAACAATACACAGTGAGTCTGGATCCCATGTAGTATTGTGCTGATTTTGAATTTTTTGATTACTGATAAGCAAATGACAACTGCTAAGAGACATGGAATTGAAAGGACTGCTGAAGCAAACAAGCCTTGATATGTTAAGAATGCCTTAACTTTAAAATGGAACTCAAAAAACACATTGCTTTGGAGAAGAGGTTTTTGCTTTTATTTCTACAGGAAACAAGAGACTGTGGTTCCTTCGGGATTGATATGGATCAGGTTTGATTGGGGAAGACTTCCTGAATCTTGACAGGTGATATATATCAACAAAGGTTACCACTGGTCTTCCCAGGACTTGACCATTATCTCAATTTTCCAGGGACTCCTAAAGATGCCTTCACCCACAGACAACAGGAAGTAGTCTAGAGAAGATGGCATCCACTTTGCTAAGAGGTAGGGTAGGTGCTTGTTGGCTATTTGTTGGGTTATGGATGTTTGTTGGGTTATGGATGTTTGTTATCATTTAGAGGAATATAGGAATATAGGATTAAAAAGACAACTATTAATCTCAGATATTTTGCAGTGGCATAGATTTTGGTATATTGATACAAATTTAAAGTTATTTTTGTTACTGTATATATGTTTCTACTCTTATTTGAGATATTGTGCTTATGCAGCTCATTAAAAAATGCAATGTGTAATTAAGAAATTAGGTTAGTAGTTAATTGTTAATCTAAAAAATCAAACTTACAGCCACATTAAATATGTTTTTAAGGTTAAGCAGGTATATTTTAGACAGATAGATGATTTTCAAACACTTCAAAGGCCTACAGAATATGGCATTCAAGACAATTAATAACCTAAGTTTTTCATGACAATGAGACACATCTGCTCCTGGCAGCACCAATTTACTTCATAAAAGGATGATGGACACTGAAGAAGCTCCATATGGAGTTTGCTTTTATTGTGGCAAGTGTAGAACACAGGAAAAAAGACTGTTGAATTTTGCCAAGGCAAGGCAGGACAGTCCTTCAAGATTCCTGCTTCACTGAAAAGTCTGTCAGATATTCTGCAGGACACAGAGGGAAGAGAATGATGCACTTTGCCAATACAAGGTGGGATAGTCCTTCAAATTTCCTGCTTTACTGAAAAGTCTGTCAGATATTCTAGGCCTGTAGGCCAAAGATGGATGTCCCAACATTGCAGAGGAACTTTGGGTGACTATTCAGGCAGCTAGATATCTCTGTTGTTAGGTAATATTATTATATCCTACTGGGGTCTTTGATGGAGTTGAAGACTAAATAGTTATAGTTTTCCTCAGTTATGATAGAAAGTAAATTAGGTATAAAACTTTGGAATCACTAAGATAAGATATTACATCCTGTTCCTGCTTTTGGCTTTGTATTTTTTCATCTCAATCTTTGATTTTTTACTTGAACTTTCTGAGGAAGACTACAGAGGTTTGTGCATAACTCAACAGGAGCTGTATCCCTTTTCCAAGTGGCTACACTGCTCCTACTTCAGGCAGGAAGTTAGCCTACGTGGACCACATAGGTCACAGTCCTATGGACTGTGGCTGATATCTAAAGAGAAGTGCTTCGAGCAAGGGTGAAACCAAAGAGATGTCATTTAGAGACTTGCTGTGCACATGATTTGGGCCTGCCACTCATCACTGAGATTCGTTTCTCCATCCATGTGAAGGACATGAGATTCTCTTTCAGGGGTTCTTTCTAGCTAGATGTGCCTTTGTGAACTCTAGAAGTCCTCTTTCAGCACAGGCAGGGTAGCTTTTCTCACAAGGTATCAGGCCCTCTGAATCCTTAGCTTCCTGCTCTTCAGAATCCTGAGATATTATATATCTGAGTTAATGGACTGGGATCAACTTCAGCTGCAGGCTTTGTTGTACCTGGGTGGTTTTTACTTCTATCTCCTGAAGGTCAAAAGAAAGAGAAGTTTCAATTACAGAGAGCTTTCAGATGTGGTCAACAGATGGGGATGATGGATGCTGACTTCACAAGGATAGCCACCTCAAAGAGGGCATACTCCCTGGAACCATTACTCTGACACCCATACCTATGCCTGTGAGCACTCACATGTGTATTCTCATTCAGCAAGGAACAGAAAGGAGTCTTTAGCTCTAGGGGGTCATCCTCTGGAAGAATCGTGTGTATGCAGGTCATTATGTACTAACTAACACAGGCTGTCCTCACATGAAAACAGTCCTGGAGTCAGCATCTGGGTCCTCCAGTAAACAATCAGGGTACTACTCACTTGGGATCTTCTCCTTTCTCTGATATTGTGGAGTTATGGTCACACCCAGACTGCAGAAAGCCAGTCACTTCAGTTTGTGAAGGTCATGGCCACCCCTGTTTCTTCTGAGAATAGGGTAAACAACATGTCAACATGCCTTTCAGGCTCTAGCAGTGCCAGAGAGCTTTTTACTTGCCTTCTGACAGCCACAGCTAATTCTGGCCTTGTTTCTTCTAAGAGAATTGTGAGTGTGTATGTGTGTGTGTGTGTGTGTATGTACAGGTGCATATGAGTTATATGCATGAACATGTATACATGTGCCCAGAGGTTAACCATGAGTATCATTCCTTAAGAGACACCTGCTTTGCTTTTCTCAAATAGTGTATTCCATTGGTAGTTAGAGCTCACTGGGGTGACCAGATGGCTGGCCAGTGAGCTGCAGGATTCCAGTCACCTGTTTCTGCTTCCTCAATGCTGGGATTATAATTATGTGTCACCTCTTCCAGATTTTTAATAGACTGCTTGGGGTTGAACTCATGCAAACATTTTATTGGTTAAATTATCTCTCCAGACTATCCAGGAGAATCTTTACATAAGTACAGGCTGAGTGGGCTGCTTACAACTTACTAGTGTCTGTCTCTCTCACTGGGTTTCCTCCTTCCTAGCTGGGGACCATTCTGCTCTCATCTGAATGCTGTTAAGTACAAATGATCCACTGATTTCACATCTGCTGTGCACCAAAGACATGAATAAAAGATCTACAGATTGGCCACCACTGAGAGGGACTGCTCTTCAATTCTTCACAGCCACCCTGCTGTCCCAGGGTCAATGTGTGTACCACACAGTGGGGAGTAGCTGGTGCTATGACAACACATTTATAATGTCACAGGAGAGGAGGGGATCTGCTCCAGTGAGGATTTGAGGAAGGAGTGAAGAATCATTCCTCCTTTGGGGCCTTCTTTGCCCTGTTTTCAATTCAGCTCATAGATGTGTTCCCTGTGAAGTTTGGTGGCAGAACACTGTGGGTCTTGTTTGTTTTTATGAGAACTGGTTGGTTAATTGTCAAAACTGGGCTGAATCCCAGGACTATGAAAATATTTTGGCTGTTGAAAGATACACTAAGATGGAATATGTTTTTGCTCAAATGATATCAGAATAGGAACAATGCAGGATCCATTTGTGCAGGACATCCAGGAGGGGTGTTCTAAAACTTGAACATTAGTCCACTTCCAGAAAAATTGCTAGGAGAAGGACCCAGGCAGGATGCATAGGTGTTAACATTTCCTAGATGACACTATGCAGGCTAGAGGGAAGGCCAATGTTTCTTAGGTTAGAAAATCCAGGTTCTTTGTGGCTGAGATTGGAGAGTTTGTGTTCATAAGGCACTGAAATTTTTTATTTGGGATATTTTACTCACAGGCATAGGGTTACCAATTGCTGTGGTTATCTGTATGCTGTGAATATGTTGCTCTGATTGGTTAATAAACAAAGTGCTGATTGGCCAGTAGCCAGGCAGGAAGTATAGGCGGGACAAAGAGAGAGGAGAATTTGGGGAACAGGAGGGCTGAGTGAAGAGTCGCCAGCCAGACACAGAAGAAGCGAGATGTAAAAGTACCGGTAAGCCACAAGCCCCGTGGCAACTTATAGATTAATAGAAATGGGTTAATTTAAGATATAAGAACTGGATAGCAAGAAGCCTGAGCCATTAGGCCAAACAGTTTAAATAATATAAGCGTCTGTGTGTTTTTGGGTCTGAGCGGCTGTGGGCCTGGGCAGGACTGGAGAAAACGCCAGCTACAACCAATGGTGGAGATGTATACCAGGAAGACAGAATGGGGGCAGTCAGGGCATGATGTCGCTTGGAGCTGGAGTCTCAGGCATTTGTGAACTGACACCTACCTGTGGGTATTAGGATCTGACCTTAGGTCCTTTGATAGCGCAGTAAGCACACATAACCACAGCCACCATCTTTCTCACCCTAAGGATTGTATTTCTTATATTAACTGTGTAAACATTTTACTCATCATTATATTTCTTACTTTGTGTATTTGAGTTTCTCCTTTTTCCTTTCAAAAATTGTTTGTTATATATTGTATTGATTAAAAATAATAAAATGAGTTGTTTGCTTACTTATTAATTGATTGCCTTTCCATCATTCATTTTTAATTTTCCTTTATACTTGTATTAATTCTTCCATCTTATTTTATAGGTGCCTTTCCAGCTTTTCAATTAGCCCTTATATTTATAGTTTAATTACTAGCACTTTCAAAAAGTTCTGGAACTTGATTTTCTATTAACCTCCTTTTATTCAAGAGTTGTTTTATGGTATATATAAGTGTCGCCATTAACTTCCAATGATATGATATCATAGGCTGACAATATTCACCAATGCTGTGTGTACCTGTATAAACCACATTTGTGCTATTCCTGTTTCTTGAATAATGCAGTAACATTTCAGTCTACCACATCCTTTACAATTTTTCTTTTCTTTTAAATCTTTGACTGTTTTGACACACAATGTTGCTACCTTAGGCACTCTTCCTATGCACTTGAAAAGAATGTGTATTCTGCTGTTACAGGAGATGTTCCTTTACTGTCAATGAAGTCAAGTTGATTGACAGTGGTGGCCAAGTCATCTATATCTTTCCTAATTTTCTCTCCAATCTGTCAGCTATCGACAGGAGCCGGATCTCCAACTGTAATTGCATCTACACCTCCTCAGTTCCATCAGTGTCTGTCTCTTCTGTGACTCTCTGTAGTGAGATGTGTATATGTTTAGTGAACCAGTGTATATCGCTTTGGAAAATTGGTACTTTTATCATCATGTATCTTAAGGAATAGGAGACCATGGTAAATGAAGACCACATGAGAATAGGAAGAAACAAAGTACTAGAGAGGCCCACAGAAATCCACAAAGATACACCCACAACAGACTGCTGGCAATGGTCGAGAGACAGTCCGAATTGACCTACTCTGGTGATGGGATGGCCAAACACCCTAATTGTCGTGCTAGAAACCTCATCCAACTACTGAGGGATCTGGATGCAGAGATCCATGACTAGGCCCCAGGTGGATCTCTGGGAGTCCAATTAGCGAGAATGAGGAGGGTTTATATGAGAGAGAATTGTTGAGACCAAGGTTGGATAAAGCACAGAGACAAATAGCCAAACAAACGGAAACACATGAAATATGAACCAATGGCTGAGAGGTCACCAACTGGATCAGGCCCTCTGAGTGGGTGAGACAGTTGATTGGCCTGATCTGTTTGGGAGGCATCCAGGCAGTGGCACCGGGTCCTGTGCTCATTGCATGAGTCGGCTGTTTGAAACCTGGGGCCTATGCAGGGTCCCTTGGCTCGGCCTGGGAGGAGGGGATTGGACCTACCTGGACTGAGTCCACCAGGTTGATCTCAGTCTGTGAGGAAGGCTTTGCCCTGGAGGAGATTGGAATGGGGGGCGGGCTGGGGGGAAGGTGAGGGGGGGCCGAAGGGGGGAGAACAAGGGAATCTGTGCCTGTATGTAGAACTTAATTGCATTGCAAAATAAAAATTTAAAAAAAAATTTCATTGCCTGAAATTAACATAGCTACTTATGATGATTAAATTTAATCGTCAACTTGATACAATCTAAAATGACCTGGGAAGAGATTATCAACGAGGAACTTTCTACATTGTATTGTCCTGTGGGCATGCTGGCAGGGATGGTCTTAAGTTTGTTGATGGGGGAAGACTCAGTCCATAGCTGGAAGCAGAACTCCCTAAGCAAGGGGTCCTGAGAACTAGAGTGGAGAAATTGAGCTGAGAACAAGCAAGCAAGAAAGTGAGTGTATGTGTGCATTCACTCTCTCCGCTCTTGACTATGATGTGACCAGCTGTCACAGTTCCTGCTGCTGTGACTTCCCTACAGTGATAGGCTGTAATGTGGAATTATGACCCAAAGTAAACCATGTCTAGGTAGTTTGTCACAGCAACAGAAATAAAATTGGAATACTGTGATAGCTTTATTTTCACTTGTGTTAGAATAGTTTATATTTCTCTATTCCTTTACATTTGTTTATGTGTCTTTATGTTTAAAATTTCTTGTAATTAACATATAGTTGGATTTCACTGTTTTAAAAAAATCTACTCTGACAATCTCTCTCTTTTAAGGATATCCTTAGAAGATCCACATGTAAGCAATTAACAATATTACACTAACAGATATCACCTAAATGTCTGGTATATTTGTTCTGTTTTTTCTTCACTTTTTTTCAGCCTTTTTGGGTTTTAGTCGAACATTTTGTATCATTCCTTTTTGTCTCATCCACTGACTCATTTATCCTACTTGATATGTACATATATTTCAGTGGTTGCCCAGGATATACAATACATACAAACTAACTTTCATATAAGACCTTGTCTCTTCATGTGTCATTACTGGTCCTTTGAGCAGCATACTCTGCTCATACCTCTAGGGTGTGCTGCCACGTCTCACTGTCCATACGCTAGATTCTTGTTTTAGATAAATCAAGAAGAGCAAGAATAAGATTGTATTCTTTTACTAGTATTTATTCTTTATCTACAGATCCATGTTTTTACCTATACCATTTTCCTTCTGCCTAAAAAATTTATTCAGTATTTCTTATAAACTCAGGTCTGCTGGCAATCAACTCACTTCTTTGAGAATTTGTATTTGACTTTGATGGATATTTTCTTTCTTTTTTATTTTTACAGTTGATGTAATTTTTTAATATTTGTTATTTTTAAAATTTTTATTTTTTTGGATTATAATATAATTACATCATTTTCTCCTTCTTAACTCTCCCATCTACTCCTCCTTGTACTCTAACAAATTTATGGCCTCATTTTTCATTAATTGCCATTACATGCACATATGTATAGGCATGTACGTATATATTTATAAATATAACTTGCTCAGTTTGTTACTTGTATGTATGGTTTCAGGGCTGACCATTTGGTGTTGGTTAACCACTTGGTAAGCACTTCCCTATGGAAGACTATTTCTCTCACTCTCAATACTCATTAGTTGCCTGCACTATCTAGGGTTGAGGCTTCATGACCTAAGGAGGTAGAGGAACATGGAGTTTGCTGCAATACTTTCTTGAATATATAATTCTAATCTGGAAAATTTTTTTTTAATTTAATTATAAATTCTTTCAGTTTCTTAAAGATTACACTCTACTGTATTCTTAGATGCATGGTGTCTGATAAAACAGCTGCAGGAATCTTTATCCTTGGTTCTGTTTAGGTAAGATGTCTCCCTATCCAAATACTGTAAAGGACATCTGCTTCTGAGATTTCTTTCTCCATTTTTAAAATTTTTTTCTACAAATTAAATATGAAATACATAGGTTTTAGAGAGTGATGTTCACTTGATTGGGGTTTTGTCCTTTCCAAATCAATGGCTTTGTGTCTATCCCAAATCTGGAACGGCTCTAAAGCATGGCTTCTTCAGGCCTCTCTCCTGATGCTCCTTCAGTTATTTCAATAGGCTTTTTTTTTTTTTTTTTTTTTACCATGTTGGTTCTCCTCTCCCCAGATCTCTGCTCTCTTTGCTTTAGTCTGATCATCCCTCAAGCCTGTCTTCACATCCAATTGTCCTCAGTCCCGTTGTCACCCTGTGAGCCCAAGAGAAGAATCCTTAGCTCCTCTTACTGTTTTCATTTCTAGCATTTCTTTTAGGTTTTCTCTCTTTAGCAACACCACCCACACATCCTTGTATGTTGCTCAGTTTTTTCATTAGACTTTTGGACATACTGACCATACTTATTTCACTTTAATTTATATGTTTCTAGGTAGTAACACAAGAACATGAGATTACTATGTCCTTGTTTATTATATTTGTGGGTTGTTTATTAGTTATTTGAAAATCTCATTCAATGTATTTGGATTATACCTCCTGCTCCACCTGGATCCACTGTCCCTTCCCTACCCACTCAATTTTGTGATCTCTTTAAAAAAATGAAACCATCAAGTTAAATTTGTGCTGATCATACACTCTCAGATATGGAGTCTTACACTGGAGTGTGGTTAACCTTCTAGGACCCACACCCCTAAAGAAAATCACCTCTCCCTCTCCCAGCAGCTACCAACTCTCAATACCTCCTCCACAAGGGATAGGACTTTATGCTTACCTCCCCTCTTTTTGCTAGGACTTTATCTGGCTTGAGATTGTTTTAAATTCCCTGAAAACTCCATCTGAGTCATATTTGATTTGAGTTGTGATGATTGCTTTAAATCTTGACTCTTGAAGTACAGTATAATTTTTTTAAATGTACTATCTTGTGAGTCATGTATAGAATGGTAAATTTGGAGATAAATAAGCCGCTAACATGAGAACTATTTTGGTCAGGGTATTGCATATAGCATTTACTATAGTTAGGTACCAGAAGTTTCTAACTTTTCTAAGGTGTAATGCCTTACCCTTTTGGCTTTGGGATATACTTTTCATCAGGCAGAATATGTATTTTGCAAATATCTCAGCTAAAATCTATAATTATTGGGCAGGTTTATTCACATGATGGTATGGCATGGAAGGAGAGGTGTTCTTGGATATTCTGGTCAATTATTATCTTTGTGGTATGCTATGGCCATGGAGTGCACTATAGAAAGTGATGTGAGTTCAATACTCAACCTCTCTCTCCTTCAGAGTAGACATCGTCCTTATCAAAAGCATGTTGAAGACCGTCTTACTAGAGACACAAATAGAGAGGAACAAATAACACACCTCAGGCATATTCACAAAGAGGCTTTGTGCCAAGTGCCAGAAGAGTTGTTAAAATATAAGTAGATGCAAATTAAAAATAGAGTGTCTCAGCAAACCTGAGTTGATGCACTTTGTAAATGGCCACTTATCAGGAGAGCACACCAAACTGATGTTAACCAGTACTAAACTGGGAAAACTCAATCACCTAAGCACATGCACTTAGGACGGCACATCTTATTTACTTAAATTGCAAAAGTGAGAATAATAAGCTTCCTCAGCACTGTGGTCTTAGTATAACAAATGACATGGATGCTGGAGATGAACAAATGCCTCAAATGCCTTTTTTTTGAGACAATTTCCATTTCTATATGTACAAGCAGCACATGACCACCAACATTTGAAGGAACATACTACCTTAGATTAGTTTTAAAACATTATGAATATTTCATAAACTCATTTGACATTACTAGCACAATGCTTGCCTTGCTGACTGAAGGTTCACAAGCTTCTCAGCCCCTCTCCTCTTGATGTGTTACCATTGCTAGAGTACCTGACAGGGAGCCTTGGTAGACAGCATGAGTTTTGAGAGAAAACGTGCCTTGTCTTTTGTAGGAATAATGCTATGTATTCATAAGCTTGGAAGCCCTTTAGGTACCAGAAGTTTTGTCAATTTTATATAGATTATTCTTCCAATTTGTAACTGTTTACAAAGGAAAAATTAGTTTTCTCCAGTGGAATCTCACTGGGTTTACAAACCACACTTAAGGGAAGGCCCCATGCCCAGCAGTAGATGGCCAACACACACTCAAAAAAACCTCAGTGGTACTTTTGAAGGCTTTTTGGTCTCATAATGCTTTGTCTGGGAATTTTTTATTTTTACCCTATAGGCCTTTTGCTTACAAATTATGCTTTCCAATTTTTTTTCTTCGAGACAGGGTTTCTCTGTGTAGCTTTGCACCTTTTCTGGGACTCACTTGGTAGCCCAGGCTGGCCTCAAACTCACAGAGATCCGCCTGCCTCTGCCTCCCGAGTGCTGGGATTAAAGGCGTGCGCCACCACCGCCTAGCTTTTGCTTTCCAATTTTATGTCTTTATGTGTGTGCAAATGTATCTTTGTGTCTGTATGTGTTTTTTTTTTTGTTTTTTGTTTTTTTTTGTTTGATTGTTTTCTTCCATTCAGGTTTGTTGGCTTTTATTTCAACTTATTTTTTCTCTTTCTCTCATTTTTAGATGCCTATTTGTTTTCTAATGAAAGAACAAGAACATATGTGGGTTTAAGTTGGTGGGGAGGTGGGAATAATCTGGGAGGAGCTGGGGGAGGGGAACCATAATCAAAATATATAGTATGAAAATGAATATATTTTCAATTAGAAAAAAAGAAAGAAAGGAATAAAGGAAGTTGTTCTGTCCTTGCTCATTTTCTCATATACCATATAGTACATTTATCTTGGCATCGTATTTTTTTCATCCTTGGAAAGACAGCATCTGACAGATTATACAAATCCCAAGGGGCTGCTGTGATGGATCCCATCCCTCCACCTCTCCTAGGGTCCCAGTGTCTTTGTTGCATCACATGAATACTTCAACTAGCTGCAGTCTAGCATATGGAATGCTGCATGGTTTTGGAGGCCAGATCACAGCAAGTGCTCTTACATAGGAGTCTTGGGATTTTAGGTAACCTGAGACATTTGCTCCTGCAACACAGCTGTCATGCTATAAGAAGGCTCATATTAGCCCAGTAGAAAGATCACTTAGAAAGGGAAGGGAACAGCCTCTCCCACCAACAGCCTGGTGAAAGCCCCATCCATAGCCAACACTGACCACCAGTCATGTGAGAAGAGACTTCCCAATGGTTCTCCCCAGCTGAGGGCCCAGATTTTGCCAAGCAGAGAGAAGCTCACTTCACAGTGACCACCGATCTCCTTGGATACACAGAAACTGTGAGCCTAACGATGGTGTTGCTTTGTGCTAAAAGGTATGGAAGGGTTAGTTTTGCAGCATCAGTGTTCTAGATAACATTTTGAGCTTTACTGGAAACCTGGGAGAAAGCATTCCATAAAAATCATTTTCTCCATAAAATCAACAAGAGCTATGCAGACCTTGGCCAAAGTTTGATCCAAGTTAACTGCCATAGACTTCACTTTCTCCTGCAGTCTTATGGAAGTACTTGCCTGGGTCAGGATTTCTAACCGCTCAGCAGTTAGTGTAGTTCTGGGTCTATGTGTAAGTCCTTGGAGCCTGTGTTCTGTGTAAAGCTTGATAATGAACCTTGCCTCATTCTGATTCTGAATCCGGAAGGCTTAGTTTCATCTTGTACATGAGTTATTTTTCTCATTGCTATGGCCAAATACCTGACAGAAGTAATGGAGGAAAGAGTTACTTGGATGGATTATTTCAAAAAAGTAAAGTGATAATATCTTAGAAGGTATGGTACAGCAGAAAACTCAACATCATGGGGGGAAGAAAGCACAGACAAGGGGAATACACGGAGACCCCAGGATAGAGAAAGTCCCCAAGGCTAAGCCCAAGTGAGCTACTTCTTCTAACTAAGCTCCAGGTTTTACTTACCTCTTACCTACTAACAAGGCCATCATATTATGAATCTATCAAGGAGCTAATCCATTCATTAGATCAAAGCCTTCAAGATCTCATCAACTCCGGAAAGACCTGACAGGCACACCCAAGAGCTTTCTTTACTAATCTTTTGGGCATCTTTTATCCAATCAGTTTGACAGTCAAGATTAACTACATTGAAGCTCTCAGCTGAAAAATACTGAGCTATGACTTTACACAGGACTGTTCGACTGGGTCATATCATCTGGGGTCTGGAGGCTGCATGCTCTGGACACTATTGAGGAAACTGCTGTGGGATGGTCTGTATGTCAAATTGCTCTGATTGGTCAATAAATAAAACACTGACTGGCTAGTGGCCAGGCAAGAAGTATAGGTGGGACTAACAGAGAGGAGAATAGAGAAAACAGGAAGATGGGAGGAGACACTGCCAGCCACCACCATGATAAACAGCATGTGAAGATGCCGGTAAGCCACGCGCCACGTGGCAAGGTATAGATTTATAGAAATGGATTAATTTAAGATATAAGAACAGTTAGCAAGAAGCCTGCCACAGCCATACAGTTTGTAAGCAATATAAGTCTCTGTGTTTACTTGGTTGGGTCTGAGCGGCTGTGGGACTGGCGGGTGAGAGAGATTTGTCCTGACTGTGGGCAAGGCAGGAAAACTCTAGCTACAGGAAACAGCTTCTCTTTTGCCAGTGGCACTTCAGTACAGTAGTACTCACAGAATAGAGTACAATAGTTAGTAATGGCTACACGATTGGCTTAGTCCATGTTCTATTGGATCAGAATAGCTGAGAGCAAGCAATTTATAAAGGGAAATGAATATGGCTCTTAGTTCTGGAGGTTGGAAACTCCGAGAACAAAGACTGGCATATGCTCAGTATCTGGCTAGGATTGTAACATGTCCAGGGGCATCATGTGGTGATAGAACAAGTGTGCATTTCAGGTTTCTCTTCTTAGAAGACTGGCAACACCACCATGGGAGCACTTCTGATTTTATCTAATTAACAACACTAATCACTTCTCAAAGGACCAACCTCCAGACCTCCAAATACTATTAACATATGACTGGAGATTAAGTTCCCAACACAGGAATATTGGAGAGACACATTCAAATCATAGCAGCTGCTTATGACAACACTGATTATATTTATCAATGTAAAAAATAAGCACAGTGTTTGGGTAAGGTCCTTAAGTCATGTGTGTGTACATGTGTGGGGTGTACCAAATGCCTGATCTTGTTGGTGTCACACTATCCTCTGTTCCATGGGAATCGCCTAAGAACGTGTGTGTGTGTGTGTGTGTGTGTGTGTGTGTGTGCGTGTGGAGATGGAGGAAAGATGTGGAGAGGGGAAGGCTTTTCTTCCATTTCTTGGCTCTATGGGGCTCCTCTGCTTTGCTTTGCACTGTATGGCTGCCACTTTGGAAGCCTCAATGCTCCCGCCACTCTTTTCTCATTGTAGTAAGCAGAATCCTTGGAAGAAATGAAATTTTGTGGCTGCCAACTCATGCTGACCAGTGTCCTGTCCCTCTCTTCCTCATCCTTCAGACTGGTGCCCTAGGCAAGTTCTTCTTGAATCTAGTATAATCATCCCACTTCTGTCTTATTTCTCTTATGACTTCTTTTTTTTATTTTATAATTTAATTTAATTCTACATATCAGCCAAGGATTCCCTTGTTCTTCCCTCTCTCCCCTCCTTCTCCCCAGCCCATCCCCCATTCCCATCTCCTCCAGGGCAAAGACTCCCCTGAGGACTGAGATCAACCTGGTAGACTCAGTACAGGCAGGTCCAGTCCCCTCCTCCCAGGCCGAGCCAAGCGACCCTGCACAAGCCCCAGGTTCCAAACAGCCAACTCATGCAATGAGCACAGGACCCGGTCCCACTGCCTGGATGCCTCCCAAACAGATCAAGCTAATCAACTGTCTCACTTATCCAGAGGGCCTGATCCAGTTGGGGGCTCCTCAGCTATTGGTTCATAGTTCATGTGTTTCCATTCATTTGGCTCTTTGTTCCTGTGCTTTATCCAACCTTGGTCTCAACAATTCTTGCTCATACAAACCCTCCTCTTTCTTGCCAATTGGACTCCTGGAGCTCCACCTGGGGCCTGGCCATGGATCTCTGCATCCGGTTCCCTCAGTCATTGGATGGGGTTTCTAGCACGACAATTAGGGTGTTTGGCCATCCTATCACCAGAGTAGGTCAGTTCAGGCTGTCTCTAGACCATTGCCAATAGTCTATTGTGGGGGTATCTATGAATTCTTAAACACAGGTGAATTGATGGGGACTTGCTTAGTGCCCTAAAAGTGACTTGCTGCTCCATGTCTGAGAGCAGTTTTGAAAGAAGAGACTAAACTATGGCAGTAGTGACAGCTGGGTAGCTATGCAGTAAGGGTTGTTTAGATCATACAGACAAATAGCCCCAGCACTGACCAGTTCTTTCTTTCACACTCTGATGCAAGAATCCCTGAGACCCTCAGGGTCAAGAATGGCTGAAGGTTCTACCAGTCACATGGTCAGAGCGGATCCAGACTCACTCTCCTATTACTAAAGTGGATGAGCCCAATACCATAGCCTTCCCCCATGCTTTTCAGCAGGTTAGGCTTCAAGCTAAAGAACCTCGCCCTTGCCATGTGGGTCTGGGGATAATCTCACCTCCCACTTGTTTCCCAGACCTCCATCTCCTCATCAAAGAATCTGAGGGTCCACAGAGGCCACATCTGGGGAAAAACAAGTGGTTTTCATTCCTTGCCTATCTGATGACATTTCTTGTTTACTTTCTTGTTGTTGCTGTAGTTCAGGAAACTCATCACAGACGATGGCCTGGGAGCATGGTTACAGGAGTTAAAAAACTGAAGTATTGTAAGAAAGAGGACTAGGAGGAGGGAGAAGAGGAGATGGAGGAGGGGTAATGGAAGAAGAGGAGGGGGAGGAAAGGAGAAAGAAATAGAGAAGAGGAGAGGCAGCTGCCAGCGTCAAGGTGAGATGAGTGAGATGGAAAATGAAAGACTCTACCAGCAAAAAGAAAAGGTCACAGTGGCTATTTTTGGTGCGTCAAACATTCCATTATTGTGATTATGTGGAGGGCATTAGTGCTGTGCACTGTGGGAAGGAGTGATTGGATACAGAATATCCTTCTTTTAGCTTCAACAGACGAGAATAACATAGGAAGGCTGTGAAAGCATGGCTGATATGGTGTTTCCTCTCTTTGTGAGCTTTGCAAGTTGAGTGAGGAGCAAGCTAGAAGAGCAGTGTGTGAGTCTACCACCAACTACAGGAGAGAGCAGTATGAGGCCACAGTATTGGAACTCTGCTAGTTTATATAGCCTTGGTACCTGACCTGATGTTTTGACTTCCAAGATACTGCAGGCATACTGCATGAGTAGCCCTCCAGTGCTCCATTTTGGGGAGAAATCACCTCAGAACTTCCATCATGAGTCTTCCCTTAGGTCTTCCATTTCCATTGTGAGTTCCCTCAGGATCTTTATCCTAGAGAATTTTTTAAAGCCTTCCATCCTGGGAGTTTCTTAGGACCTCCATTATCAGGCACTTATCAGGTTCACCATCATGAAGTACACCTCATGTCCTTCATCACAGGGCATCTCTCAGACCTGCACCTGCATCCTGGGGCACCCCTCACACGTGCCATCATTGGGTACTGCTCAGATCCTCCATCTGGACTACACCTGTTCTCTATCATGTGGCCCCTCCCAGGCCTTCCATATTTGGGCATCTTTCAGGCCCTCTATCATTGGTCATCCTCCAGGCCCTCCATTGTGGAGTATCCTTTAGTCTTTCTATTATGGGAGTCACATATATCTTCTCCTAGGCTTGTGGTGTCTTGAAGGAGGAATCTAGTTCAAAGCTGAGTCTAGGCATTGCCTATGACCCCAGTAAATATCCCATTTCTAAGACACCAGTGTTACTGTCCTGCCAAAGAAGGTGTGATGACTATTCTTGGGTGTCAACTTGATTACATCTGGAATTAACTAAATCCAAAAAATGGAGTGGCACACCTATTAGGTATTTTTGCTTAATTTGAAGTGGGAAGATCCACTTCTAATCTGGATCTTTGAAGTGGGAAGACACACCTTTAATCCAGATCTTTAGAGGTGAGAAGACTCACCTCTTATCTGAGCCATACCTTCTGATGGAAGTCTATATAAGGACACTGAGGAAGGAAGCTTTTTCTCTTTGCCTGATTGCTTTTGCCTCACCAGCAAGTCCATTCCTTCACTAGCATTAGAGCTCACTTCTTCAGGATTCTGGAATACAGTGAAGACCAGATGAAACATCCAGCCTCGTGGACTGAACAACTAACTACTGGACTCTTGGACCTTCCATTCATAGGCAGCAATTGTTGGATTAGCTGAACAATAACCTGTAAATCATTCTAATAAATCCCCTCTATGTATGTATGTATGTATGTATGTATGTATGTATGTATCCACCTATATGTGCACACACACACACACACACACACACACACACACACACACACTGCCATTCTATCAGTTCTGTTACTCTAGAGAATCCTGACTAATCTAGAAGGCACTATGATTGGGAAGACTGCACCTATGACCTCCATGACTTCAAGCAGCTGTTGTTGTCTTTTGGGTTCCGCAGCTAACTTGAACAGAGAGATAAAGGAAGGCCATCCCAGAAAGGCATAAATTGATCAGAAGTACGTGCTTTGCTTTCAGTGGGTGCAAGGGATGGCCTCTCTTTCAGGGAGTAGGCTAAGAGGCTCCTCTCAGCTCCACAGGGGTAAAGGAAGGCATGCTAGAAGAGCGATGACAGGATGTGTAGGAGGAAGGCAAGTGAGTACCAAATGTAGATTTAAAGGTTTAATAGATGATGAGCTGAGGGACAGGATGATACAGCAGGACAAGCAGGAACTTGATGGAGCTGCTGGCAGGAGGAGGAGCCTGATCTGGAGGCAGCTCATTGGGTTACCAGCTCCACGATGAGAAGGTGTCAGGGAAGGACTGCTCAGTGGTGGTGCTGTCTCTCTTCTCCCCATCTTCTCCCCATCATCTCCCCATCACCAGACTGTCTGCATCTCGTCTGGATAATCTGTAAACCTAAAGTATCCGGCTTGGACAAGTGCTAGGAAGCTGACATCAGTAGCTCTGGAAACGAAGAACTGACTCTGACCTAGGGAGGAGTGCATAGCCCAGGGTACCTGAGAAGATGTAGGAGAAGAGAGGCCCGAGAGGCAGGGAGAAGGGAAATGAGAGTTGCAAACACTGAATGCTGGACCCTGGGGGCACTACCTGGATTACTACAAATATAAGGCTTTTGTCCTGCTCTCTGATGAGATCCCAACGCTGAGCACGTGCAGGGCTGGTACATCTGTAAGTGCTCAGTTAACACTTCTGAGGAACACACTTTACAGAGAGAGGTGGTGGATGGCAAATGAGGCACTACAAAGAGGATTTCTCGCTGCAAGTTCTAGCTGGATGCTGTCAAGTTGGAGGGCTGTGGGCCCACATTATCCAGCTAACCTGCTTTGTGTGCAGCAAGGTATTCTTTGTGACTTTGCTTTGCCATGGGGACTTGGTATGCCTTCCCTCCAGAAGCAGTGGCCCTCACAAGCCAGCTCCAGCACTTCTGGTATTGTGACTGCTGAGGATACAAGGGTAGGGCCATGGCTGCAGAGCCGATGGAGGGGACAGCAGAACAGGTGGGTTGTACACTGGCATCATGACTTCAGCTCTCTAGAGAATGGGATTGGAGTGCTTCAGTTTCTTCCGAGTTAACACCCCCAAAGGTGGAACTGGGGGGATGCATGTCAAGTAAGGGAACCCCAGAAGAGGTCCAGGTAGAAATGAAGAGAGGCAAGACTGAACCAGGTAGAAGGCAGCACATACAGGATAGACATATATGTCAAAGTGTCCAGGAGGAACACTCTCCATTGTAGTGTCACATTTCAGACACATTTCAGAGTTGAATTTTTAAAATACGTTTTGTTGTATTTATTTTTACTTTATGTGTGTGAGTATTTTGCCCACATGAATGTATTTATACTATGTGCCTGCCTGGTGCCTGCAGAGGTCAGGAGAGGGTGTTAGATCCCCTGGAACTGGAGTAAGGAATGGTTGTGAGTCATCAGGTAGGTGCTGAGAACTAAATCTAGGTTCTCTGTAAAAGCAACAAGTGCTCATAACCATTGAGCTAACTTTCTATCCCCATATGTGCATTTTTATTTGCTGTAATTTTTATTTATTTGTTTTCTGGTACTGCTAGTAATGAAACCCAGAGCCTCATGCATACTAAGCATGTGCTCTGCCACTGAGACACACTCTTAGCTCCTGAATAGTGCTGTAAAATGTACAAAATAAGATACAAAGGTTTAGACCAAGAACCAACTATAATGACATGGAATTTTTAAAGTACTGAAAATAATAGATGGGGCATATTAATAGACAGACTACATTATTAAAGTACTGAAAATATCATGAGAGGTTGTTTTCATAGTAGTACTGCAAAAGACATCATGGGTTCCTTCCACATCTGCCATGTGGAGTGATGCTGACTGCTTTCCACTGTTGACAAAGTCTAGCACACTCAGCTGTCTTGTAAGGTTGGAGGAAAGAGCAAGTTTCCAGTAGACATTGGTAAAAATAATGATGCAACTGGTTTCCCATCCAAGCTTCTGCATGCTCTAGATAAATGCCAGGGGCCTCGAGGTTTCATGGGTCTTCCTCCAGATCAGGGGAAGGACAAAGGGGAAGAGCTTCCAATCCTCTGGGTTAGAGAAGGAGATGAGAGGGAAGGACCACGCTGACCCTCTTCTAGATGCTCATTTCAGAGATCAAAACACAGGGCAAACTGGGTACCTGAGTTTCCTCTACCACTGCCTATGGAAAGGACTTGGGGTGGACCTGGGACACAGAAGCTATAAACTCCCAGGCCCATGAGGCAGATGAAGTGGGTATAGCATGAACTTCTCACACTCCCATATCTCCGCAAAGTCCCACTGACCACATGGAGATGTCAAGCAATTACAGAAAGGTGAGCACCCTACCTCATGGAGCCCTGTTGCTGTGAAAGAGTGGAGGAGTGGAGGGCAGGGCAGAAGCTAAGGTACAAAGCGCTTGAGTGTCAGTCACATTTGTCTTTGCTGACACAGAATACCTGGCAATAGTTATAAGGAAGGAAGGTTCTATTTTATCTCACTGTTTAAAAGGGGATACAGGTGACCATGGCTGGGAAAGCACAGTTAGGGTATGAGCTGGCTGGCCATCTTTCATTTGTTTACAATCCCAGAAGCATGGAGTAGACGGAGTGTAGGGCTTGGCCTTCAAACTTCCAGCTCCCTTCATCAGCATATACCGCACGATCTACTTTGTCTTGAAAAATCCTCTCTCCTAAATGCTTTACATCCTTCAAAAAAAAAAAAAAAAAAAAGCATTTACACCTGGAAGCCAAGTGTTCAAACACATGAACTCATAAGAGCATTTCACATTCAGACACGGCATGTGGGCCGACTCCAGGTCACACCTCACTGCCTCGTGGCTTCAGGCACCTCTAACTCTCAGTTTCATCTGTGATATTAGAATAATGCTCCTTCCTGGTTCATCAGATAGCTTTTAGGGCAGCAGAAACTTGAAAGTACATCACATTGGCAAGCCAGGCCATGGTGATGTGGAAAAGCCATGTAGATCAACTACAGGGAGGGAGGTTCAAATTCCAGCAAGGAAAGTGCCTAAGCCTCTTCAGGTATGAAAAGCTTTAAGGATTTTGATAAGTGTGCATAAATCAGTTATTCCATTCAACTTGAGGTTTTTAGTTATTAAAGCAGGCCTCTCAAAGAACCCCTTGACATATAAGTTAGTTAATTGTAAAGGAGTGGGAGTACTTGAAAGCAATGATGTTATACTAAAATATTTGACAATTCAGGGCTTTCCCCCACACTTGATCCCAACTAGGAGGTGTTATTAAACTCGGTTCATTTAATTCCCCAACTCACCAATTACATCAATTTACACATGGTAAATATGCTAAATATACCTTGAGCACCTACACAGGCAAATCAGGAGTTCTATTTTGACAGCGAGGCATCAAATGATTAAGGCTTTAGTCAAATTTATGTTATGAGCAGTTTTCAAGAGGCTGAGAGCTAGAGTCCATTTCTCCTACATAACTGACCATTCACTTACATCTCCTGACTGAATTCTTTTAGTCTTAGCTTCTGGTATCAGAGTATATGTCCTGATGACTTAAAATTCTTCTAATTGGCTTCCTGAAACCATCTTTCTAACTAATACGAGCAGAGAATTTGGGGGGAAATGGCTTTTAACAAGTTAGTTCCTTCTGATTTCAAGATTTTATTATTTTTATTTAATGTTTATGAGTGTTTGTCTGCATGTATATATGTATGCACACTAAGTATGTGTAAGGCCCACAGAGGCCGTAAAGGATCCCCTGGAACTGGAGTTATAGATGGTTGTGAGCTGCCATGTGGGTTCTGGGAACCAGACTTGGGATCTGCCAGAGTAACAAATGCTGTTAACCATTGACCCAACTCTTCAGTTCTTTCTTTTCAGTTTTTATTGGCTGCCACCCTGTTTTTCATTCAAACGAATAGAAAACACAAAAGGTGCATTTTTATAGTCTTTTACCAAGCTGCATATTACAGTGCAGAAATACTAAAAAGTCTTATAATATGTTGGTATGTGAAATGGCCTCACTGATGGCCGGTGTGTCCTTCCTGATAATCCTGCATTGGCATGTGCACTCAGCTGTCTGTCCTGTCCCACGGCAGAAGGTTAGCATGGTGCACTGGCTTCCCCTTGCAAGCTTCTTTCCCATGTGCTCCTGGCTCGAAATCCTGCCCACTACCATCTAGAACCCAACCCTTTGAGGTCACAATTGAAACTAGAAATGTCTAAGTCTTTTCACTGGAACCAGAGAAGAGGTGATTGTCCCCTGTCCCCTGAGCTGCAGGATTAAACAGGGAGGGAAATTCCTTAGTCTGGAGGGGGCTCAATAGAGGTGTTCTGAGTAGTTTAGGTCAGTGCTTCTGGCACAGCTTCAGGAGGAAAGTGGAGGGAAATGAATGACAGGTTGAGGCCCAGAGGTGCAGCTTTCAGAGATGCAGGGGGTGGATGCAAGGGATACAGGAGTTGGCTGGATGCTGCGGGTCAGACAGAGACAAGATCAAATTAGGATTCTCTCCTGGAGGCCATGGGCGGGTCTGAGGCCAGCAAAAAGGTGTTAGAGGACACAGCTTTGTTTAGGAGAGACTGGCAGCAACAGCAACAAAAACAAAAACTTGTGTAAGTAGGGATCCCCCTTTCTCCAACAGAGATGGGTAAAACCAGACAGAAGCTGTGCAGCTGGGAATGGCGTCTCTCCAATGGACAGAGCACGTTCACTGCTCTCACTGTCACAGCAGTTTTGTGGAGCACTGTGTGACAATGCCAGCTCTTTATACTTTCCCTTGTCTCTTCACAGAGACTCAGAGTAACTGGCCTAGTCTCAGCTAGAGCAGATGTCACTAGGGTAGTTCCTGGAATCCCAACCCAAGTACCTATCCCTCACATTTGAAAAATAGGGGCTGTGATAGCTTCTTCTGATCGACTTTGAGGTGGGGAATTTAGCAGGATAGCAAGACTGTTGGCTTTGTAGCCAGGTCTCTACCCTGACTTTACATCTTGTCTCCCATTCCTCCTCCCTGAGACTGAGTTCCTTTGTAAAGAATTCCTCCTTTTCTCATCTCAGTTGTGAAGAGGGACATCTGATTAATGTGATTAATATGGCACTTGGTTCCTGTAAGTGTTCGGGGGTGGGTGGGGGACTGTGTCTAAGGCACACACTCAGTACCACACGACACATGAGTGTCCTTGAGTGCCCACTGTGCTGTCTAGATCAGGGTCTTCCTCAGACCTCAAGTTCTCAGATTGCTGAGAGCTGAACCCCACTTCCTGTTTATGATGAAGAACTATGTGCCAGATTTGAGAAGGGATATTTCTAAGCTAAGCTATATTTAGAAACATGTCTGAGGTGGTTCTGCTGGAGCCTGTCCCCCAGCTTTCCAATTCTGTTTAGTTACTGAGGAATAAAATTAATCCTTCCTCAGGTTAATGAAAGGTTGTGCCAAGTCTGCTTTAAGCCTTGTTGCCAGAGTCAGCTGTTAGTCCTTGAGCTTGGGATGTTACATGCCATGGATAATGAGGGTGTGATTATTTCCTCCCCTGCTTCAAAACAGGGTAGCTTGGATGTCTGTGTGGGCAGGGACCATCACAATATTCTCAACTGGACACTACTGTCTGGAGAAATCCTTTCTGAAAATTGAGGACATGATCCCCCTTTCAACTCACATCAGCACTGAAAAAGGGGACTGTCTGCTGTGATATTTGCAGACTTCTGTGTGGCCTGCATGTCCCTAAGGTTGGGATAAAATTATCAGAGTTTTAATATTTTTTAAAGATTCTATTCACTTAAGTGTGTGCAAGTGAGCACACCATGCCATTTATGTAGAGGTCAGAGGACAACTAGAATTTGGATCTGGAGGGCACTTAAAAAAATTATACATTTATTTGTTTTGTGAGTGTGAGTATGTGTGTATGGGGGTGGTTAGAATAGACTGGCTATTCTCATGAAAGCCTCTTATGCAAGTATGGAGATAAGCCAAACTGTCTGCATCTACCTAAGCGTGGGCCTGTAGGATTTTGGATATGTTAAGTCTTGTTCATCAGGATTCAGTTTTCTTGCTTGCCATGAAGTGGTTATGTCACTGTTGGCAGTTGTGTAGTGAACAGGAAACAGGAAGAACACCCTTGCTACTACATGCCATTTCAAGTCAGAAGCAATGGCTTTGTTTTATTCCAGAACACCTGAATTACAGGGCTGTTCAACTTTGGGGATCACATCTGATGCTGACAGGAAGATGGGTCTGGAGGTAATCTCTATGATTCCTGAGCCCATAGCTGCTCCTCAGAATGAATCTGGCACCTTGAAAGGAACAAGGTGGAAGAGCAGAGTTCCCTCAAAGAATCACAGGGGGTGATGGCCTGTACCATAATCTGAATTATTGTTCCCCAAAGACTCAGGTGGTAAGGTCTCAGTCCTTACTGATGCTACTGGAAGTGCTAGAATCTTTAAGAAGGAAGGCCTAGGAGTATACCCCTGAAAGAGGTAGGAGACCCTAGTACCTTTCTCTTCCTGTGTCTTTTGCATACTAGTCTTGAGGTAAGAATTATCCCACCATGACATGTGATCCTACTGTTGTGTGACATGATTCCTGGGGAGATGTGAACAAAATACTTCATCCTAGACAGGAAACTGAGGTCAGATCAAAATATGAATACCACCAGTCCAACTTGGTGAAGCAATGAGTTTTACTGGGTTTACTTATAGGAATGTAGGTTATGGGTTACTTACAGGTACAGAAATGACTCAAAGACAGTTGCACTACCAAAGCCCACCCCAGTATGGGAGACAGATCACAAGAGCTGGAAATCTGGAGCACACTGCACAGCCTTCAGGCAGCTCAACAGGCTGGAGAGTGTCCTTTTTCAGTGGCTCAGCTGGTCTGAGCTTCTTTAAAGAAGCTTGGTTGGTCTTGGTTTCCTGTAGGCAGTTGGGCTGATCTCTATTCTTTTCAGGATACTTGGTATGAGCCTCTTTTAAGCAACTCAGCTTGTCTAAGAATGACTCTCAGCAGCCTTTATTATTTGCTCTTCAAGAAGGAGGAGCCTAGTGAATTTGGTTGGTTTCAGGGACTTCCTGAAGCTATTTTGAGTTGTTGTTTCCTGTCTTAATGAGCTTCCTTGCAGGACGGAGTGTTTCACTTTCCCTTAGAACTTAGTGTTATTTCACTGCCTTTTTCACATTCTGTTTTAAGAAGTTTCAATCCAAATGGGAACATTTTAACACAGGAGGATAGACAATAGGAAACACAAACATAGGAGCTACAAAATACCTGCCACAAGCCCCCCAAACAACAAACTAATGGGCCACTGGCTGACACTTCTGAAACCATGAACCACAGCAACTCTTTCTTTGCTCAGGTTATTACCTAAGGTATTTTTGTTGCAATAATGGTGAGCTAACACAGCTTGGCTATGAGGAACGGGTCAGGGGAGCATCTTGCACAGCTTTCATGAGTGAAGTGAAAGCTTGAAGGCAGGAGGGCAGGCAGCAGGGAAGGAAGAGGCTCCTGGAGAGGTGGAAAGAGTCTCATATGTGTCAGAGGGTAGGGCACAGGTACACCAGAGGAACTGAGGTCCATGGAAGGGGGGTGTGAGGGTGGCTAGGCCTGGACTAAAACATCAGGTTTTAGGAAAGAGGGAACCCTGGCTAGAGACCAGAGGAAGCTGAAGGCATCTGTGTGCTTTTGGATAATGGTAGCCTCTCTGCCCCAGGCATACTAATTTGTTGACTTTGGGAGACACAGTAGAAGTGTAGGGTGCTAGAAACAGGGTTATGAGCTGGAACACTAATTTAATGGCTCTGAAAAGAGATTGGTTGTGAGAACCTAGTCACTCAAAGGGATTGGATTGAGGAATAGGATGACAGGTGCAGTTGTTAGGGTCCTGGCGAAGTCCCACCATCCAC
Organism: Peromyscus eremicus; assembly: GCF_949786415.1. Taxonomy (NCBI): domain Eukaryota; kingdom Metazoa; phylum Chordata; class Mammalia; order Rodentia; family Cricetidae; genus Peromyscus; species Peromyscus eremicus. Next base: position 123,632,689 of record NC_081419.1, on the reverse strand, counting down.
GTATGCAGTCAACAAGAATGTTTATTTTCCCGGCATGCTGGGATCACCCATCTTACACAAAGGCAAAAGGGCCACAACTCTAAGAGGAGCTCACAGGATCCTCTTAAGCACAGCTGAAGGGGAGCTCCTAAGGCAGTTAGGAAACTTTAGATATGATTGGCTTAGGCAAGTGGCAACCATATTAGTATGTTCTAATTGGCTAGGGCTAGCAAGGGCTGGTTAAGGCTACAGTTTTTCCATTTTTTTGGCAGGCTTGGACAAGTTCCAGGCTTTGTCCTTATTTGGTTATCTGTTGAGTGTGGCTCAGGCGTGGCCTGGCCTGGTATTGCACAAGGCCTTGTCCTTGCTGTCAGGGGTGTTGGAGATTGATCGTCGTTTGTGACTCTTTCAGAAACTGCTTGTTCAGTCTCAGGAAACTGAAATTGAGGCCTGAACTCTGAGAGAAGACTGAGCAGCTTGTTACAGTATCTGTTCGATCCTGTCAGCAGTATTGTGGAGCCTTATCTGTAGGAAAACATCAGTTCCATCAACAGATGAAGGAAACTCACTTGAGAATAGCTTGAGATCCACCAGCTTTGAGGAAGTGAATGGATTCTATATGGTCCATCAGGATCCCTGCCTAGGCCACACAGGCATAAACAGCCCTGACTTGAAAGAGATGCCCGCTCTACCCATGCCTGCAAGTGTAGGGCCAGGAGGCATCTGAGGAAGATGAGGACCTTTTCTCATCTCATATTAGGAGGCAAGATATGTAAAGCAGGTTCCCTTCCTGTAGCTCATCCTGTCTCCCCAGGAAGGGACACAGGCTTTGAGAACAGACACTTGTAAGTACCTGAGGAAATACAGCACAAGACTCTGTCTTCCTCCTCTCCCCCCATCAGCTGATTGCAGGCTACTCTCTCTCATGTCTCAGCACTCATTCATAATAGATCACACCCTGCTGGAGGTAATTAATCACAAGATAACTCCCCACTTGCCTTAAACAAACCAACCAACTGAAGGTCCAGGGTAGTCAGGTAGTACATGAATCTGCGCTAACTATGTGGAGGTGTGTGCGACTCAAGGACACAACTATGGATTCAGAGCTAGAGATATACACAAGGTCTAGCTGATGGCGGCTTGGCTCCCTTGTGTGTGGTGCCATAGGAGTAAAGTGGGCCATGGGTGAATGTGTCCCCATTGTCCATGACTGTGCCACACTGAATTGTTACACAGAAAAGGGACAGGTGGATGAAGATTCATCCTTTAGAAGATCCTTTTCTTTTTTCATACTCTGTGTGACAGTTCTGAAAGAGTGCAGAACATTTTCCACACTTGCTGTGATCAGGCCCAAGATGTTCAACATTATAAAATGTTGATTTTAAAGTTGAGTTTAAGACTGTGTGTAATGCTGCGTGTAAATAATTCTAGCACTTGGGTGGCTAAGGCAGGATGACTGCTACAAGTTAGAGGCAATTTGGGCTACATAATGAGTTCTGGATTAGCCTGGGCTACATAGAGAGTAGGACCCTGTCTCAGAAGAACAGTAAATTGCTGGGTGTGACGGTGCTACCTTTAATCCCAGAGGTGGAGGTAGGTGAGTGAGGCCAGCCAGGTCTACATACAGAGTTCCAGGCCAGTAAAGGCTACATAGTAAGACCTTGTCTCAAAAAACAACAACAGCAATTATGAAACAAAATCAAAGGTACCAAAGGGCTCACTATTCATTGGCCTTAGATACACAATGCTTAGATGATGTTCATAGAGACCAACCTTAATGAATGCTTAAGGTGGGCTTTAAGAAGCTATGGCTCTTTGAACTACCATCTGGACAGACTACAAATTGAGTGCCCTGTCTTAAGGACAACAGAAAAACTGAAGGGGTATGAGGGTATGGCAGCATGCTCAGATCACATGTGCCTGAGATGGTTTTGTCAGCTTTAAATCAACATTTGCTAGACTCTGAGTCTAGGTTCTTCATAACTCTCAAATGCTGGAAGATGCTAAAGCTGAGCCAGGAGGCAAGGAGGGAGGGGCACTGCCAAGAGTGCTACCTTGAGTGCTAAGGAGTGCTAAGCCTGGGTGCAAACTCTTGCTCTGTATGGTTCAGCACAGATCGGCAGGTGGCAATGTGATCGACATACATAAAATGCCGTGTGAGCTAGCAAGGGGTTTTTGAGATTTGGTTGTCTTCTGTCATATCAACTCAGAATGTTCTCAAACCAACTGAGGCAGGCAAGCATAGAAAATAGTTTAGTAATTTGAGACTGTACTTGGTTTGGGCTATGTACTGCCTTTACTAGCAATGAAAGTGGTAGCCTATTACCAGAAGTACTATGCACACTTCCCCTTCTATGAACAATGTACTTAGTAACCTTAAATCCCTACCTGCATAATGCCATTGATACACCCCACTTTCAGCACATGGATAAGTTTCTCCTCTCCTTAATAGCCATCAAGTTTTGTCAGTTTCTATTCAAATGTATTCCCAATACATTCCAGAACAGAGTAGCAGGGGTAGGATCCAGACTGAACTGGTTTTGGGCACATGGGCAGTAAGGCACATGTAAACTTCAGTAAGGCCTGAAGTAAACTTTTAGGAATAATCCTTTATTTACCATTTTATATCTATACATAATTTGGCATGTATATGGTTAAAGTCAGATGCATTATGGGGAGGAATATGGTAGTAGAAAAATGATTATATGATATAATTTATTAGTCAAAACAGAGATCTATGCTCATTAAACCATAGTAACTAAACTCCTTCTCTTGAACCCCATAAAAAGCCACAAACAATAACTGGAGCTCTTAAACATTTTTGCTCACATGGTCTCTGCTCCCTTGCAGTATGTTTGGGGTTTTCCAATTGCTTTGCCTTAAGTAAAGTTTCTTGGTACTTTTGTAAATCTATGTGGGTTTAATTAATTTCCTTGAATAAGAGGTCAAGAACCTGGAAGCACTTAAACCTAACCCCAAACACCAGCAACAAAATCATGTAAAAACCTAATTGTCAAGAAGAATGCAATTATAACTTGTGTGTGCATGTGAGGGTGTGTGTGTGTGTGTGTGTGTGTGTGTGTGTGTGTGTGTGTGTGCCTGTATGCATGTGTGAATGGATATGGTGTATTTACATATTCCTGTGTGTCAGCATGCTGTGTATAAGCCAGACATTCACTCTTTGCCTGGCTTTTTATGTGGGTGTTGGGGATTCAAAACACAGGATTTGTATTATCACCACTGCTGGCAATCTTTGCATCCTGACTGTGTTGCTTTTCATCCTAGTCTTTCCTAAGATTCCTGGCCACACCAAGAGACATCTGTTAGAGCCTACTACCTCGTGCATGCCTGAAAACTTCCCTTCCCACAAGGAAAAGTAGTTTCCGTGGCCTCTTAATCAGTGGCTCACCCACAAAAAGCATGCTTAAGTTCCTGTAGGCTCCTGCCAAATGCGATGTGTTTGGTCCTCTTTCCAGAGTTTGTGAACTCTGTGAGAGCGGTTTGAATGTGAGCACCTTCGAGTGCTTCCATTTAAAGTGGGTCCTAAGGTGGGAGATGGATCCTCTCTCTTGAGGTTGGATTTAGAAGACAACATTGCTAGTGTTTTATATTACTTCTGCATTATTCATGTGGGTTTACCTATTGGAGAAAATATTAATTGGTTATCATAACCTAAGATTGAAATTTCATGACAAAATGGCTTCTATAAAACCCAGTTTGTGAGTCATTGCCTGTAGTAGGATAGGCCAGTCCTGATAGCCACACCAGCTTAGAAGGCAAGAATATCTATTCACTGATCACAGCATCACAGTCATGTCTCTGAATACAGACAGAGCCTTGAGACCAGACAGAGGCCATTGGATGTTGGCATGGGAGTCCGTGGTGCTATGCAAGAGACACTTGTGAAGATGCTTTGGGGAGGCTGTGACCAATCAGAGCATTCCTGAATGCAAGTGTGTCCCAGGCTCTGGCTAAACAGGACCTAGCACTCTCAGAAATGGCCAACGATACTATCTCCAAACCAGGAGCTTCTGGCATTGTGCCTTCATGGTGCCAAAGGACCCATCCAGAGGGCTCAGTATTTGAAGAGAGGCAAAAGAGGTGTGCGAACTCCTCTGTTGCTGGAGGCATGCTACACTCTAATTAATAGCTTCGGTGACACCATTTACCAAAAAGCATCACACACTGGAAACATACTCAGAGCAAACCCTAAGCCTAGACAGAAGAATATACAATGTAACACATCAATATTTCAACTCTGGGTGCCAAAATGTCCGCAGAGCACCAACCCTGCCTTCAACAGTCAACACATGTTCGTTCTCTACTATACACCACTAATCACAAAATCAGCACTAATTATCTAGACAAAGCTTTCCTACAACTGAAAAAAAAAATTCGTTCAACATGCCACAGGGAAAAAAAAACAGACAGGATTTGTTCACTTATTCATCCAAACAAATTTCTTTTTTCTTTTCTTTTCTTTTCTTTTTTTTTTTTTTTGAATCAGTGCCTCATCTACAGCATAGATTCTGTGGAAGGAGGTGGGAATCAGAAATCTGATCTGTCTCCACTATATCAGGTCATTAATATTTATGTGGAACTGTTTAAATCCAGAAGTTGCAAAACAACTCTTAGATGCTACAATCAGCATATTAAATATTCATATGGAAATAGAGATAGAGATGGGGAAGGGGAGACAGAGGAAGGAAGAAAAGCAGAGAGGGAGGGAAAGGAGAGGTGGGAGAGAGCTCACAGTTGACGCCTGTTGAGCTGAATGCAGTCTCTTGATGCAGGTATGACATGTCCACCTGACACACTGTCCCCTCTGTCAGGCTTTTCGATTTTCCTGCCTGAAGACCCAGTGCTGTTCTTGAGCCTGCCTGGGTTTAAAGGCTATCACAGTTCCTTCACTGTCACCTTCACTTTTGTGTCACTTGCCTGGGGAGGCTGAGGTATCCCAGCTCTCTACCCACTCTGTCCTTGTCAACAATCTCCCAGTGTTGCCCTGTCCCCTGTTCCCCACCCCTCTCAGAGCTGGGACACTTTCCCTTCCCATTACAGCAATCTCCTGACTTTCAGAAGACGAGCCCAAACTCCCTGCCTGGATGGCTGTGGCTCTCAGGTGCACAATTAAACCTCGAGCTGATGAAATCAGCCAGTGCTTATGGGGTGCATTCAGCCATAGGATCCAATTTACTCTACATCTAGTGACATTGAAGAGTAATACACTCGAGGTCACAGGAGGCAGATGGTGGGGTACAAAGGGCATTGCCTCCTAAGATCTGTGACTGTAGCATACACTATCCCAGAGTGGAGCACACAGCCTCCAGGTTCATGTGAGTCACAAGTTCTGAGCCACAATATTGAACAATAAAAAATAAAAGGTATTTTTAAGCCTGTCTCTGTGCCCAGGTTTAGAGAGGTAAACATAAACATACTTCCTTGTTTTTCTAAGAGAAAGGCAGATAGGTGATAGTTTCTGAAACTATCCTGTCAGTTTTGGTTTAGATGTTTGAGAGAGGCCAAGGTATTAGTCAAAGGTGCACCATGGAGTGAAGTGAGGCGCAAACAGCCTGAGTGCTTCGCTCTCAGCATCCATCTTCAGCAAGTCCAGGTGTGTTTTAGGTCTACACAGTACCCGCCCAGGCAGGGCCTGACCAGGGGCTCTGCTCTCTTTCTGGGTAAGTCAATTTCAGAAAACTCTGTTTCCACCCATTGTTTCTTGATGCTGTACTTGGCAGTGGAATTCTACCTGGTTTTAAATGCTGTGCCCATCAGGGACAATTCTTGTTTGTCTGTCTGTAGGGCTCTCAGACCCCACCTTTTAGTCAGCCAACTTTCTACTACATAAAGTGTGCCTTCTCAAGTCAATGTCCTACTCTGGTCACTTCTGTCATATTTCCAGGAAGGAACTGAAGGCCCAAGGGCTTAGATCTTCTCGGATTAGTTTCCCCTGACCATCAGCAGCCTACTCCTTCCTGGGGAATGGCTTAGAGAACACACTGGCTCTGCCTCGAAAGGTCTAGAGGCTCCAGTGGCGTGAGTCCTGGCTGCCCACTGGATTCCATAAGGCCTTCACTCAGAGCACTGCCATGGCTGGATTTGCTCTTTGCTGTGGCCAGCCCTGCCCAACTATGTCTGACACCTTTACCAGACACTGTTCCTCGATCTCTCCATCAGATACAAACAACTGTCCTTAGTGAGAACTTAGTGAGGCTTGGTGCTTCTCTGTATTATTGAAGTAGGGATGTTTTCCTCCTTGGCTGTTGAATGAGAAGTACTGGGGATTGCCAGATTTCTCACACAATTCAGCCCCAGTAGATTGCACTTGGTTATCCATGCAGGACAACACAGCCTAAGTTTCAATTAGCACCAAAAGGGACAGGAATTTGAGCAACAGATAATTGAAATCCCTCATATAAGACTTCACCAGTCTAAGTTAAAATAATGATACTGGAAAAGGAGGATATTATTCATTTAAATAAAGAGACAGAAGCGCAGACTCCTGCTTTGGGTAGTGGCAGACTAGTAGTCTTTTAATAGATGGCCTCTAAAAATCTCATGGAGAAAATAAAAGCTATTTTTAGCAAGCAACAAAGAATAAGATGAATGATTGCAAGGCCAAGATTAGGGGGAGGCCAGGAAACTAGAGGAGTGAGCAAGACTCATGGGGACACTGTTGCTTTACCCACAGAGGTGCCCAAGAAGGCATGTCTTTGCTACTCTATGGGATAGGAGAGATACAAGTTTAAGTCTGGAGCCCACGAAAAAGGGTGATCTTGGAAAAACAGCCACTGTCCTGAGAGCTTCAGAGAGCTAAGTAGTGGGAGGTAAAGGGAAGTGAATCCCGTCAGGCAACATCCATAAAACACCTGCTCGCTATGATCAAGAAACTGTGATCAAGAGATGGCTCAGAAATCTGGGAAGGTGAGTGAAACACAGAAAAAGCCTAGCTGAGGAAGCAGACACAGAATTCTTAAAACTCGTCAAAGTCCAAACCCAAGGTTATCACTCTGGGGATGGTTTGGCAGAAGTTGAGACACGGAAGAGAGAGATTTGGTTAGAGTTCCACACCAGGCACTCACACCTGCAAGGGTCAAAGTGACAAGAGGATTATTTCCAAAGGCGCAGAACTGAGAGGGTTCACCACCAGCAGATTCACTTGCAGGGAAACTCCGTACTTTAAGCAGGTGGAGCACCATCAAGTGGAGAGTCACAGACTGCGGGAAGATGAGGATCAAACCAACTGGAAGATGAAGCCAATGCAGACAAGTGCCTGCAGGATGCAGCAGTAACATTGCTGCCTCAGGAGGCATCTGAGCCCCAAGGAGCTTGGGTGGGCTCAGGATTTTGATAAGGTAGAAGCTAGGAAAGGGCATCCAGTTCTTCCATCCTGAGGGTCTCAGGAGGATTCTATTTCTTAAGTTTAGTGATGATTACTTGGCCACTTGCTTTAAGACAATTTATAAACCATCTTGATGGCACAGCATTAATTTCAGTATACAGGATATAGAAGGAGTAAGGTTGTATGCGTTCTTAAGGCAAGGTTGGGCTACATAATGAGATCCTGTCTCCCAATAAATAAATAAGTAAATAAATCAATGAGTATTTTCTTAGTTAATATAATTATATTTGTATTCAATACACGAACATGATGACACGTGTAGAAAGCAGCAAGAATACCACTGATTTGATCCAGGGAGCCCCATTCCTCCCTCTCCAAACCCGCCCTCTCAGAGAATCTCCAAGAAAGAAAAGGTGCCAAAAAGCCCAGTTCCGAATTCTTGGCGGCTATGACAGCTCCTCCCTTGAAGTTGTCAGCAGCCCAGGACCCTGCCTAAAGCAGTCAGCGTTTGACCATACTTGGGCACAAACCCAGCTGGTGGAGGACACGTCATCACCCCTCACCTACAGGGTATATATGCTCCCTGCGTTAGTTCTGTTGTGTAACTTTCTCCAGCCCCAATCTCTGGGACCAGAGGGCTCACCTGGGAGTTGCTTTGCTCAAATATACCCGTTCTTTCACTTTTTAAATTTGGCTTGATCTGGCATATTGCGTCAATGAAGAAACCTATTATCACATTATACAGAAAACTTATTACCTTTCAGCCCTTTTTCCTTTTTTTTTTTTTTTGAGCCAGGGTTTTTCTGTGTAGCTTTGCGCCTTTCCTGGAACAACTCACTTGGTAGCCCAGGATGGCCTCGAACTCACAGAGATCCGCCTGGCTCTACCTCCCGAGTGCTGGGATTAAAGGCGTGCGCCACCACCGCCTGGCGCCCTTTTTCCTTTTTTAAAATAACCCGTAGGTTCTGAAGGAGCCAGATAGTGCAGACTGGGAGCATAGGGCACAGGTCCCTAAGGACCAGACCTTGGACATGTCCTTTGGGACCTGGATTATCATTTCTCTCCCCAGCCCTCAGCTGCCAAGTTTGTCATGAGACCTTGGGTGGCCAGTAGCAGGCTGTGCTGGGGACTCAGGGCCATCACTGTTTAAGTACCAGCCTTCCCTCTTCTCTCTATTCCCAAGCCTCTTTTCATTGTCCTTCACTGTGCTGGCCTCAATGTGCACCTCCAAATAAGTCAGTAGAGGTCCAACGGTGCTGCAGTTTTGAGGAGACTGGAAGAGTTTTGAGGCTCAAAGATCTTCTTAGGGCTCACCATCTCTAGCTCATTCATTCTAGCTCATTTGTTATTTAGCACAAGGGACATCTCAGTGTCCCCGGGAGACACAGTGGCCTGAGCACCAGCTGTGACTTCTGAAGACCTGCTTAGCCTCTCTGGGAAAGAGTTTCACTCCAGGTCAAGGTGAAAATTTCAAAGTTGGAAGAAACATTAGAAGAAATGCAACACTTTACTATACTGTTTAATACTGTTTGATTAATAGAGAGGATAGGTGGGAGGACAGAGCCCTGGGAAGGAAGCCAAGCCCTGAGACCTCAGCACAGGGATAAGAAAGCATGTGTAACCCCTTTCCAGAGCATAAAGTCAGCCTCCTCTCTCAAACTTCAGAGTGAACCTCCATCACCTGTTTTCTGGCGGGGGGGGGGGGACTGCCAGGATCCCTCCAAATGTATGGTAGAAGATGACTAGAGAGAGGGTGCAGGGGCATGGTTTGGGAAGGAAGGAAAAATGGAAGAAAAGAAGGAAGGAAGGAAGGAAGGAAGGAAGGAAGGGAGGGAGGAAGGAAGGAAAGAAGGAAGAGAATGAAAACAGATCTTCCCCCTGATCTTCCTGAAGGTGCAGAACCTTCTGCACTCAGTATATACCTGTGCCAGGCATTGACACTCCCGTGTCTTCTTGGATGGGCTAGGCCCATCCACTCCCGTAGAGTCTGTTCCCCAGGCTTGTGGGTGCTGTGTGAGTAGTGACACCTCACAAACAAGGCAGAGAAAGAATGGGGCTTGAGGTTGAGCTGGGGACCAGAAGTGATTGTCCAGGTGCCCGGTGGAACTACGGATGGAACAGGGATCCACTAGACAAGCAGTGAGGAAGAGTAATCCCTGAAGACAAAACTCTCAGGTGAGGGTAAGACCGTCACTGGAGACGTCCCGTCCAATCTTTTTGAAAGGAGCTCTTGGCAAAAAGAAACACATAAATAAATACAAGAAACCTGAGTTATTCTGCCTGCAGTTTGGCAAATGGAGGAAAAGTCCCAACAATTTGCTCTAATAGATTTTCAAGGCATCTTACCAACCTTGCATTTTTTTCCATTTAAAAAAAAAAACTGGCAAATGTGGCACATCCCCACACAATCCCAGCCCTAATCCTTGTGGATCAGCTCATCAACCAATCAAGCATGGACTAGACATGGGCAAAAGCCCAGCCACAGATGGCATCATCTGGTGTTCTGTCAAGAGCCACACCTACTCTCTAAGCAAAGTCCTGGTGGCAGTCCAAAGAAACCTTTGGCTTTGGTTTTTTCCAGAAAATGGGCTGAAAACACTGACAATCTCACGAACTAGCCATATGGAACTAGCATTAGTGTCTAGGTAAAGACAGAAGGGACACACACTCATGTCCCTTGAGGATGAGGATGTCCCTCTTGATGTGGTCTACTAGAGAATATTTGGTGGTAGATTTCACATTCAAACCATGTGATATTTCTCCTCACCTTTTAAGAACTTGTGGAGCCTTGTTTAGAAGGAGGCTGGGACATGCTTGTTCTACATTGTAGAGAGCGTCAAACTCCAGAGAAAACATAAATACTTTTAGTCCTTGGTATCAAACTTGGTTTAACTTGGTTGTCTCCTGTTAGTTACCAGGACCCAGAACAGACAGGGTTGAGAGGTAAGAACAATGAGGCTGTGAAGGCTCCTGCGAGGACTGTTGTTTCTCTGGGGATAAGAGGAAGGGATGTATAGACCTGCAGTGTTCTCCTCTCTACATGACACCTTTTGTCTAAAGTGAGACTTACGCTTCCTCTAACATGGCAGTTGTGGGTCAAGTCAGTCTCAAGTTCAGAACTCACTGAGCCTAATCCCAAGGTGGCTAAGAAAGCTGTGGACAGGATTCTGGGACCAGCCACTCCATTTTTCTAGTGCCCTCCCTACCTCCCCCTTCCTCCCTTCTATGTGGCTCAGCCTCCCTAACTAGGACAGGGGCCATGCCCTGAGCTCTTACTCTCCCTAGCAAATGCACAGAAGGATCACTCTCTGCTCACAAGACTGTGGCCCTCTGCCCATCAGCACAGCTGGGGTAAGCCTGGCACATGCACACCTCCCTGTCCAGCATCTTGGTTTCTAAATTCTCCAGCCCTTTCTTTCCATCCTGTGCTCTCCTTGTTCAGGTCCTACCTCTCAGACTCCCTTCTTCCTCTGAGGAAGACTTCTTCATTTCAGCTCAGGCCTGTCTAGGACCTCTAGGTGAAGGTTCCCCTTCTCTAAGCTCCCTCACACATCTACCATGCTCTTGTTCTGTCTATGACTAGGGATAAATCCTGGGACTCTGAGGACAATGGCCTTTCTACTTCTCATGCTTGCCCACCCCTATCACATAGGATCTCTCCAGCAATATTCTCCCATCAGTTCCTACATTGAACACCCACGTCTTATTCTATTTGATTTCTTTGAACACACACTATACATACATGTGCAACAAACAGTGGCTAGAGTGGAGCTCAGTGGTAGTCTGCCTAGTATGCTGGATGTCTTGGGTTGGATGTCTAGCATTACAAAATTAAATAAGCAAATAAACAAAAAGGCTGCCATTTACATCTCTTCAGTAACATTAAATATTACCCTATTTCTATTCATAGCAAACTTCAAAAGATGTTGCTCTGCGCACCACATTCAATCGCTGTCTCCCATGTAAGCTTGCATCCTTTTAACTGAAGTGCAATAGACTTACAGAGGCATCATAGGCATGGGTAGAGCTCCAGGGGAGATCAAGAAACTAGAATGCCCCAGAACCCACGGCTCCTTCCTGTGCAGGGCCTACTGTTCCATTCTCCATGGCATGGTTCTCTGGGTGTGGAAGGGTTCTGTCCCATACCCTCTGGAGTCTACTCCTCAGATTGCCCCCTCCCTCCAGTCCCTGAGGACTTTCCAATGATCACTCACCTCTTCACTGCTCCCTTTAGTGCTTAAGGCTTAGCTCTGTCCTGGCTCATGTTTGTACTCAGACCTCTCCCCTGAAACCCAAGCCACACATCCAATCCACCTGCTCTGTGCCTCTCTTCCATGCTAACACACTAGCTGAAGTCAAGACAAGACCCGCCCTGCTCCTTTTACATGCCTGTCTTCCTGCTGTATAATCTTCCCTCTCCAGGGGCCCCATCCCTCTGCCTCTTCATGTCACAACACAAACTCATAGGTCATTCTTCTAAAAGGCATTCCAGTCTACTTATTAAATCCCTGGTAGTAGAAGTGGTCCAGCCCCACTGGTTTTCTTCTGGATTATGGTAACACCTTTAACTTTGGGGCTCTGCTGCCTTCTGCGGCAATACCACATGGCTCCGCATGCCCAAATCAGAGCCCAACTCATTTTTAACAGATAAGATCCTTGGGTCTACTTACACATTCCTACCTGTTCCTCTGTCCTAGTTTCCAACTCTCACACCCAGTAGTCTCCTGGCTTCAATCATACCAGGTCATTCTTCATGTGTGCCAGTCTAGTTCCTATCACAGAGCTTTTATACTGATTGTCTCTGCCAGGAAGGCTTTTCTCAAGAGCACCTCTTGGCTTAGGCCTATGGCTTTGTCATGAAATGTCACCTCCTTAGCAGTCCCTCTGTGGCCACTCCTTAAAATTTATCTCCCATATCCATTTGCAATGTTATCTTTCCCCTGCATACTCCTGTGGTTTTATTCTTGTTTTTCCACTGCCTGACTTCACTGGAATGCCAACTCTATGAATGGGGAGCTTGACCTGTCTTGTTTACTGCAGATCCCTGGATCAGAGCTGACACATTCTGTGTGTTTAATAAACACAGACTCATGGGTACATTTCAAGGCGATGTTGACCAGCTCTGCAGGATCCCTGTTCCCCCAGAAGAAGGTTCCCTTCCCCCCTCATTTCCTGGTTCCCTTTGCTGGCACTATTCATGAAATTCCTAATCGGGTTCTAAGTACCCATCTCCCATTTAATTATTGCTGTAATGTTGCAGTTAGTAAAGGAAAGAAGCATTTCATGAAATGAAATGAAATCAAGGCATAATAAATGTCTTAAAGAGAAGATTCTGCTAGTCACCTCACACATGTAACCTCAGGGCCTGTGGTGCAGATCCAGACCCAAGGCCCCTGGGGAGTGTGTCCAGCTGCAGTTTCAGGTCACCATCTGTTCCAAGGGACGGAGTGCAGGGCCACAAAGTCAAGCATGACCGTGTTTCCCCTGGGATCCCTGTGCCAGGCATTCTTGAAGTGGGAGGTGGGGACAGAGGATTGAGGAGGGAGTCCTGTGGTTCTAGGAGTGTTTGCACATAGACAAAGGGGTTCTGCTGCAGCAGATTCTGCTTTAAAGGACAGAAGTCTGGTGTTCAGCCTCATGCGCCCCCATACTTACACCTTTATGAGATCTGGAAGTTGTTTTAATCCTTGAAACTTTTTTCCATTTCAATGGAGATATTAATTTTTCACTTTTAGATTTATTGGAGGATTAAAGAAGATAAGTGTGGGCATTAAATGGCTTAAAGCAGTTACTCAGCAAACTGTGGGACTTATCTCTACCCTTAGCATCATTTGGAAGCACCAGTTTCTAACTTAATCTGCATTCCACACCTTTCTCAGTAAGCTGGTTTACAGAACTGGCACTCTTTGGGGGCCAGATGACATCACAAAAACGAAGTGGGCAGCAAGCTTCCTTTGTTGGCCCCCACTCTGTATCTATATCAAGTCCTTTGTTAGAGCTCAGGGCGCAATGTTGGATGGCAGGCTTCCCGGCCAGATTCTCTATTCTAAACTCCCTATCCCCCTATTCCCTATCCTCCACCTCTCTGAGTCCAGCCTCGGCCACAACAAGACATATGTGATCCCTGTCCGAATGAAGTCACTTGGGTGGAAACCAGTGCTCACACTGAGTGCTTAGGAAATCAGGCAGCAGGCTTGTTAAAATGCAGTTTCCCAGGCCAGAGGAGTAGGTCTGTGCTGGAGAGGGAAAATGCATCCCCAAAGCATTCTCTTCCCACAGGGACCAGAGCTTAAGCAGGGGCACATTGTGGCGTGCAGTCTCTGGCGCATAGTGGGTGCTCAGTCTGTCACTACTGTTAGTCTGCTCTCATAGCTTAAGAGCTCCTGTCTGCTGTCTGCCTCTGTCCAGGCATCCACTTGCCTGCAGATCCACAGAGCCTGGGCAATTGTGGTGCCCAGCACGGTATCATTGTGCTCCCTGTCCTAACTCCCTCTGGGAAATCTTGGGTGTGGAAATCATTTTGATGACATGCTGTGGATCAGAAAATAGTCATGGAGGGATTGCCCATCGACAAGGATCTGCTTAGAAGAGCACAGAACCTCAAAAGCCCAAGTTTGTAAGCCCAGAACAGTGATTTATTTTTTTTTTTCACTACTGACTGATTTAATCACCACCCTCCCCCTTCGCTTTCCCAGAATGGCCCTGTGTAGTATTCCTGTAACCTCACTGAGAGTTGCTTTGACAATAGAAAAGCACAATTGACTTGTCAGTGGATACACTGAAATAGGTTCAGTGAGAAAGGAAAAGAAACAACAAAAACCCAAACAAACAAACAAACAAAAAAACCAACTAAAGCCACATGTGGATGTCAAAGATTTCTTGTGAGCCCCACCACAGCCTTGGGAAGCCTGGCTTCCGAACAGCACTGTGCTGGGCTGTAGCTCCTCTGAGGCTCCACAGCTGAGCACTCTAGGGCCCTGACAACATCTGCAAAGAACCTCCAGGGAGAGAAGGCACCGGGCTTCTCCCTCCAGGCCCCAGGATTAGAAGTCCCAGCTGGCCATGTCCAGGCCAGCTTTGATTCAATTTAGAGCTTGATTCTGAGTGTGTCTGTTCTAGTCCATGCCGTGTGTGCTCTCCTCTCGGCAGCTGCCTGCTCTCCTCAAATGGCCTGGAGATTTCTTTCCTGTCTGCAGTTTGGGTTGCAGAGGCATAAACAGAGTGCACAGCAGCCTTTTGGCTGGGCTGAGGCTCTGGGAAGTGTTTGAGCATGGAAGCCCCCATCTAGACAAGACTTGGACACAGGCCCTGCAAAGGGGACTCCATCCAGACATTTCTAATGGAAACAGCAAAACAGCTCTGGGTTCCACAGCAGGGAACCCACCCTCTGAATGTAGTGAAAAGAGAAGCTGGGGAGGAGGGAGAGGACCTGGGAGGACCTCTTCCTCCTCTAGCAGCACAGAGCTACCCCTACCCACTGCAAGTGTTTTAGTTTTCCTTCCAAAAGAAGTCACTAGAAGCTGGCACAGAAGGTATGCTTTGTATTTCCTGCTGAACAATAACAATCATCTTGACCACCAAAGGCATTCAACACTTCAAATCCTGAGACCTAACTTTAAGAAGCTCTTATCATATAAAAAAGCAGCTTGATGTCTGAGATGAGACTCTGAATGCTGTAACACCTTTGGGACAAAGGTGCAGGTACCAACTCGCCTTGCTTAGAAGAGGACAGGGGCTTCGCTGCAGGATATGTGAAGAAGCAGGTCATTGGGCTGGGATAGTTCGCAGGTTTCATGAAAGCTGGCTTCTGGTGTGGACACCATGCCATTTATCTAGGGTTCCAGTGTTTGATACCCTGGGAAGAGGTGACACCTCCCTCAGCAGAACATGAGGTAAAAGCACCATCCCCATTTCAAAACTTGATGTCAAATCTCAAGGTTTTCACGTGTTGCTGCCTGTGCACCTGCACCCAGGAGGGCAGATGAGCCACATCCTTCTTATTCTAGGATGACACAGACACGAAGTGCAAGATCCTGGGTCTAGATGCAGTTGGTACCATGTTCAACTCATGAGATAGATCTACAATGCCCTAGCTGGGTGAGGAGCTGGCTCTTCTCACTTCATTGTCTTGACTTCCCCTTTATTAGTAAGGCGTATTGTCTAGCCCAGACTTAGGGTGCTTCTTATATAGGCAGGAGCAGACTGCAGTCACCATGAGTATCACACACAGGTCTTTCTCCAAACCCTCATGTCGCTGTATCTGCAGTATGGGCAGTGCCTGCGTAAACCTTGGAGGTGAGGCTCATCTGAGCCTGCCTCAACTCACAGCTGCCTGGGCCCAGGAATCTGGCTTTCCACACAAGTTTATACTGTTGATTGCACTCATGGTCTGTAACATTCACAGAGCATTCACAGGAGACACTTAGACAGATCTTCCAGGCCAGGACTGGCCCTTGAACAAGCTCTCAGCATGACCTTAGGGGTCCAGGATCACCCACCCTAGTGCTTATCTTCTAGAACTTAGACCAAAGAACAGCACAGAATCGGAGCTGTGCCCCGCTCCACCCTCCTTGTCTGACTCCATATGCTTTGACTTGACGTCAAAGTGTACCCTCCCTCCTATCTTGAGACAATTCTCTGCCTCTTAGTCTTTGCAAAAAAGCGCGGGTCCTCAAGAGGGCCACAACCCTTGCTCTTCCTAGGATATTAGGAAAGGGAGGCAGCTGGCCATTGCTAGAGTCATGCTGCTGGCACAAAGAGAGCTAGGCAAGGCTCCCCTCACCACGCCAGTCCAAACTTCATCAAGTCAGAAGCCATCAAGAAGTAACTTCTGGTTCAGGCAGGAAAGCCATGTTCAAACAAGGACAAAGCTATTTCAAGTATGTTAGTGACTTGTTGACAGCCTCAGTCTTGGAATCTATAAGCAAGCAGGGGTATCCTGGCATCCCTCAGGGGTCATCTTGTACCCCGAGAACCTCCACATGCACTAGAGCCTCTAGTATTCTACTACGTGGGGCTGCCTTCCTCCCTGTTCTGGTTGGACAATGACAGTGGGTAGTGCATAGCAAAGCCTTAATTAGTGCATAGCAAAGCCTTTCTTTTGTGAATAAGACTGCGAAAGCTGTCTCTTTCTTTGCTAGGAAAAACCTCTTTCAAAACGTGCATTCTGTAGAGTCTGGGATGCTGTATATATAGTAAGATAAGCTGGGAATTGGTACCTGTAGGATCTCCCACTCAGCACGGCTCTACATGGGCTGTTGGAGACCAGGCTCTGTTATATGAATATTTTACAAAAATGAGCCTTTGACAAGGAAAACAACCCTGTTCCCTCCTTTCTGGCTAGGTTCTGTGTTTACAATGGTATCTCTAACCTAGACCAGATGTTTCCCCACAAGTGACACACCAAGTCTCATTTAAAGGTCAAGCCTCCAAAGGCCATCTGTCCTCTGGTAGGTAGATGCCTGCTTTGGTCGCCAGTTCTGTTTCTGAAACAGTATCACTTCTACAAGGACAAAACTGAGTGACCAGCAGGTAAGGCCACCTAACAACCCTATTTGGCCCTCTGGGGGTCCCCCAGCTTATCTCATGCAGACACCCCTCATGGCAGACAATGGCCAGGCTTCCTTGGCTACCCTTGGTGATGGTGTGCTTGTGTGAACATCATCCCCCTGTAGGGTGTATAACCAGCTGACAGAGGCCTTACCTCATGGGACAAGTAGAAGGCCGCAATGCCCAAAGGCCAGAAGCAGCAGAGCATGGAGAAGACGCTGAGCCCCAGGTGGTCCCGTGGGGGCATCATGAGGAAGTTGTCCTCACTCTCTGTGTCGCTGGAGTAGTCACTCTGCAGAGACAGTGGGAAGGACAGGAGGGAAGTTCAGTGAAAGAGCAATGGAATGCCACCTGGCTGGAGCAGGCCCTTCCTGGCTGCTGTTCCAGCTGCTGTTGCTAATGTTCTTGTTACCATGATCACCAACAAGTGTGGACCTCAAATAAGGGTGCATCACTGGAAAAATTGGCCAAATCTCTTAGACAGCGAAATAGTAGGCAAAATGTTACGGAAAACAATGGTGATATAAAACGTCCTCAGCTCACCATGGTTTAACTTACTGGTTTGTTTGTTTGTTTGTTTGTTTTATTTTATTTTATCTTTGTTTTAGTTTACCATTGATTTCTCCATGTATTAAATCCATCCTGACTTAGGACACCTTAGACTTATAATGGGTTCAATGGGAGGCTAATGAGGAAAATCATGTTTCAGAAATCTCTGGGATCCTGGTGTGGGGTGATGGGGATAAAGATGAGGACTTTCAGGAGGCATCCCCTACCTGTATCTTGCTTTTTGTGCTCAGGACAGGGTGGGGCTAGTGTGGACAGGGGGAGGATGCTGTCTCTGAATATACTCAAGTTTCCTTTGATGCTGATCAGAGTCAGGATATGAGGAACCCAAGTTCCACCCAGATGTACAGCCTCCCTCATGAGGATGTGACAGCTGTTCTGGGAGCAGCTGCCTGTGAATGTAGCTCTCCCTTCACTGTGATACAGTGGCACATGGGACTCTCACAGACCTGGTGAGAATTTCCTGGGAATCTGATGTAGGTGGTTCGGTGGGTGGGCTGGGAACACCAGCGAGGATGATTCTAAGACTTAAAACCACTACCCAGCTACCTCGTAGAGCTTGTACATGCTTGCTTCCCGGATGTTGGATGGACACCCCTGGCTGGCTCCACTCACTGGATTTTATCTCATCAAAGCATATGCCCTTTGTGCTGACTCATCAAAAGCCAAGGTTGCCTTCTCCAACTGTTTATTTCACACAAAGATGAAGCCCTAGCTTACTCCAGACACTGCTTCTAAAAACAAAAAAGAAACAGAGCATCTCCTCTTCAAAGAGCTTATTATCATTCCGATCCTGCTGCAGCCTGGAGAAGCTTGAAAATGTTCTATGGAGCTTGGCTGTGGGATGATTCCACTTGACACCTGCCACGCCAGGCTATCAGGCTATCTACCCCCTCCCCCTCGCCCCCCCAGCAGCCTGGAGCCACTCATACACAGATGCTCAAAATCCCCCAAATGAAAACGGTGTTTGTATAATTTTACACATAAAACTGCTGGAAGCCCTGGTCACCAGGCAGACAGCAGAGCACTGCACTGAGAGGTCGGGGACTGTATGTGGGAACTTTGTTTCTCTGTAGTTAATAGTGAAAACAAGCACAGGGTGTTGCAATCACTCACATAACAAACAAGGATTTCTCTGGGTGGCCCTGCCATGGAAGGTGATAACCCACTGCCCAGACAGGGCTGGTTCTCCTCATCATACACAGGGAGGCCTGAGGGCCAGGGGTCCCATGCTTCATTCCCCAGAGCAAAAATCCCCTCTGGAGGTCATAAGGCCAGCTCCCTATCATGTCTCTGTCCTGCCGATCACTGTTTCTCTCTGCCCAAGTATGAGTCTTCTGCCTGGTACGGTGTCCCTTCCGAGTGTCTGGGACTGTACAGTGTCCCTTCCACAGAACTACATCTGTGGAATTAAGTCATTTTATTCTGTACGCAATCTCCCATATGGTCTCCAGAACAGTAAAGGAAAATGAAAATTACTATCATTATGGCTATCTGAAATGGAAATCAAAACAGCCGGCAGGGATGCATAATTCATGCAGGATTCGAGGACTGCACTGGCCAGGCCTTGCATAGCACGGAACCACCTATTAGCATGAAGCACACCCTGTGCTCCTGTTGTCACATGGCACCTCTTCACATACAGCCCTGTCCCCTCTAGATCTTCTATAGTTCCTTCTGAAAACCAGTGATGCGGAGAGGAGGTCCATGACCACAATTGTGCACCTCGAACTGTCGTGCTGGAGGGCCGTCTCTGCAGGAAGTGCCTGAGAGCTTAGCCTGTGACAAATCCACCAAGGGTCTAAAGATCAGAGAGCAAAGGCCATCTTCTTTCTTCAGACCCTCACCTTCTTGACCTGCAGGTCAAAGCTGCCCTGATGTGAGTGGAGGTGTGGCTGACGGGCCACAAATCGGTGCATGCTTGTCTAGATTCTTAGCTTTTGGTTTTGGGGGTTTTGCTTTTTAGCTTATGAAGAGTTTTGTGCTCCTGAGGTCATTGTGCCTCATAACACCTCTGGAGATAATTTAACTTTTATTGCTATTTCCATTTTTTTTTTTTTTTTCAGAGCTGAGGACCGAACTCAGGGCCTTGCGCTTGCTAGGCAAGCGCTCCACCACTGAACTAAATCCCCAACCCCATCATTTCCATTTTATAATGGACAAAGCAGAGGCCAGGGAAGATTGACACCCTTGCCAATGGCATTGCGCAGCCAGCCCCTCACTGTTTAGTCCAGGCTTTGTGCTGTGTTTGAACTCAGAGCCAGCTGCACAGAAAACCGTTTGGCTTCACCTATGTCTATATGCTGCTTCCCTTCGGCCACCAGGGCTTCTGATCATCTTGCTTCTTAATTGGTGTGTGCCAAGATGGTTGTGTAGGTGTGGCAGCAGCCACAGAGGTGCTGATATTTTCCCATACAGTCAAGGCTGGAATCTGCTGCTCCAAGCATGCCAGGACTATAATGTCTGGCTCTACCTGTCTCTGAAGAATTACATCACTGTCCCTATTCCATGAAGAAGTGGGTTTCAGAACAATAAATACTCTGCAGATTCTTAATCGAACCACACACTGAAGTTACGGAGTTGTTCTTGCATGACACCAAAATAATTAATCAGTTTGATTAAAATGGATTTTTAAAATTCAAGAAAAATTACAGAGAAGATAAGAACATCCTGGCTTGTAATCCTTCCTTTGCTCTTCCATCTGCAGGATCCTCACGGGTTTAAGTGGCCATGGGCATAGAGCCACCAAACAGGGAGGGGAGGAGAGAGATGTACAGATTCCTTCAGCCAAGTAGATGAAATATGCACCACCCGTGCAGAAGAGACTCAGCTTGTAGGGCAGCTGTCTTTTAAATCCCCTTCCTAGGTCACTGTCTGGAACATCTGCAGCAGATGGGAAACACTCACAGAAGTTCAAGATTCATGTTATGTCTCCTTGTGAGCTGCAGGAAGCAAGGCAGAGGCAAGTGGGTTGCTGGCTCTACAGCCTGTGCCCACTGATTGGGCGGTCCCCTGAGTGGCCTATCCCCCAACTAGGCTGATGGCTCTCAAGCCTCATATTATTTTTTTTTATTGTTAAATAGTCACAAGGTCAAGTTTTGTGCTGATCTTCACCCAGTTCCACACTCATTGCAGCTATGTGAGCAAGTGCTACCAGCTGATTCCAGGGAGCGAAGTTTGATTTATCTTTGTTACTTGGACTCCCTCCAGGTGTCATGACCAGTGTGGGGACCTGGAGTCATTCTTCTTCCTCCACCTGGTCATCTGGGCAGGAAGGTCACCATTTGGTCTTAGAATGGGTTCTGGACAGGTTCATTATACTAAGCCAGCAGCTGCTAGCCACATAGACCCATGCAAACCTAAATCACTTAGAATTAAATACAGCCAACAGCTGGCTCCTTGGACTCACTACACATTCCATTACTCAGAAGCCACAGTGTTCAGTACCTGTCAGTACACTTCTGTTCACGCAGCGCTCACTTGCTCAATACATTAGTGGATTCTCCCCGAATGTCATTTCTCATCAGGGACTCTCCAACACTTGACAGACTATCTGACTTGGTCTGTGCTCCTGGCAGGCAGAGATCACAGGTATTTCCTGGTACAGGGAGGGCTCAGTGAACCTTTGCTGGATAAAGAACTCATCTATGGCCTTAGCCAACAGAAACACCAACTTCAACTAAGAAATGACTCCATCAGATTGGCCCATAGGCAAGTCTGTGGAGTATTTCCTTGATTAGTGATTGATGTGGGAGGTTCCAGCCACTGTGGGTGGTACCACCTCTTGAAAGGTGGTCCTGGGTTGTATAAAAAAAAAAAAAAAAAACAGGTTGAGTGAGTCATGGGGAACAAGTTAGTAAGCAGCATTCTTCCATGGTCTCTGTTTCAGTTCCTACCTTGAGTTCCTGTCTGGACCTCCTTCATGGTGGTCTGGAGTTGATGAAATAAAAGATGAAGCAAACACTTTCCTCTGGCTTTAGGTCATGGTATTTATCACATCAATAGAAACAAAGCTAATACAAAGTCCATGTTCTCTGCTTTGTTCAAAATCAAGTCACATTAAAAGCCAGATATTCCCTATAGCCATATTGTATGGTACCCGCATGGCTCACAGATCTGGGGTCTCACAAACACAGAATACAAGGAAGGCTCATTTCAGGATACGAGTACAATTGTCCTAAACAATATATTAGCCATCTTGGGCATATGTTAGGAGCATGTGTTTAGTTTCTCCTATTTGGCCCTGGGTTCCTCATAGATTGAAACTGTATCATGAGGTAGTGAAATAGAAGCAAACTAAACCTGCAACAGCTTGAGGATGTAGCTCAGTTGGTAATGTATTTGTCTAGCAAACCCCTGGGTTTGGTTCCCAGCACTACCTAAACTGAGCATGGTGGGTCCTTTTCCTGTTTGCATATTGGGCTCCCATACAAATTTTTATAAAAGAAATAACAGTTATTAATAAACTTTGGAAATGAGTAAGTGAATGAACTACTCAGAAGCAAATCATTTTTTTTTTATTTCTTCCAGTAGCATATAGTTCAATGTTCCGTAAATGGTGGCATATTCCTTGGGAAGAGAGTTTCTATGATTTTAGAAGACATTGACCTGATTAAGACCCTGAAATATGAAAATACTTTTTAAATGAAGGAGTAAAAAGTAAAGTTAACTTAGGAGGAAACCAAATAAAACACAAGTGACATGCACGTCCTACAAGGGATGGGATGAAGTCCCTACTGCCCACCATCCTGGGCTTGTCTTGCAAGAGACGAGGCAGAGGGTCCTGTTGTCTCCCTGCTTATCACCGATCTCTTTCCTTTGGAGGCTCTCAGTGTGATTCCGAGCCAGACAGAACCGAAGTAGGCAGAGAAACAGGAAGAGGTAAGTTAAAGCAATGCTTCTCCATCTGTGGGTCACAATCTCTTGGGGGTCACATATCAGATATTTATATTATGAACAAAATTACAGTTATGAAGTAGCAACTAAATAATTTTATGATGGGGGGGGCGTGTGTGTCACCACAACATGAGAAACTGTGTTAAAAGGTCTCAGCATTAGGAAGGTTGAGAACCACTGAGTTCAAGGGATGTGGGTAAGGAGAAGAGTTCCACTAGACGGCAGGAAAGGAACGCTGTACCACCCTGTCATATTGGGTTGCATCCCTGTTGCTGGTGCTTGAGTGACTTCCAACACCTGAAGAACATTTACCAGCAAACTGTGGAATGGCTGACTGAGTGTTGGCTAGTGTGTAAATGTGTAGCTGAGGAGGAAGCTGAAACACACTGATGTGTGACTCACCACCAGGAGTGGTGCCCTTTTTTCAAGTTATTCATATTTTGTCCTGCTTTGGTTTTGTTCCTCTTGGTTGTAGATCCTAGTTCCAACTTTCTCAGCTCCCCATGAAGATCACATTCCCATGGATCAACATGTTTTGCATGAGATTCCAGTTCTTCCTATAAAATGTTTGTTTAGACTTTTGGCGCAGGGACCAGGTCTAGCTGTGAGTAGCTGTCATCCCCACCCACGTTTGTCAAAGACATACCTGAAGTCACTGCACCAGGCACGGGTTCCCATGGGGAAGACTGTGAGAGGAGCTGGTACATGCAGGGCAGTGGTTAAAAAGGAATCTTCTGCTCACCAGCATTTGTTCTGGGCAAAAACCAAACTTGTTTCTCATGAGAAAGTGTCTAGTTAACATCTAAGGATGGCTAAGGCCTTTGGAGTCTGTGATATTCTGAAAACAGGAGACAAAGGAAGCTTAACTCATTAGGATTCACCCCGGTGCAGCTTTTGGTAAGTCTTTGGTCATGGAGGTGAAGAAAGATGATAAAGCATACAATTATGGCAGAGGGCTGTTACTCCATATGCAACCAATGGCTAGATTAGGATAAGAATCTATGTATAAGACTATGGTTCTGCCATTGTTCCTGAGGTCTGTGAGTGCTCAGTGCCCTGGGAAGGCAGCTTTGGCAAGTGCTGTCTTCAGACCCATCTAAGGATTCAGGTGCAGTCATGTTCTTGCAAGGTTGCATAGTTTGGGTGTTGTGTCAGTTACTTTTCTTAATGTCATGATAAAATAACTGACAAGAAGCAAGTTAAGGAAGGAGAGGTGTAAAATGTCTCCTGGTTCCAGGAGTTTGAGTCCATGATGATGAGGAAGTGTGGAAACCAGAGTGGCCCAATCTACGGTGGCAGGAGTTTGTGGCCATCACTTCCTACATCTTGGAAGACCAGGAAACAGAGAGCTCGCTCTGGAAAAAGGGCCAGGCTCTAACCTTTGAAAGCTCTCTGTCCAGTGACCACTTCCTCCAGGTAGGCTCTACCTCCTTCAAGTTCCGACGACTCTTTTAACAGGGCCACCAGCTGAGGACCAAATGGATAAACATAGGAATCTGTGGAGATATCTCACATTCAAACACTAACATGTCCGTCTCTCAGAACTCATGTGCTATAAACTCAATTTCCAAAGTCATCTTTCAGTGGGAATAAGAGAGTGGAAACAGAGTCTGGATGCAGTGTCTGAAGGTGGGAATGACTAGGAGTGGATAAGACAATTAGGGTGGTATCCCCATTGTATCCTGGTGGCTTTTTAGGATGAGGACGATATAGGAAGTGATCCACACACTTCCTGCCTCTTGCTGGGGGATATCCTGTTCTGACTAGGCATTCTGCCATCAAGGTGCTGACTGTCAGATGGGGCCCCTCTGCTTGCCGATATAGAACCATAAGACACAAATAAGCTTGTTTTTGACCAAGTTTACCTAGTCTTCATGGCATGGTTATTAGCAATAGAAGATGAGCTAATGTGGAGGCACCCCCCCCTCCCCCCAGGAAATGAGACAGAAGAGATGTGGAGGACTGTCAGAGACTGCAGTCAATGCAGGGGTAGTACAGCCTCTGTGGGCATCTGGAACCTCTTGCAGGAGTCACAGTGGTTAGTTTCTTGGGGGTTAGTTTCCTCTATAATTTATAGAGCAGGTAAAGAAACAGAAAGTCTTCAGGTCAGTGGAGGTCAGGCAGGGGACCTCACCTACAAGAGTGCTATCTGAGAGAGAATGAGGAACTAAGTCACTACCTCAAGTCCTGTGGATAATCTACGGGTATTAGATACCCCCAAACTTCAACTAAGGAACAAACCCCACTAAACTCAGGGTAACCTTGAGAGGTGAGACAAACACACAGACCATGGTCAGGCAGGATGAAGAACCATCACCATCGCCAAGAAAATAGGTCCAGAGAATAAACGCAAACCTGGTTGTGAAAGCAAAATCAGCCCAGCCTAGACGAGGTGTGAAGGACACAGCATGATTCACACAAAAGTGATCAGGACATAGCAGGAGAGCAAGGTGTGTTGTGTCAGGTCTCCAAAAGACCCAGGCCAAATGGCTAACTGTGGTGCCTATTACCATACCACAATGCACACGGGCCTCCAGGCTCACTCGGTACTTGTGGACCTCTCAGCCCTTCTCACCACATCCTCTACCTTGAACACCAACAGTCCATGAACTCCCTTCACTTCCCGCAGCTTCTCTTTCCTATAAAAATCTGCCATTCCAGCCACATGCTCTCTTAGTCTCTCGGTTCACCTGCTGCTTCTCTCTTGTCCCTGTCCCTTCTCTTCCTCTCTTCCTCCTTGCCCCATCTCTCTCCTCTCATGGCCTGGTATTCTCCCTTAGATCTACAGTAAACTCTTTCTCCTTGACCATCCCTTGTGGACACGTCCTCATTTCATTCATGTGGCCGTGGTAGTGTTTTGCATTTCTTGTTATGGACACAAACTCATGGCATGCCGTGTTAGCCAGCTTTCTGTCACGGTAAGAAAATACATGAGATAACTTAGGGACAGGAAAAGTTCACTGTGGCTCAGTTCTGAGGGTTTCAGTGGGGCCTGTGGCAGGGAAGCACATCATGGTGGATCACACTCACTTGCACGATGAGCCAGAAGGCAAAACAGAAGGTAGAGAGGCCAAGGGGAGAAGAGAGAGAGAGGAAGAGAGGAGAGAGGGAGAGGGAGAGGGAGGGGGAGGGGGAGGGGGAGGGGGAGAGGGAGAGGGAGAGAGGGAGAGGGAGAGAGAGAGAGAGAGAGAGAGAGAGAGAGAGAGAGAGAGAGAGAAAGAGAGAGAGAGAGAGAGAGAGAGAGATCAAGGTCCCATTGTTTCCTCTAAGGATACACTCACCAATGGCCTACTGGCTTCCTGCTGGGTTCCACCATCACACAATACTGCCACCCTGAGAATCAAGAATTTAACACATGGCCTTTGGAAAATACTAAACATACACAACAAAAGTCAGGATTTAGGAAGAAAATGAGACTCTGATGGTCCGACTTAGTAAAGGATTTTTGTGCAGAGGGATCAGCATGTGCAAAGGCCATACATAGGTTGACAGTGGGCTCAGGACTGTGGATAGTTAGGGTACATAGCATGAGGTGAGATTGAGTAATGCCTACATCTAACCCATGCCACAAGCCAACCACACCCTACTGCTTGAAAAAACTAGGCATATCCTACATCAACTTAAGTAATAGGGAAATAATCAGAGGGTTGGTTTCAAAACTACAGGTCAAGCTATTGACTGTCGATACAGTTAGTAGATATGCACCCCAGCTTTAAATTTGTGTCATTTATGAAGGTGATTCTTCATAGCATGTAATAACCACATACATATTGTCTAAGACAAGTACCTATTTCAGAATTTTTTAACTCTAGTATGTTATGTTTGTCTGGGGAGCTCAGAGCTTAATCAGTCTACTCTTTACTATTTTTTACTGGTTTCACATGGAAAGTTGAAATGTCCCATCACGTAGGCAGGGAACCTGTTCTCCCCTTCCTGGAAATGTTCCCTTCCTGAAAGCAAAGTCCTGAACAGAGAAAAACTATAGGCAAGGCAGGTGACCACTGTCACATCACATATTAACTAGCCCCATTGTTCTTCCAGATGTCATGTATCCAATAATGTTCTCCAGCCTCGGACCTGAATTACAAGAAAGCAGTGTCTCTTAGTCTAGTTTGGTGATATCAATCAACCTTGAACACACTTCCCTGTGACATTATACCTCTCCTTCCCTCACTAGGGACCTTAAAAGAGCAGGCTCTGTTCTTGCAGAAGCTGAAGCTTTCCCTCCAGACCCCACCACACTGCCAAACTTTAACAAACCCTGCTTGAAGGCTGGATGAGCAGCTGTGCAGTTGGTGAGACAGCAAAGAAATGGGCGGACAGGATGCCAATCAGGGCAACCTTTAGGAAGCCAAACTGTCAGAATATACCAAAACCACAGATTTTAGTCTTTGGTCTCACAATCCTAGTCCTAGGAATTGATCTGCAAGATTAAACAACAAAAGCATAAGATACATGAGCACAAGATGTTTCATTGCAATGCTATGAGTAACTACAAAATGCTGGAAACAACTCAACTTGAATGTTCATTCAAAGAAGGGTGATGTTGCATGACTCTTCCTGGATAGACATAAGCAAATGTTTACACATGTCTGATAGGCAAATGGCAGACCAAAGAACTGATTCTACCAATTCTATCTTGGTGAACCAATGAGTTCATTGGAGTATTTACTTACAGGAGCATGAGTAGCACAAAGGCAGCTGAATAACCCAAAAGCCCACTCAAAATGGATGATGATTCACAAAGGCTGCATCCCTGAGGCTCCCAGTACAATCTACACATAGATCTGCTGGTCAGAGTGTCTATCTTTTTTTGTTTTTCGAGACAGGGTTTCTCTGTGTAGCTTTGTGCCTTTCCTGGGACTCACTTGGTAGCCCAGGCTGGCCTCAAACTCACAGAGATCCGCCTGGCTCTGCCTCCCGAGTGCTGGGATTAAAGGCATGCGCCACCACCGCCCGGCTTCAGAGTGTCTATCTTAACAGCAGTTGGTACTGCTTATATGACTTTGGCCAGAGGCATTGTGACTGTCTTAGCTTACTGAGTCTTGTAAGTTCTGTGAGTAGCTCCTGAGTCATATGTGCCTCCCTCCTCGCGCAAGGAAGGAATGTTCCGATTTTGAAGGAATAGCCACAGGACAGGTGGGTAAATGAACCGTGCTGTGGCCCCACAGGAGAACATAATGAAGCTTGTGAAAAATGATAGATGAGTCCAGAAGAGAATATTAATAAATATCATATCCATAGAGAGATAGAAAAGTACACAAGCTGTAACTCATGACACTTCACTCAGTGACCGACTCCATATACAATGATGGTCACACAGAATATCATTCTAAGTGACATTGAAGCCGTCTTAGTGTGTGTCAGTCCAGTTTATGAAGTTTGCACAATAAAATAGTGCAAATAGTGTCTTTTTCTAATAGTGTCTTTTATAAGAAGCATCTGGTTATCAAGTGTGTGAATATGTATGTTGCTGTGTAATATACATATCATATACAAGCCTACCCACAAATATCACAGGATTTGGGCATTTGTCTAAAGGTACTAATATGAGCACCTCCCTGCAAACCACTCAGTGATTACCAAGCAACACAGTCCTGTGGTCAATGAGACATTTGGCAGGCACCAAAGGAAGAAATCAGAGCTACCCACACTGGTAAAAGGTAAGTAAATGCTTCTGGTATCCTGACCGGTCAGACTGGGAGATATGGTATCATTTTTGTGACTTAAGTTAAATTATACAGAGTCAATCAGACAAGCCTAAACTTATAGCTGGCCTGTAATGTAACTGACCCATACTCTTCAAAAGTCAAGGTCACGACCAACAAGAACAGACAACAGGGCTATGCCAAAATATACAATATGGGAACTGGATCTGAATTCCCTTTACTTTGCTATACAAGCAATATATGGTGAAAGGAAATAAATAAATGAGAGAGAGAGAGAGAGAGAGAGAGAGAGAGAGAGAGAGAGAGAGAGAGAGGAGAGGGAGAGAGAGAGAGATGCACTTTATAGACTAGGAAAGAGTATTGTAACTGCTAATTTCCTAATAATTATATTCTTAGGATATGTGCGCAAGTGTGTGTTTGTGTGAATTACATATATTTTCTACTTATATTTAGGAATAAAGAAACATCATAGCTGCAACTTACTTCCAAAGAGCACAGAAAATAAATGACCATAGACGGACTAGTAAAGCCAGCATGAGAAGATGCATGAAGCCTGAGGAGAACGGAGATGAGAATCCAGGAACTTGTGTATTAGTCCTGAAACTTTACATCTGCCATCACCTTAAACATAAAATGCCAAAAGTCCCTTCAGAAATGTTCTATTTCAGTCAGAAAACTCTACTTTAAATTCAATTCTTTTCCTTTGGGGATTAAGCATTGCATACAATTTTTCCTTCTTCTGATTGTGCTTTAATGGAAATGCTGATGTGGATGCCACTGGAAAAATTGAAAAAAGAAAAAACTGAATTCCTCTTTATGACACATGAAAATGTATTCAGCATAGCAATCTGGCATCTCATCCTGTTTGTCCTTCTTGTGTTTTCACAGGGAAGCTACTTAGTGGCTACTTAGTGGTACACCCATCTGCCCTCGAGAACGGAAGACATCAAACACTTCCAATGGATGAGCTTGAGCCAAGCAAACCAAATGGGGCTGTTGGGGTCAGGATGACTTCTCAAAGGACACAGCAAATGAGCACCCACTGCAGGGCCACCAAGCAAAGAGCTGTTGGTGCATCTGGAAGAGAACTAGTTGTTTAAGCCACAGGACGTTGGTTGAATTCTCGAGCTCTGTTGCCTAACACTTCCACTGGTGTGAACTAGAGGGAACTCACCAGAAACCGGGAATGTAACTTCAGGCTGCAGGTAAGGAGTGTGGGCTGGGAGGGGCAGCAGACAAGTAGCATGCTGGCCCTCCCTAGAGCTCAGGGCAAGCTTGGGGAAGCTGAAACTTATCTATCCACAACTATTCCTTCTCAGTAGCAGTCTCTATGCCCCTACAATGAAAAAAGGTTATTCCAAATGCCCTGGGAAAGGAACACCACGGTGTCCCTCCCTTTACAAGACTACTAGCCATTTCTACCCCTGTATCTTGGCCAGCCCTGTCTTCTGCCCCAGGGTGCTATTTGTCTGGGCTGAGGATCTCATTGCGCTTGGTCCAGAGCAGGTGAGCAACAGATTCCCACCTGAGCAGTCTGATGTCAGTTCACCATCTCCAAATTCCAGGTATCAGCCAGCAGCATCAGCTCTAGATAGTTTTAGAATTTGGTGTCTACATCTTTCATCTTTGCAACTAGGAGGGAGGCCAAAGTTCAAAACCTAGGAGCTGGAGAGTCCTATACTCCAGCAGACCCAGATGTGATCAGCCATCTTTGCTCTTAGTCAGCCATTCCCAGCTGACCAAGGGGCCACACACACCACATGGAGGAAACACTCACAGTGCAGGTGGGCTCCTTCATTCAGAGAATTATTTTCTAAGCCAGCAGCTGCTTCTGTGAAAGCACCAATTATAGTAAACCTTTGTGTTCATAGAAAGGGCTGTGCATTCTGTGTGATTGGATATCAGGCATTTAAAACAACTCTCTAACTTATATTTTTCTTAGGTGTTCTGAAGCATTCTGTGATTTAAAGAAAGCATTTATTTAGTTAGAATTGAAGACTATAGAATGAATATTAAAATTTATTAACAATTGCCATATATATATATATATATATGTGTGTGTGTGTGTGTGTGCTTAAATTATTTAAAGTATGCTGATTGCATGTGCTTCGAAATAATACAGAAATATACATGCTTTGAAATAGTATATATTCACTTTGAAATATAACATGTATATATATACACTTTGAAATAATTTTAGACACTCATACAAATTTTAAAAATAGAACAGAGTTCCTGTAGAAATGGCAAAGATAGAACAGAGTCCCCACATGCCCTGACTTATGCCTTACATAACCACAGTCCAACCATCAAAGCCCACACAGTGACATCGACTTAGTGCCTGTGACTCAGTGCTGGCCCGACTACAGCCACCTGCTCTCTACTGTCCTCTGTGTCAGTGGTGATGGTTCTGTGGATTCAGGGAATCACACAATTTATGTAACCACCAGTAACAAAGAGATAGAAACTGTCCATCATTTCCAGGAGTCTCCCTCATCTTCAGCTTCAGATCACATGCCTGCTCAACTTTAGCTCTTGACCAACCTTGAACTACTGTCTGTTCTTACGGTGCTGTCTTTTGGCAATGTCATACAAAGAGATCCCACAGCACATAATCTTGTGAGACAGGCCTTCTACAGTTAGTGTCACACTCCTGGGATACATCCAGGCGTCGGGGTGTATCACTCCTTTCCTCTTGCTGCATAATGATCCATGAGAAAGAAGTACCACACTGTGTCTATCCATTTCTCCACTGGAGACATTTGGCTGCTTCTGTTTTTTCACTATTCAAAGCAAATATTATGGATAAATTTGTTCAGAAATTCATGTGGATGTATGATTTTATTTCCTCCAACACGCACATACAAAACCACGGAGACAGGATTAGTTTAACTTTATAAAAAACAAACTGTTATTCAGAGTGGCTGCAGCAGGTTGTATTTCTATCGGCAATAACTGGGAACCTTGCAGAACTGAAGTCTTCCCTCTTTGTCCAAGATCCCGTCAAGCTGTCTACAGTGCAATGCCCTAACTCTTCTAAGCCACTCCCAACTTATCATGGGCATCATCGTGGCTGGTTATGGCTATGAGCTTGTAACTCTACTAATACAATTCTCCTGAAGGGTGATTTCATGTCACTTCCTTTCTTTGAGCCTGCAGTAATTTTCAGAACTGTTTATTCTGCATCCTCACCAGCACCTGGTGGTGTCAGTTTTTTGTTTGTTTGTTTGTTTTTCATTGTTTTTTTTCCTTTCTTTTTTATTCTGGTCCCTCTATGTGGTGATATCTAGCCGTGAATTTTCTCTGTGCTTCCCTGATGGCTGAGGATGTTGGACATCTTTTGTGTGTGTTTATTTGCCATCTATTTATGCTGTTTGATTGTATCTTTAAATATTTTGCCCATTTTAGACTGAATGTTTGGTTACTTACATTTGAATTCAGAGTAATTTATGTATACTCTGCTAAGAAGGTTATTTTAATTGTTAACTTGACATAATTGAGAATCACCTTGAAACAGTCTCAGTGAGCAGTTGTCTAGATAAAGTTGGCTTATGGCGTATCTGTAGGGGACTGTCTTGATTCTATTAACTGAAGTGTGAAGACCCAGCCCACTGTGGGTGGCACCATTCCCTAGGCAGGGATCTGGAACTGTGTAAGAATGAAGAAATCAAGCTGAGCACAAGCATACATGCTTTTTGTTTCCAATTATGGATATGACAAGATCAATTCCCTTAAGCTCAGGCCACTATGAACTCCCTGCTATGATGAACCTGGAACTGTGAGCTAAAATAAACTCTTTATTCCCTAAACTACTTTTGTAAGGGTATTTTATCACAACTAGAAAAGAAACTAAGAACACTTCATTCTAAGTCTTTCTTGGGTATGTGATGTTTTTTCAAGTATTATCTGTAACTTGGTTTTTATTTGTATCATCTTGATAGTGACTTCTGTAGAGTTTAAAAAACATTAATCTGGATTGTGCTTTTAGTACCATATCTAAAACTCTTTCATCTAATACTTAGGTTATACAGATAGTTTCTATGTTTTTTCCAAAGTTTCATGGTGATATGTTTTCCATGTAGGTGTGATGACTCATTTATTTTTAGAATAGAATTCTAATATATATTTGTTTACTAGATTATCTTATTTAAAAGAACAAATATGCCTACTGTCTAATCCCCAAAATGAAAGACACCACTAATGTCAGTTCATGATAATTTTGAAACAGGTTAGACTAGTTAGTTAATAAACGGCAAAAAGAAAACTAACTACCTGTGCTGTGTTTTGCACCAACATATTTTGAGGAGGTAAGACCCACCAACAGTTAAAAGAATCCTATAGCAAATCCTCCCATAGCTGCCACTCAGATTCCACAATTGGCTTCATCATGTGTCTGCCCATCTGCTCACTTTTCTACCCACCCTTCTCTTCTTTTTTTTCTAGATGCGCAGTACTGTGAGCCATGGCCATTTCCTTGAACTCTTCAGTATACACACCATTAACTGAGGTTCAGTATTTACTTGTCTTTTTTTAAGTAGTAAAATTTATAAAAAAAATATGATTTTATTAGAAAACTGATGTTTCCTAGTTCTGATCCAGCTAATTTGGATCAGCATGATCTTAAGATACAAAAAAAGAAAAAAAAAAAAAGAATGGGATTTGGTATTAAAGTCTGATTTGTTCTTTCCTAGTTGTACGACCCTTGGGTCAGTAACCAACTTCCTTGGTATGAGCTGTTCTTGTAGTCAAGACACCATGATGCCTTAGGGCATCAGAGTGAATTTAACATGTAAATGGGTAGAAAAGCAGTGACTGGGACATCTACTTTGTCATCCGTCATTCTATGGGACATGATTGTTTTCCTTTCACACAGCCTTATTCTTTTCTAGTGGAACACTCCCAGCCAAGGGTGAAGAGAGACAGTAGTCAGTTTGCAGAAATTCCAGCACCCCCTGCATAGTGACCAGTCTGGTTTCATTTTGTGTCTACATTGCGGTCAATAGGTTGATTGTAGTAGGAGACACATCTCCCCGACATAAGATGAGGCATTCCACAAGTGGGTTAGTGTGGTGCTGGCAGACAGAAGCTCTTCTGTGCCCCTCAAAGGTTCCTGGACTCCTGGAGCTAGTTATTGTGACCCCAGAGAACACCAGTCTGTCAGGCATTGCTGGTGGTGACTGGTGACCCCACTGAGGGAGCAATGTGAACAGTGGGGATGGAGCTACCTTCTATTCAGATGAACAACTTTGTGTTGAAGCACAGCATCATCTCAAAGAGAATGTCAAGAAGTTCTGCTGCTGTTTTTCTCCAGTCTTTACTAGCACACCAAACACTGTGACTACCTTTACCTGTGACCTGGAAGCACATCCCGAGTATGTATAGAAATATAGGAATTTATTACACTTTTCATTGCTGTAACAAAATACATGAGATTTTATAAAGACGAAAGTTTTTGGAGGATGCAAGTTCAAACAGCAATTCTGGTGAGGGCTCCTGCCTATATAACACCATGGAGGACAGGTTTGTGGTGAGAAGGACATCCATGGTGACGTGGGAATCCAGAGATGGGGGAGGAGAAGGTCTTGCCCTTTTATGATAACCCTTTCTTGAGAACCAAACCAATGAGAGCCATTTAACTCTCTTTTGAAGTGACAACACCTCTCACATTAGCACATGGAGAAGCAAGCTCCTGAAACATAAATTGTGGGGACCACATCCAATCCATGGCAATCCTGTGCTGAGACTTTGATCTATAGTTGTAGCACCCAATGGGATTGTTGGGACAACCCATGCCTCTTATTGTTTGGAAGATGTGGTGTGTGTGTGTGTGTGTGTGTGTGTGTGTGTGTGTGTGTGTGTGTGTGTGTTTGTCTCAAAATTCTCCTGGAAGGCCTCATCATCTTTATCTCAGATTCTGATAACCCTAACTTCAGTCTTTCACAGTGTGGACAGATCCTAAGTGTGACAGTGTGAAGGGGCAGTAGTCAGTCCCTAAAATGACAGCATCCTGTGATCTCTTAGGAGTTGAAGGGTCTCACATCTCTTCCAGCCCATGCTAACGACAGATGGCCTGGATGTTACAAGGAAGCAATTGTAGCTGACCCAGATGGTTCAATGTACTAACCAAGGAAAGAGCCATGTTGAGTTCCTTTCATGAGCCCATTTATGGCTTCCTGGTCATTCCCCGAAGCAAAATTAGAGCACCTGCCTCCAGCAGCTGCCATAAATATCAAATATCTAATGGGACTGGTCACCACAATTCTCCAAGCTCAGAGAAACACTGTGTAGCAGATTTGAACTCCCTATAACAGCCAGTATCTCAGCCCCAAGGCTTGGACTAAGTCTTTCACACACAGAACTTGGAGGAACATACTATGTTCACAGCAGGTTCTGACCTTCTAGTGAGCACAATGAGTTTCTAAGACCTTGGGGCCAGATGCTTGCCTAGGGTTCTGGTAGATCTCCTTCCCTCCCTTTCTCCTTCCCTCCCTCCCTCTCTTCCTCCCTTCTTCCCTGCCTCCCTCCCTCTCCCATCCCTCTCTCCCTTCCTTCCCCACCTCTGTTTCTCCCCCTCACTTCTTCCCCACTCCATCCCCTTTTTCTCTTCCCTCGGTGTATAGTAGCCACCCATCTCATCCCATACTCTGTAGCACCGGCCTCTCTGAAATAGCCATCTCTGTGCAATCCTCCATGTTCTGTTCCACAGAGTAAAGCTGGACTGGGAACATCACACTCGAGGCTTTAAGATTCCCAATAGCTCAAGGATTCTGAATGAACTCCGCCGACTGTTCCCTTGCTGCCTGTAGTCCACGGGTTTCGTGGCGGCGCTGACTCCCCCACACAGGCCCCGTGGCTCTCACCTATCTAACAGGGGGATTTCTAAGTACTTGTGGTCTAACGCACGGCACTGCTGTACACTGACTCTTCGCTTACAAGTGCACTTGAGGTGCAGTGTGAAAACCTGCTACAAACTCTGGGGATGTTTTCCAATTAACACCAGCGACCCACAACGTGAACTTCGTGTCTTGAGCATGTGGTTTTTAAATTAGATGGCGGCTGCTTTTCCTCCCTAGGTTTCACATTTCCCTAGTGACTGGTTCATGAGAAACAATGTTATTTTTCCTTTTCTGTGAGAAAAGAGAGAAGGAAAAAAAACCTTTCCTCAGCAATCTTACAGGAAACTCCAGCTTCTAAAGTATCCAGACTCCCTGCTATTCCTTTGGCCTCCACTTGTGAGTGAAAATACAGCTCTCATTAAAGAAAGCCCAGAAAAGATCCACTCAGCATGCATTTCACAAAGGGAGGGGGGTGTCTTTCTCCCACTCTTCTGTTCTCGAATGGTACGTTTTCTTCTGAGAAAAGTACTAGCCATGCCAGCTGCAGGGCATGACACTGAACACGGAGGGTTTGGTCTTTATCTGTAAGGACGGCCTCTGTCTCCAGCACCTGATGAGTCTAGCAGGCAAAGCTCTTCTCACCATTTCAAAAGTCTAGCTTTTAAAACTGCGGAGCACCAACCATAGGTCTGTGTCATCCATCACTCCCCAGAGTTCCCCTCAACGTGTGATTCTATGCCACACCCCAAGCTAAGCAAGCTAAGCTGCTTCCGATGCACATTTCTTTGATGCTGCCAGAAGATACTGTGATATAAGCTGTGAAAGGAGAAGTGAAGACTATCCACTAAGCTAAATGTATGCTCAGCTTTGGGTTTAACGATGGATTTCATGGCATGTTGTCAATTGTATGGCTGGTCTGGCCAGTAATATCAGAATCATAGTATAAAGATGTGTTTGTATGAAGATTCCTTAGTTTCTTTTCTAGTTGTGATAAAAATACTCTGACAAAAGTAATACAGGGGAGGAAAGGTTTATTTAGCTCACAGTTCTTGGTTACAGTTCATCATAGCAGGGGATTCACAGAACTGGAGCTTGAGGGAGTTGGTCTTGTCATCTTTTTTAGCTTTATGTATACATGTGTAGCATGTGTGCTTGTACACACACTCAAATGTGTGTGGGCACATGTAGGTGGAGGCCGGAAGTTGACACTGGGTATCTTCCCTCATAGCTGAGACAGGTTTTTTTCACTAATCCTGGAGTGTGCTATTTTGGCTAATCTGGCTAGCTATTTCACAAAAGGAATCACCTCCCTGCCTCTTGTGAGCTGGGATCACGGGTGGGCTGCCACACCCATTTGGCTTTTAAGTGGATTCTGATCTTCATGTTTACAGTGTTTTACCCACTGAGCCAGCTCCACCCCCGCAAACCACTTTAACTTTCGGCTTCAATGACCTCTTTCAATTCAAATAATGATCTTCTATTTAAATTTCATGCTTATTGTCACTGTTTTTTCTTTCTGATCTTTGAGGTGGGAAGACTCACCTATAATCTAGGCCACACCTTCTGCTGGCAGCCTATATAAGACATGGAAGAATCAAACTTTTGCTCTTTGTCTGCTTGCTTTCACCTTCCTGGTAAGTCCATTCCTTCACTGGCATTAAAACCTACTTCTTCGGGATTCTGATGTATACTGAAGACCAGCTGAGACATTGGCCTCATGGACTGAACAACTACTAGATTCTTGAAACTTCCATACATAGGCAGCCATTGTTGGATTAGCTGGAGCACAACCTGTAAGTCATTCTAATAAATCCTCTGTCTCTGTCTCTGTCTCTCTCTCTATATGCACACACACACACACACACACACACACACACACACACACATACACACACAATTTGCTCTAGAGAACACTGATAATACACTAGGGATGGTATCACCCACAGTGGATTGGGCCCTCCAATGTCAATTAGTAATCAAAACAATGCACCACACACATGCCCACAGGCCAATGAGGCCAATCTGACCTAAGCAATTCTTCAGTTAAAGTTCTCATCCCAAGTGACCCTAGTGTGTCAAGTTGACAAAGGAAACTAACCAGCACAATCTGTCCTAGAGTTTTCTGAGTGTTGAGACAAGAAGACTTTAGTCACATTGGAGAAACTTAATATAAGTACAATCTCATTTAGAATTAGAATTCTTTTTGTATTTGTTCAAAACCGAGTATGAAAGAGGATCTGTCAGTTATCAGCTTTCCTTTTTCATTGTTATTCAAACTCCATTTGTCACAATTACCATGCTAAAAAGCATGTAGCTCAGAAAGGGCAGATTTCATGACAGTAATGATCATCTTGCAGGGACAGGAGGTTCTGTTCTCTGGTGATGTTTCTGTTTATTGGCTCCATAGCTATAACAGACCTTCAGCCACTCAGGAGATTGACAATGACCCAGTAGTCACAATGAAGGCTGCTGACCAGCACACTGCATATTCCAATTACAGTCTCTTCTGCTTCCAGCAAATTTGGTTGGTGCCTGTGCTTTGCTTAGTGCTGGCGGTGGGGGTCCATTAAAAGGGAATAGGAATAATGACCCTGAATCTCTCTGAGAAGAGGATATACTATAGGGCAAGTCTCCCCTTCCCATCAAATAGCTTTATTACAACATCAGTGCTTCTACTGACATATAGATGATAAAAATATGGAAGATGGTGACAGTGTGCGAGGGGGTTCAGTAAGGAAACTGCGGATGTGACCGC
This sequence comes from Peromyscus eremicus, assembly GCF_949786415.1. NCBI lineage: Eukaryota > Metazoa > Chordata > Mammalia > Rodentia > Cricetidae > Peromyscus > Peromyscus eremicus. The sequence goes on along the minus strand of NC_081419.1, from coordinate 123,595,093 downwards.
TCCATTATGAGGGAAGGTTTTTTGTTGAGAATAAGAGAGAAAAAATATCCAGAGGCATCTGTAAGAGTCCAGAGTAGAGAGGAAAGAAAGCAGACTGGACATGGCCAGGGCTAGGGAAGTGGGAGATCAGGAGAGAAGAGTAGAGATAATGAGATAGCAAGAAATAGAAAACAGAGCATAGTGAGAGAGTAAAAGAATGTCACTCAGGAGAGAGAGAGAGAGAGAGAGAGAGAGAGAGAGAGAGAGAGAGAGAGAAAGAGAGAGAGAGAAGAGAGAAAGAGAGAGAGAGAGAGAGAGAGAGAGAGAGAGAGAGAGAGAGAGAAAGAGAGAGAGAGAATAGCAAAAGAGGGCTAGTAGCCCGGTTGGTTAGCCAGGTTGGTTATAAAAAGGATGAGTAGCTGGGGGAGGGAAGCCAGTGAGCTAGAAGAAGTTTAGGGTGGAGAAGATAAGAAGGACTGGGACGCTATCATGGACTTTGTAATGTATAGAAGGTGCTTATGATACTGAGGAAGCATGGAGACAAGCATGGGCTTTAATGTCCTGGTAGGCTGATAGGCATCACAGGTGTATGTTAATTGGAGAACCATATGTCCCTTCTGATAATTGTAAGGAAAATTACTCCTTTTTGGGGGAGGCATGCAGAAAACTCATTTCACAAGTTACTGAGGAATGCTGGCTTTTATCTAACTGCCAGAAATCCTTTATAGTCCAGCTTAAGCTCATTTTTGGATATATGGATTTCCTGAGGCATAATAGACACAAGGTTGTTGGTTATTATTATTTGAAAAACATGCCCAAGTTATACACTGATGAATTTTTATATCCCTAATTAAAATAATCAGTGTCATACTACTATTCTAATCATATATACATGCTGTGGGATGTTCTGTATGCTGTAAAAATGTGTTGCTATGATTGATTAATAAATAAAGTGCTGATTGGCCAGTAGCCAGGCAGAAAGTATAGGGAAGACAAGGAGAGAAGAGAATTCTGGGAAATGGAAAGCTGAGGCAAAGAGATACTGTCAGCCGCTGTGATGAGAAGCAACATGTTAAGATACTGGTAAGCCACCAGCCACGTGACAACTTATAGATTAATAGAAATGGGTTAATTTAAGATATAAGAACAGATAACAAGAAGCCTGAGCCATTAGGCCATACAGTTTGTAAATAATATAAGTCTCTGTGTGTTTACTTGGGTCTGAGGGCTGCGGGAGCCGGACAGAAATGGGATAATTTCAGCTACACATACATACATATTTCTCCTCTATAGGTAAGAGTGGGGTACATGGCTTAATGGGTAAAGTACTTGCCATGCAAGTATGAAACCCTCAGTTTGAATCCCCAGAATACACATAAGCTGGACATGATAGAATGTGCATTTATAATCACAGTGCTCCTGCAGGGGGATGGAAGGTTAAGACAGAAGAAACCCCAGAAGTTTGTGGGCTAGCTAGCATGGCATATGTAGCAGAAGAAAAAACAAACAAAGCAAAAAAAAAAAAAAAAAAAACAAGAAAAACAATTTGAGACCTGTATGAAACAATATGGAAGAGGAAAACACACACACACACACACACACACACACACACACACACACACACACACTAAATAATTTATATGGAAATTGCATTTAGTATAATCTTTAGGTTGGTAAATATCTTTTCCTAAGGGTAAACTTCACTCCTGGGTGAGCCAAAGTTATCTGCACAGTGCTTTTTCACAGAACAAGGTGGAAGTTCAGCTTGAGCACTAGAAAATCACACAGAACCACAATGATATAAAATAGTACCTTGTATATGACCCAACACTGATCTCAAAGAAACAGAAGTGTCTAAATACATTTTTTCATGGGTAGATTGTCCCAAGGGAAAAACATGAACAGCTTAATTTTTTAATACCATAAGTAGTGATTTATCATATTATTTAAAGATAATTAATTTAATTAAAATTCTTTGCCTAACCATAAGACATCTGGTCCAGTTTGCTTTCTGTTGCTACAATAAAACACTGACCAAGGAGCTGGAGAGATGGCTCAACAGCTAAGGTCGCACTGGCTGTTCTTGCAGAGGACCCAAGTTCAATTCCCAGCACGCACATGGTGGCTCACAAAGGAAGGTCTGTAACTCCATTTCAAGGTGATACAATACTTTCTTTCTGTCTTCTAGAGGCATTGCAAGTATGTGGTACACAGATATATATGCAGACAAAATACCCATGCACCTAAAATAAATCTAAAACAAAACAAACAAAAGAGCACTAACCAAAACAAACTTGGGGAAGGAAGAAGGATGTATTTTATCTTGCAGGTTAGAGCCCATCATCAAGGGAAACTAAGGCAGGAACTCAAGAAGAAAGCCCAAGGCAGGAACTGAAGCAGAAATCACCGAAGACTGCTGCTTACTGGCTCACTCCCTCTGACTTACTCAGCTACTTTTCTTACACATCTCAGAAATACCTGCCTAGGGATGGCACCACCTACGGTGGACTGGGCCCTTCTACATCACAGGTCATCTAGTAGAGAAAATTCTTCAACTGAAGTTTCTTCTTCCCAGGTATCTCCAGTTTGTTAGCAGTAAAAACCAACCAGTAGGCTATCTGTTCACATGTAAACACCCTCTGTTCACATCTGCCACATCTGATGCATGCTGAGATACCCATGTCCCAAATTTCACATAGAGTTTCAGCAAGTCTTTATAAGAGTTCTTGGAAGCAAGGTAGGAAGAAGTCAAATCCCATCTCGAGAAACTCGAAAAATAGTCAGCAACAGCCTGGTCAGGGCTCCTAAGCTCAACAAAGGTCAACAAAACACCAAAGATGTTGATCCGTGTAAAACAAATTTTGAGTAAGAACAGGTGGGACCTGCTGTTCTTGTGGGCTGCCCCTTGCCTTCTCTCTCAGTGTGGTCCCTGAAGCATTTCTTCAGGGACAGGGCTGTCTAGAGAAACTAGCAGCTTTGCTAGTGGGAAGGACTAAACCAATGGAAGCAGAAGTAGAGACCCATTCCTGGTTATGAGAGGGGGAGTCTAAGGCTATAGTCTTGGGCCAAGTGTCAAGGTGAGTCTAGTCAGAAATTTGATAGAGCGTTCCCTGGAAATGAGAGAACCACAGAGAGGCTGTGTAAGCTCACCTCTCATCCTGGCCAACCTTGGGGCAAAGTGAGGGGTGAAGCAGGAGGGAACAAGGTGGACAGTGGAATCTGGGAAAAAATGGAAGCTGCTTGAGTACATCCCCAGCAGCACAGGCGCTGTGGGCACATTGAAAACGTCCTCTGCTGGAATTATCTGGACTCAGTTTCTAACCAGTAATGAGCTAAATCCCAGGAAGTCAGACAGAGTGGGAGAGGGGAGAAGTAGGGAGAAAAAAAAACTAAACACAACTGGAGTAATCTCATTGGCCAATACCACAGAAGAAAAAAAGATTGTACACATTTAGTCCAGGAAAGTCACTAACAAAGCTAGTAATAAAAATAAATAAAAATAGAAAGGACTAAGGAACCCACATTCCAAGTAAACGTCTAGAAAGTATGATCCATATTCAGAGCAAAAAAAGCAGTCTGGAGAACACATCTGAGTGGGTAGATGAGCACTGGGCAGGACAAGAAGGACCCCAATGCAGCTGTTGCAAATATAAGCCTAGAATAAAGGAAGTCATATTTAAAAATAAAAGAGAGCATGATGATAATGATTCAGCATTTATTAGTAAAGGAAGAGAAACTACTATTGAGTCACTAGGTGGCAAATTGAAAATGTAATCTGAAATAAATTAAAATAAAATAATAATCTTTCTCAAGACAGACTCAACATAGCAGAAGAATCTACATACTTGAGAGACCAATCTAGTATCCAACTTGGACAGAGAAAGAACAATGTTAAAGGAGAGTGGAGAGCATAGCAGAATGTCTACAACAGCTAACAGCATCCTTAGTTGTGAAATCCTCCTCCTCTCTCACCCAAGATCAAAAAAGGCAAATTGTTCATTATAACTACCATTCTTTAAGGTTCACCACTTTTCTTTTCAAAGGTTTCTAGTCAGTGCAATGATGTAAACCAAAACCCAAACCAACCAACCAAACAACAACAAACAAACAAATCCTCCAAAATCCCCCTACCCAAATCAGCCTAAATTCCCCTCTCCATATGATCACATGATCGATCACTCATATCTGAAGCCAGGAAAATCAATTTTCAAAACCACTATCATTTTCTAAATATGTTTTGCTTCTTCTGGGTCAATGACACTGCATGTTATTGTCCAGTCTTCTTCACATCATTTGGTTCTCCTCAATTGTCTTTTGAAGGCTCTCTGCTTTCCTAAGCATGTATGACTGCAAAAAATCTCCATGGTAGTTGCAGTCACATAAGCCACAAGTTTCTGAATGGAAGCACAAACACAAAAGTCTCAGAGGGCCCAGGCTTGGGGTTCTCAGAAGCCAAGAAGTGGCCAGTGACAATCCCAGACCTGTCTCTTTGTGATCAGTTTGCAGACACTGCACAATACTGACACAGAAGTTTGCCATAGTATACCCTTCCTCCAGTACAGAAAGAAAAAATAAATAAAAAATAAAGCCATCATGGTCATTAGGAGGCAAGAACCCAGAGTTAGCAGATCTGTCTTAGCTCCAAAGGCTCTAGCAAAGCCAACCTCGTGATGCTGGAAGGACTTCTAGCACATGTCATTCCTCATCTAGGGAGAGACCTTAGTATTCCCTATGTTCAGTGTTGTGAGCATTATATGTCACAGTTTGCAAAGTGCCTGGAATGGAGCCAGTGCTCTGTGAGTTCCCACTGGTCTCCTCCTTTTTACTGCAATGAAGAAAAGGTCCAGACCTCATGGGCCAGTTTAGACAGTGTTCTATGTGCTTCTGAGTCTGAACAGATGTGCATTGAAAGAAATCAGTTGGCAGTGATGTGTCTTTTGACACAGGTCATCACTGATGACAGCAGGAAGGCAGTGAAGCCCTCCTACCGTGGACTCTAACCACTTCAGTTCACTCCATGGCTTTAACTCCAATTGTATGTTTTGTAGAACTGCTTTATTATGTGCCCCTGTAATCTCACTGCTTGAGCTTAATTGTATGAAATGAGAAGTGGCTTCCTCTTGTTGGTGCTCCTGGAAGCTTCAAGTTTTAGGTGAGGGCTGGGAATCAGATGAAGCAATGGTCACATACCAATACCAAATTCCTGGTATATGACCATTGCTTCATCTGATTCCCAGCCCTCACTTAAAACCTGCAGCTCCCTTCTGCCAGAAAGGAGGTCCTGAGGGGTTGGACACCAGGCCAAATTATTTCCATCCAGACTGCCCTGAAGAAACCAGTAAGGTGCCTGTCTAGTGAGAGTGTGTAGTGAGCAATCCTGAAAAACCCTGGGAGGTCTTCCAGCTTCATCTCATCCCATGCCAAACCACATCCTGCTCCCGGACTTGGTAACCAGTAGCAGGAAATATTGCAAACACCCGATGGAGCAATAAATCCTTCCATGAGTCTTCCTGAAACTGATGGTGGAACCTATGCATGACACTTCCACAAACATCAAGGCAAATGGAAGACTCCACAATTTGTCTCAGAATTGTGGCTGGATGGGAAAGGCTGTCTTGCATCTAGGATTGCCTTGTACGAAAGAGGAGCTGATGAGCATCTTGCCACCCAGCATCCAGGAGCTCCAGCTCTTAACCATCCTGGTGAAGAGAATTCTAACCTGTCACTCCATCACTCCAGCCAACAGGTAGCCAACATTAACAAGCACAGCTGCCAAACCAGTCAACCAACAGTTAACTATGGGCAACAGTGAGGCCAGAGGGACCAGCAGACCAGTCACCAGCTAAGCTCAACTCAGTGTTGGCCTCATGAGAGATGCTTGTTTTAAGTCACCAAGTCTTGAAGTGATTTGTTACACAGTAAATCTAACCAACACATGTCTGGGGTCTTAAACAGCTTTGAGGAATTGAGAGTGGCTATACTATGTCCTGATTTCTTGTCCTCAGAGTCTATGAGGGATGGGAATGTCTTAGTCTGGGTGAGCTCCTTAGAGATTAACCAGAAAGTCCATCTAAATGCCCTAGTGAACAGTTTGAACACCGTGCTGTTCCATTAATATTATTTAGAAGGCCCTTCATCTGACCAAAGTAGAAATATCAATGTACTGTATCGGGTAGTGAAAGGCCACTCTAAGATATAAACACACAGTAATACCACAATATTCCAGTTACCTGATTCTTAACAGAATTGTTTTTCTTGGTTGCCAAGGCCACTGCGAGGGCAGAGACAAGCACTTGAGTGGTACAGCTCACTTCTCCAGGCCCTTGTGTTACCCATCAAAGCCCTGTACTTATCAGGATAGGTGAGTCTGTCCCCCTTAACATCATCTCCTAATTTTTAACCCAAGAGATTGTTTCTGGATAGATGTCAGATCTCTGCAGAGTTCTAAAACAAACAAACAAACAAACAAACAAACAACAAGCTGAGGTCATTGTGTGAAAAACTTGCAATACAGTGGAGCCCAGCTGGTAATGGAGTGTCAAAATGTAGATCCAGGCATAGCACTAATTAATACAAACTGCATTTAAATATTGGTCATTTAGTTGCAAGTTCAATCAGATACCTACACAAGTGTTAAGGAGGAAAATTCTTAGGCCTTTCTGAAGTCTCAGAAGAGAAGTTGGTTGAGGCCTAAGAAGATACACAATTACCTCTTCAGCTCTCAATGATCTTGACATATTATGTCAAGTCAGTTATTCAGGAATATATATGAATATGTCAAGAGTGAAGAGGAAATAATACATGCAAAAGAGGAAAAAGGATAATGGAGATAATCAGAAATTTCTTTCACAGCTTCAATCTAGCCAGTATCATGCCATAATTACAAGGACATAGTGTACCTTGAAGCTGATTTTCCAAAAACCCTTACCAGAGCTGCACATGTTCTGTGGGCCCCTCTCTTTATCACCAATCAATGATAAATTTTACTTTTGAAATATGCCCTTCCCATTGCCAAATGCTGTCCTGATTTCCTTGCCATTCCTTATGATAACAGGGCTCTGTGCCTCTAATTTGCTGTGTCTCCTCCTTCTGTCCCCCTACGTCTCTCCCACATCTTCTTTTCACTCTATAGCTAGAGCAGCTTCTCAAAAACACATCTTGTCTGTCTTAGTTAGGATTAAATATTGCTGTGCTGAAATACCATGAGCAAAGGAACTTGGGGAGGAAAGAGTTTATTTCACTCACAGTTTCATATAACCTTCCATTACCGAAGGTAGTGAGGGCAGCTGTAGCACTCGGGAAAGCAGATCCTGCACCTCGCCTGGACAGCACAGTAGAGTTGTCCCTGATGGCGTGGGTACAGATGAGCTTACCCCACCTCCTCCTCATCCATTTGGTGACATGGGTGAGGGAAAGATGTCCCCTACCCCTTGCCACCAGTGGCAGATGGGAGAGCTGGCTCCCAGGGTCACAAGGAGCTGGAGATCTGGTCCTGCCCCTCATTGATTGCAGCACATGGGAGAGCAGGCCCTGCACCTGACCTGGGGATCACACTAGAGCTGGCCTTGTTGGCAGGGGAACAGGTAAACTGGTCCTGTGGACAAGAGAACAGGAGCGTGGCATCTGCCCCCTCCCTCATATGCCATGTAGTGACGTGGGTGGGGGAAATATACCCCCTTCCCACGCCTTGCCAACTGCGGCAGTTAGGAAAACCAGCTTCTGGGACATGAGAACAGAAGCGAAGGCTCTGTGTCTCAACAACTGCAGCAGTCTGGAGAGCAGGCCACACACCTTGCTTGAGCAAAACAGTAGAGCTGGCCCTGGTGGTGTGAGTGCAGGAGAGCCAGACCTGAAGGTGTGAGAGCAGGAAAACTGGCCCTGCTCCTTGTTGCCTGTTGCACTGGGCAAGCTAGATGGGGCAGTGCTGGAGAGGTCACCCTGGTGGTGACTATGAAGGAGACTGGCTGGCTGATGAACCCAGCTGCCACCCAGGCTCAGAACCAGGGCTATTAGTTATCCCACCACAACATCCACATCATCTATGAATGGCTGCAGTATGTGAAGGGGCCAGATCTGCAGATCCAAAGCTCCAGGATCCACAGGACACAGGACAACAACAGGCTATTCAGGAGGAGTCCCAGTGAGGGTCCAGTATCAATAGTGTAGCAGAAGCCAGAGGCTTTAAGCCCAACATTAATCCACTGCAAAGAACAAGTAAAGATGTATGGACTAAGGGGTATACTGTGTGACTCACAGGCCACACTACAGCTTCCACAAGGAGATTTTTGTTTTACTTTGTTTTGTTTGGGGAGGGTAGAAGCAAGGGAATGGGGAGATGAGTGGGATCTGGATGTGTGATGTGAAATCCACAATGAATCAATAAAAAAGTTTTTTTGTTTGTTTGTTTTGTTTTTTAAGTAGTCAGGGCAGGAACTCAGGCAGAGCTAGAAACTGAAGGCAGGAGCTGATGCAGAGGCCGTGGATGGGTTCTGCTTACTGGCTTGTTCCTCACGGCTTGCTTAGCCTACCTTCCTGTAGAATCCAGGAACATAAGCCCTGGCACCACCCACAATGAGCTGGGCCCTCTCCCATCAATCGCTAATTAAGAAAGTGCCTTACAGGCCTGCCTACAGCCTGATCCTATGGTGGCATTTTCTTAATTGAGATTCCTTCCTCTCAAATGACTCCAGCTTGCGTCAAGTTGATACAAAACTATCCAGCACATTGTCACAGCCTTCTTGCCTGAAATCTTCCATGTTTCTCTACTACAGCCAAAGCCTGCAGCCTACAGGCCTCAGGTCCTCCATGTGGTATCCCACTTGCTCTGTGCTGTTTTGCGGATTAAGCACTAGAAGGTTCTGATTCTCAGCTACTTCATACTTTTTACATTGGAATCTAGCAGGTTGGCCCACAGGATGTGGCACAGCAGAGAAGTTAAGAGACATGAAAGATACAGATGGGCTTGGACTCCCCAGCCCTGCTCCCTATCCCTGAAAGCTCTGGCGTGTCAATCTTCCCTTCTGTCTTAGTGTGTGACTTTCCTGAATCTGGTCTCCCTTAGATGATTAAGGTTCTGAGTGGTAGGACCCTGCTTCTGCTCAGGCAGGCTGCCTCTATACTCACCAATCTCCAAAGGCCTTAGCATTTCTGTTCAGTTCTATTCAGGGTCAGCTGTTTCTGTACTTATCTCCTAGGGCTGGGATTCTCTCACAATAACCCACCAAGCCTCCATATATCTGGTCTCACAATACAGGGCTTCCACTTCTATAATGATCTCTGACAGCCTCCCATTCAAACCAATGACAGATCTACATCCTCTTCAGGGACTGTTTTCAGAGCCAATAAGACACTCTTTCACCAGAATTTCTGTGTCAAACTCCAACTGCATTTGTGGTGCTTGCTTCTCCAATTCATACAGGACCGACCAGCAGATTTAGACACTTCCTCTTGGCCAAACACCGAGACTTTGGCAAACAGCAAGTACTTGCAACAGGCATTAGCACAGAAGCCGAAGCACCCAGCATCTAGCTTCCCTCAGGCTCTGGCTGGCTGCATGCTCTTATCTTCCCATTAATGTCATAAGATGGTATAGAGGTCTCTGCTTATGGAGGTGGCTATTCAGAGACCCGTTGGTGGCCCTCATCAGCTCCCTTCCTGAACACTGTCCTCAAGCCCCAGGTGAACACCCTCTGTTTGCTGCTCTTCCTGCACTACAGCGGCTCCTCAATGACTCACACATCACACGGCTGGCAATCTCTGTGCCCTATCTCACAGAGTCCTGCTTGTATGTCTTTGTGTGTGTGTCATTCAGATGCCCCCACTTGTCTTAACTACTAAAGATGTAAGGCATGTTGGGTTCAGGGACATAGTTCAATGGATCAACGCTTTCCCAGGATTTGAGAGGTCCCAGGTTTAATTCCCTTATCTCCTCCTTTTAAATTTCTGTTGTTTCTCTTGGAGAGTTCTGAGGTAGAAATGATCTACTAGTAGAAACTTCAGATGTCAAACTAAGGGACCCACTGTAACAGCAAAACACTTCTCCAATTGTTCCCACACCATATGTCTCTAGCCTCATATGTCCCTCTCTCTGTCTCATAGGTTATTCAGTGGCAGTATCCTCAACTGCCCAGCCATCCAGTGCTGGAGTCTGTTGCCCTGCCTACAGGGCTATTACCAGGGGTCACCTTTGGCCAGAGTCACTGCATAGCTCCCAGTCTTTTTCCATTCCTTCCATCCTTCACAAATGCTCAGGAGTAAAGTGGTACCAAGAACATCTTCTGTATTTTTGCATAACAATTTCACTCCCTGGCTTTTGCTGAGCACTCGCAAGTACTCCCCAGACCCCATTGCCCCCATCCCAGAAGGTCTCCAACAAGTACATCCTCTGACCTCCAGCTCCTGTAACTCCTCCTCTTCTTCCACATCGTAGGACAGGGTGTGGATTTTGATGTCATCAGCTGAGAGGTCGATGAATTTCCCATCGGGGTACTCCAGGCTGTCTTTGGTGGGTGACCGGTCCTCAATGAAGGTAGTCTCACAGCAGTCAGTGGCCACGCTATCCCCCCAAGAGCGGAGTACACCATCTGAGTAGAGGATGATGTTGGGACGATAGTGGGACTCCATGGACTGCTGCAGTGTGTTTGGGTCCAGCAGTTGCTGCACTGGCTCACTTCTGCCTCCTTCCAGGCTGCCTGGCGTTGCACTGGCCACCAGCCTGTGGCTCTGGTACTGAGGTGCTGGGTAAACGGACACCAGGCCATCCCTGCTCTCAGCCATGAAGTTTCTGGTGTTAATTAAGCCATTTCTTTTGCCAGCATCACTGATCTTACTGTGCACCAGAACACTCTTCTGCTCAATGATGCCATCCATGGTAGACTCCCTCCCTGCTGGGCGTCAGGCTAGCAGGCTGTATTCACTGGTCACACGAGCCCCATAGGACCCATTTCCCTGAAGGAGCAGGAAACAGAGAAAGTAAAAATTATGCAAAGTTCATCACACAGACCCACATTGCGTCAGAGTTTATTAGTCATTTGACATGCATAGTAGCTACAGAGTCAAATAAATACAGTCCATCCTGTTCTGTGAATTTCAAAAAGGCCCCATTAGTGTGCCATCCAGATTAAGCCAGAAATCGATTACCTGCATCTCTATGAAGTCTTTGCTTCCAAATGGGGGAAGCTGCAGGAACTGGATCTACTGCAGCCCTACAGAAGCCCCTGCCTGCCAACAGACATCTTAAAACTCCAAGAAACTCAATCACATTAGCATCCCAATGGTCTACAGAGAAATAGAATTCTGTGTCTGTAGTGGGGATTAACTATTCCAAGTATGCAACTATTCATTCAAGCAGGAGAACACACCAAGGGAAGACAGTTTAAAACTATACCCTTTAGAGACAAAAACTTAGTGGCAGGAAGACCATGCCACTAGATGGTATGTGGACACAGTTCCACACTGAGGACATACATTATGTACACACCAGTGCCTTCTTGTGTACCTAGTAGGATGTGCACTGCACTCATAAATAAACACTGACTCCAAAAGATGTAGAAAGAAAGAGAAAGAGGAGGAGGGAGAGGAAAAAAGAATGAAGGAGACCAGAGCTTAAAGTTCTAGGAAATGTAATGAGTGCATTTCCTCAGATTGCATGTTAATAGCCATTATATATAATAACATCTCGTGTGACTGAGGAGATGGCACAATTAGAAAAGTGCTTGCCATGCGAGCATGAGGACCTAAGTTAGATCCCAAGAACCCACACAAAAGAAAAGTGCCCAATCCTCTAATCCCAGCACTGCGGGGCAGAAACAGGAGGATCCCTGGAGCTGGCTGGCCAGCCAGTCTTGCTGAGTGAGCAAGCTCCAGGTTCAGTGAGAGACCCTGTCTCAAAAACCTAAGGTGGACAATGCTTGAGGAAGACATGTGAGAGCAAGCTCTGACCTTCAAGCACATGCACACACATATGCAGACACATGAATATGGATACCCACACAAAATTTCATCTCGAGCTCCTCTAGCACTACATTTTCTATAACCTTTAAGTATTTTCTAATTATAGACTTTTGATTGTATGTGGTGGTAAATACAGTATTCTAAAATTGCACTCTGATGAAAGGAAGAGTGGTGGAGAGGACCTTTGTGACTAATTGAAAATTCTGAGATCAGGTTCAAATAGCGAGGTCAAACTACAGCATAAGCCCCGAGAGATAATAAGAATTATTAATGTGAAACCATGTACGGTTTAGAGAGGGGTCACAATGCACCGTCACCTCTGCTTATGCGGGTTTGACATGTCTATCTCCGGAGATGTTATTCCTATTTGGGAACTAAAATCTTGAATTAAATTGCTTGATGAGAGATTTTGTAGGGGTGACTGTAATATACCAAGGGTAACCTGTTTGAGGACCACCTCTATGCTTCATGTTTTTCAGGCATTCAAAATGTGCTTCTGAGGTTTTCTGGTCCCATCTTTCTCCTTCTACAGAGTAGGACCTGGCCTGCCCTGCTGTCCGAGTCCCTTGTTATCACTGTGGTCTGGTGGGTGTATTAGCATGCCTAGAGAAATCTTGAAGACCCAGCTTCTCAGCCTGAGTTCCATCTACCCAGACCTTGTAAATATCTTTCTAGCAAACACTGATTACATTTGTTCAAATTCGGCCTTTCAGCTTCTTCCATTGAATTGTATGCTTTCGGACAACCAGAAGTAACATTTCCATTGGCTGGTGAGTGCCCATCACTACTTCTTGACTTTTTCCCTTGTGATTCCCATTGCATTCTTCTGTGCCAACTTGACAGCTGCTGAGGTCAGCATCCTTCTTCTACCCAGACAGGAAGTTACGACCAAGGAATCAGTGGCGTATTTTCCCTTTCTTGCACAAGGTATGGAGCCAGCACATACGGAGTCAGGGACTATGTACTGAAGCAAACTGTCTTCAGAATTATGCAATTAGAGTAAGCCCTGGTGTTGTCTCCCTGAGTTGACCATGCACTAGAGGTGGGTTCAATGTTAAGGTGCTTTGAGGCAGACAAGGCTTCATTTCTTTCATCCCTCTGGTTTGTTGCTCAAAGTGTTGTTGACACACAGAAGACTCAATGATTCCTGGGAGTTGGTTAGAAATGTCAAAGAGCTGAGGTATAGCTCAGGCAGACAGAACACACTTAGAACACACTGGGTCCTGAGACTATCCCCTGTTCCACACATATGCACACAGGACACATGCAGAGCAGAAACCGCAGCAGAATACATGCCTTTTGAACCACAACCTACATTCTTATATGATTTCTGCGTCTCAGTCTTCACATGAAGGCTGAAGGCTAGGTGAGCTATGTAAGTATGGGTAGGGGGCTTGCACTATCCTTTTTCTGTTTTTGTTTTTGTTTTTTGAGACAGGGTTTCTCTGTGTAGTTTTGGTTCCTGTTCTGGATCTTGCTCTGTAGACCAGGCTGGCCTCGAATTCACAGAGATCCACCTGGCTCTGCCTCCCGAGTGCTGGGATTAAAGGCGTGTGTCATCACCGCCTGGCAGCTTGCACTAATCTGTAGCAATGTCATCATGTGACAAGTTGTTTGGTTTTATAGTTGATTATTTACTCTTTTTTGTTTTTTTTTTGAGATTATACCATAATTATAGTATTTTCTCCTTACATTTCCTCCCTTCAAGCCCTCCCCTATACCACTCCCCACTCTCCTTAAAATTCATGGCCTCTTTTTTCATTGGTTATTATGACATGCATAATATAAATATATATTGTATTTATATAAATATTTATATTATATATAGTAAATATAACCCACTCTGGCCATATAATGCTGCATGTATGAATGCTTTCAGGGATGACTGTTTGGTACTAGACAACCAATTGGTGTGCTCTTCCCTGGGGAAAACCACCTCTTATGCTCCCAGAAGACATGTAAATAAGAGTGACACTAGCTAGAAAGAAAAAAGAGTCTAATAAATGAGGGAGGGAGGGAAGCAAGAGAGAGCCTGAATCTGAACAAAACACAAGATATACAAGTATGAAATTATCAAATATGCATTGAACACATGCATGAATGTTTTAAAAATAAAAAGAAGAAAAATGTGAAATCTGAAACACTTCAGGTCCAATGCATTTTTGAAAGATTTATTATTTAATTATGTGTATGTTATATGCATATGAATGAGAATTCAGGTGTCCCCAGAGGCCAGAAGAGGAGGCCGGATCACTTAGTGCTGGAGTTGCAGGAAGATGTAAGCAGGCTGACTTGGGTGTTGAGAGCTGAACTTGGATCTTCTGTAAGAACAGTGAAAAAAATCTCTGAGCCATCTCTCCAGCTCCAAGATGTAGTCTACTAATAGTTATTATTAATAGCTAAGATGCCTGGGACTGCTTTTAAAATAATCTAGATAGAAGAAGTGAGTACTGACAATGAAATAACACTAGTGATGAATTGAGAATTCATGAAATTGGTCGATGAGATATGTTTGCTGCTACACAATTCTCTCTAGTTCCACGTATGTCTGCAATTTTCTATAATAAAGAAGATCTTTCACCACTCAGTAAAGCTGTGTGTGTAAGGGACACTGCAGGAAGAGGGAGCAGCATTAAGCCAAAGCCAGCAGGTGGTGGTGGAGGGTGCTGGTAGTGGGTAAGCAGAGAGAGGACCTAGACATGAAGGAGGAAGGGTAGGGTCTTCTATGAGGCCTTTACTTGTTTGTTTCTCTGTGTTGGGTATCTAAGCTTGAATCTGGTACATCCTAGAGAATTTATTACTAAACTGTCTCCCTATCTCTACTTGGAGGCTCTTGAGTCCCTGTGTAAAGAGACAACCAGTGAATTGCAAAGGCTTTTGAGTGAGATGCACTCATCACACAGGCCATTCAAGTCTGTGGGTCTGTGAGCAGTGTGGGGAATGAGTACCAGGAAAAGTATACCAATACAGATCTGGTACTCCACAATAATACCATTTCTACTACTCAGCTGACTTCAGAAGCACAGAATATCCTACAAGATTTTACATGACGCAAGAGAGCCACAGCAATGTTGCTTCGTGCTGTGTGTCCCACCTATGTGAAAAGAAGTCATGATGAGGCAAGCCAAAGAGTCTCCTCCAGTTGCCCTTATTCCCTAGGGAACAAAACTACCTGCTGGCAGGACCCAGTTTAGTTTCTTCAGTCCTCTGTCATGGACAGGCTCCGGGTGTGGGAGGCAGGTATGGTGCACTGGCTCAGAGTTACAGGCTCAGTTCAGAAAAGACAAACTCAAAGTATAGCTAGTCCAACCCAATCAGTTTCTACTAAGGTTAGTAAGGCAACTGTTTACCTGAGACTGCTTCTGAAGAATCATTGGAAACCTGTTATGAATTTCCTGCCCTAGAAACCCACCAAAATAAAAGGCAATAAAGGGCAACAGAACACACCTGAATGGACACAGGCAGAGTTCTTGCCCCCTCCATTTCCCCTGTGCTTGTTTTCTTTGTGGCTTATTTGGTCATTTATTCTAGATGTTTCTACTGCTGTTAGTCTAGACCTAGACTCTTTCTCCACTTAGATGTCCTTCTGTCTTTAATTTCAAATGCCATTTCCTGTGCTACATCCCTTGGATGCCATTCAGGGACAAGGATCTGTTCTTCATCCTGGTGATACCACATAGACTCAGCTCACTCTGCCCAGCTGGTCAGAGTTTTTTTTTTTTTTTTACAAATCAGAAATATAGTAATCGGATGCTCCTGTTCCTGTCCTGTACAGGACAGGTTTCTCTCTCTCCCTCCCTCTTCTCTCCTCCCATCTCTCTCTGTGTGTCTCTCTCCCTCTGTCTCTACCTCTCTGCCTCTCTGTCTCTGTCTCTCTCTCTCTCTGTGTTGGGGGAGTTACTTTTAATTCATCAAAATATAATTAACAGAAGAGATGTTTATAAAAGAACTCTAGATTTATTCATGTTGGCACATTTAAAAAATACATGAACAATGACATTTGGGGTCATTGGCCATCAAGCCAACTGTCTCTTTCCTGAGGGCTGTGGGTGTAAAGTCCCTGCTGGCATAGGATTTTCTGAGAGACTCTCTTGAATGGTGACTGCATTTCTAGACCCCAAATTAAACTTTATTTCCCTCCAACTCTATCTCATGGGCTGAGATTCAGAATGCCCATTGCTCATTTTTCCTGGAGCAGGAATCTGTTTCAAACTGGCCTTTTGAGTATGAGAGATTCTCTTGGGGGAATCTACCACCCTGCCTTCATCTGCCATGCAGTAATTCCCATGCCATTTCTTTCTGCCCAGTAATTGCCACGTGATCCACCTCAGACATCACTTTCTCTCAAAGTAGAGACAAGCATCAAAGGTTTCACAATGTCCTACTCAAGCTGTTACAATGTGCCTGACATGTTCCTAGACACAGCTCCCTAGTCAGACCCACCCTTTCAGCCACCTTCACACTTCCCATGACCAGCCCTACATCCTTCACCTTGCTTCACAAGTGCTTGAAGAGTAATAAGCAGTCTTTGGTCGATGATAGTCAACAATGGATCTCACAGTAAGTGTGTCAAGAACTTTACTGATGAAAATGGAGCATTCCTCTTATTCAATGAAGAAAAACCTCTTGTTCAATAAGTGGTCCATAGAGCCGTGCGATAGATCACCTATCTCAGACTACACTGTGAAATCTAGTGGCCTCTCTTGATTCATAAATAAAACTTTCATTTCCAAAGAACCTATTTAGCCAGAGGTTCTGCATTTCTTAGCAGGAAGCATATCACTATACAATCTCCTAGAACAAGCAATCTCCTAGAATTTGCCGTTGGCAACAAAAACTGCCATTTGATTTTCATCAACAAGGTGTTGGCACACATGCCATCAGAGAACATCAAGCCACTATGAACTTGATTAGGAAAGGAGGTGATCTATTCATCTTAGTCTGGTTTGTGTGGTTACAGTAAAACACTTGAGGTTGGGTAGCTTGTAAAAAGAAGTTTGTGTGGCTCATGACTCTGGTGTCTAAAGGGTCCAAATATCATGATGTTAGCCTCTTGGTGAAAGCAAAAAGGCGTGGAAGGGTCAAGCGCACAGGGTGGTTTGGCTTTACAATACGCTTTTGAAAGAACTGATCTAGTCTTGATCCATTCCCAAGAGACAGCATTGATCTTGTTTATATGGGCAGAACCCCTGTGACCTAATTATCTTCCTCTAGGCCTGGCCTATTAGTGGCACTTCAGTATCTCTGATAAAAGGATCTTTGCAAGGACTTCCATGCATGAACCTTTGGGGAATGAACCACATTCAAACACATCATCATCAAATCTCTAGTTTATTTAAGGCTGATGATATCTAAAGACCATAGAAGTGCTGATTTTAGAAGCTTTCTAAAGCTGAACCGAGGCCACCAACCTGCAAACAGGAATCATCTCTTAAGGCAAGTCAAAGACAGTCTTTGAGGACAATGGGCTTCAGAGGGACCCAGCCAGCTCCTCATAGTGCAGCTAGACTTTACCAATGCAAGTTCACCAGTAAAAGGGTCAAAATGGGGACCCCAGGTTACCCCTCAGAAACAGGTGAAGGAAGGAAGTGGCCATGCATCAAATCATCAGCATGTGGCAAGGACAAAGCAGGCACAATCATGCATCCACTTGACAAGCATCTAGTGGCACCAACTGAGAAAATGTGCAGGATGAGAGATCATGGATACCCTGGCTGGGATGCTGCTCACAGCATAGGAGAAAGACAGGTTTGCCTAAGCGCTGGGGTGTGAGGAGAGCTAGGGACAAGGTGAAATGTGCCTGGTAGGAAGAAGCATGTGGGCAGTGACCTAGTTTTCTGATAAAGATCTTGCATTTAAGGAAAGCCTTGAAGGGTTGGGTGGAGTTAGTTTGGTCACAAAGAGAAGGGCATGATCCATGCCATATGCTTAAGGCCCTGAGGCAGGGAACAGACAGGAAAAAGGCCAGGACAGCTGGATCACACACAGGCTAGGAGGAGGAAAAGGAGGGGGTGGAGATGAGGGCAGGAGCATCATCCTGTTATCTCCAGGTCTTATACCCCAGGCCCAGATCTTCCTCAGTTTGTAATAAAGGAAGGGACGGTGAAGACTCTTGCTTCTGATTAGACCCTTAAACAGGGAAAGTTGATCGTGGTGTCTCCTGCAGTTTCATCTAGCCAATGGATAAATGGCCCAGCACCAGTATCCCTAGAGTATGGTAATGCTCCCACTGGCCTTCCAGGGGCCTGAGCCTCAGCTCCCTAGAGATCATTTACTGGATGACTCAGAGTTTCTCTTTACCTTGCTTCCCTAGACCCTTCTAAATTCTTATCTCAGAGTGCAGAAGTTTAAACAGCTTTCGCCTCTTCTGGAACCTACATTATTTGTCCCCAATGTAAGACATTACAGGGTGGAATAGGGGGAGTATAAAGTGATGTAGGCGAATTTCTAAACAGTCTTATTAGATAAGAAACACAGAGCCAAATACAGAGGTGCTGTGGATATTGTTCTGTATAAATAAAACTCTGATTGACCAGTGGCCAGGCAGGAAGTATAGGCGGGACAAGGAGAGAGGAGAATTCTGGGAAGGGGAAGGCTGAGTGGGAGAGACACTGCCAGCTGCCGCCATGATAAGCAGCATGTGAAGATGCTGGTAAGCCACGAGCCACGTGGCAAGGTATAGATTTATAGAAATGGATTAATTTAAGATATAAGAACAGTTAGCAAGAAGCCTGCCATGGCCATACAGTTTGTAAGCAATACAAGTCTCTGTGTTCACTTGGTTGGGTCTGAGCGGCTGTGGGACTGGCGGGTGACAGAGATTTGTCCTGATTGTGGGCCAGGCAGGAAAATTCTAGCTAAACAGAGGTAATAGCCAAAGAGATCAGAGAACTAGCGAAGAGCCACGACTACCTTATCTTACCACCTTGCCGCCGTCGCTTCCCCAGAGAGCTTCTTCCTGTCTAACCTGTGTTTTTATTGCCTTTCTGTTCTGCCTTCTCATTGGCTCTAAGCCCAGCCACTTGACTTCCTTGTCACTGCCTGTCTATACAGACCTCCAGGTCTCTATGGTTGGTACTGAGA
Source organism: Peromyscus eremicus (assembly GCF_949786415.1). Classification (NCBI taxonomy): domain Eukaryota; kingdom Metazoa; phylum Chordata; class Mammalia; order Rodentia; family Cricetidae; genus Peromyscus; species Peromyscus eremicus. The sequence goes on along the minus strand of NC_081419.1, from coordinate 123,576,079 downwards.
TTAAAGGCTCATGTCACCATGCTTGGCTGTGTCCTTGACCACACAGAGACTCTGCCTGCCATGTGATCAGACTAAGGGCGTGTGCTACCACCGCCTGACATCTGTTTATGGCTATGTGACCTCACTATGTGACCTCTGATCTCCAGGCAAACTTTAACATACAAATAAAACCACATTTCAGCACAATTAAAATATCACCACAAAGGGACTTTAGGAAGGGAATTAAGAGTAGAATGTTGTTAGAGTGAAGCTTTGTGATCAAGCCTTGATAGCTTTGTAAGAAAAGGGACGTTCCAGGACATACACATATACCATCTCTCTCTCTCTCTCTCTCTCTCTCTCTCTCTCTCTCTCTCTCTCTCTCTCTCTCACACACACACACACACACACACACACACACACTTTCTCTCTCTCAAAACCATTCAAACATACATATCTGCACACTTAGACTCACAGGGTCACACATATTCACATTAACACCCTCAAACACACATATCTCTTACTTACACTCAGTCTCACTCACATACCCTCATTCCCACACATTCATACATATTCATTCGCTCAGACTCACAGAGCTCCTATACACTCTTTACCACATTCTCATGCATACATACTCTATGTCCTTACACAATCTCCCATACTCACACTCTTACAGTCACACACATTAATGCATGCACATATCGCATAGAAATATAAACTCTAACACTCACACATTCATCCACACAATAATATACATATAAACACACCCTCACTTACACACTCACACTGACTCACCCTTGAATACATATACCTCATACACAAACATATACTCTAACACCCTTGTATACTCAAGCACAAATCTACACACTCTCACACTGACTCAACTCATACACACTGTACCTTGCCATGTGATGGGTGCTCTGTGTTACTTTATGACTCTGCCAGAAAGATGTGTCTCCTCTACCTTGGGCTAGAAATGTAAGCAGAAATTCACCTCTTTTAAAAATTATTCTTAATTTTATCTCTTTTCTTTACAAATACTGTAGTGTTTTGCAACAGAAACTAGAGCTGCAGTGGATGCACAGTCTGAACTGACCATCCCCTGTGATAGGATTGGCGAATACCCTTGTCATCAGAAAGCCTTCATCAAGTGACTGATGGAGGCAGGTTCAGAGACCCATGACCAAACATTGGATCCATGCTCAGGGAGTCCTGCTGAGGAGAGAAAGGAGGGATTGTGGGAAACAAGGGTGTCAGGATCATTGGAGGAAGACCCACAGAAACCACTAGCCTAGCTCATGGGAAATCATAGAGTCTGAACCAATAACCAGGGAGCCTGCATGGGACCGACCTAGACCTTCTGCATATATATATACATATGTATATATACATATATATATATATATATATATATATATATATATATATATATATATATATATATGACAGTTGAGTAGCTTGGTCTCTATGGTGAACTCCTGGCAATGGGAGGAGGGCTGCCCCTGGTGCTTTGGCTGGCTCTTGGGAATCTACTCCTTATACTGGATTGCCTTGCCCACCCTGACAGGGGGAGGCGTTTGGTATTATGGCAGCTTGATATGCCATGTTTTACTGAAGCCCTTGGGGGGCCTGCCCCTTTCTGAGTGATTACAAAAGAGGGGTGGATGGGGGGTGGAGGTGAGGAGGGGGGAGGGAGTGGGAGGAGAGGCTGCGATCAGGATGTAAAATAAATAATTAATAAAAGAAGAAGGAAGGAAGGAAGGAAGAAAGGAAGGAAGGAAGTAGAGCTGCTCACAGAGCTTGCCTTTTGGAGAACAAGCCCCAGGGACTAGACTGCTGGCATACAAGTCTAGGCGGCATAATCACAAATTCTGTACAGCCGGTATGTGTACAGATACCAAAGGCTTGGAGAAGTAGCCACCCTGACACAGCCAAGCAGAAAGCACCTCACAGAAGTTTAAACAGAAGCAAGAACACTGGCCTGCAGGGGGAAGGAGAATGTGTTGGCATCTTACCACAAAAATCAGAACCATGTCTGCAAGATGGTTAATTTTTCTCTGCAAATTCATAAACTGTTGATTACAGGGAAAGGGTGTATGGGGTCACACAGTCTTTGTGCCCTCGGTCCCCAAGAGGACAGTTCCTCATCACTAATTGATAAATTGGTATTCTGGTTCCACAAAGCAGTCTCAGAAGGTGGAATAATTAAGCCTGCTCTGAAAGATGCACTCTCTCGCAAAGGGTTGGGCAACAGTTTTCTCCTGGCCTTAAGGCACAAGAGAAAACACAGCTCACTGAACGCTAAAATAATGAATGCCTCTGGGCACCTGTGGGATGCAACCTCCCTGTGGCCCTGGCAGTGTCTTTCAGATTCTACAAAGGCCTCAACAGGACAGTTGTTGATCTAAATGCTGAAAGAAAAAAAATACTCTGGCTAGCAAGAGGGACAGTGGGACTGGAACCAACCCAGGTACATGTGATGCCAAGGTGTGGTCTCACTGTTCTGAAGATGCAGCTGAACGGCCTGGGACTGCTCAGACCAGGTTAGCCCACCTCACTGGCCCTCAGACTGAAAAGCTGTGGGACTGAGAGTAGCCCCCAACTCTGCTGAAATAATGAATGTTTCCAGGCACCTGTGGGACACTTCAATTGGCCCCCGGATTTGAATGTAGTTTGTTGCCAGGGTTATGTATGGGGAGTCTGGTCCTTTGAGGATGGAGGGGAGAACTTTTGTGCTGTAGATATCGCTCTATATAAATAAACACTGATTGGCCAATAGCCAGACAGGAAGTATAGGCGGGACTAACAGAGAGGAGAATTGAGGAAACAGGAAAGGAAGGGAGAGATTGCCTGGAGCTGTGGCTAGGACAAGGAAGATGTAAGGTACCGATAAGCCACGAGCCACGTGGCGAAGTCTAGATTAATAGAAATGGGCTAAATATAAGAGTAAGAGCTAGACAATGGTAGGCCTGAGCTAATGGCCAAGCAGTTTAAATAATGTAAGAGTCTGTGTGTTTATTTTACAAGTGGGCTCCTGGGACTGGCGGGACTTGGCGGGAGCTGGAGAGAAATTCTCTAGCTACACTTTTGAGAAGTGGGGCCTAGTGCAGTCTTTAGGTCAAGTCAGAGAGTCCTGGGGAGACAGGAAGGTACTTTAAGGGAGGTGACCCTGGGGAAGAAATGAGAGAGGAAAGAAAGGAGGAAAAAAGGGAAGAGAAGAAGGCGGGGGTGCGGTGGGATTAAAAGCTTGAGCCAGGCCCATCAACTTTCTGACTTTCTGTTTTTGATGGCCGCCCCCAACCCTCATCCCTTCATTTCCTCTCTCACTATTGCACTCTTCTATGAGGTGACATAGCCAAAAGTGGCTCTTGAAAGATTCTGTGACACGGTGTTTGGTCCCCAAAACTGAGTTCAATAAAACCTCTTTTCATAGACCGCCTCAGGTATCTCATTACAGGCCCCAAATAACAAACTAATACGATTAACAATTGCATTCACTTCTTGTCTGTAGTGCTAGGGATTCTAGGCTGTTCTATACTTCTGAATCACATCCCTAGTTCTTGTTCTCTTCAAAACAGCAGCTCTATTGAGACAGAATTCAAGGGTCTCAAAGCTTAGCTAACTTTTAAAGCACAGTTCCGAGTCTAGGCATGGACTATTAAGAGCTGTGCAACTCTCCCCACTAAAACTATAGCATTCCCAACACAGCACACCCAACGGGCTATCTCACTCCCTTTCCCCAGCCCCTGGCCATTGCTGCTCTTTTTTCCTGTCTCTAGATTTGCTTATAATGGACATTTCACACCCACAGAATCATGCAGACCTTTTGTAATTGGCTTCTTCCCTTTAGCAAGTTACTTTCAGTGTGGACCATTCTACAGCCCTTTGGTCCTTTTATAGCTGAATAGTATCTCATTGTATGCACACATTGTGTTTGGTTGCAGCTTTCATTTGGGGGGGATATGCTAATTATTATCATTAAATCCTCAAATAACATGGAGTTAATTACAATCTCAGTCTTCTGGTGAGTGACTGAGAAAATAATTCTTTCCTTTGGTAGGCATACAGTTAGAATAAAATTATCTTTAAAAGGAAACAATATTGCAACACTCTCAGTAGACATGTTCGAGATGAAGGAATGACATGGAACACAGGTGACAGACTTCATACTCAGCTGGGGAGGAGTGTGTCTCTGAAACATTGGCAGGACTACACCATCCCTACCAGGCACGGCCTCTGTGGGAAACAGAAAACCCAGACACCACAAGCGCCAAGTGACTTTATGGAGCGAGATTCTTGCAGATATAAGGTAGCCCTTGTTGAAGCCTCTTCTCTACCTTCCACACCAAGAGCATCTTCTCCTCACACATACCCAGTGTGCAACCCTCCTGCAGGCCAGCCTGTCAGGGAAGCATTCTGCATCATGGATAAGGCAGAATTACACAGGACCCCTCTGTGTAGAAATCAAAGTTATATGTTCCAAGTTTGGTTTTCTTGCACATGGATCTAATGCTCAATAGAAAGTTATGCTCTGAAGAAACACCAAGAAGAAATAAACATTCTGGAAATCAGTGTTGCCAGAATAATTGTTTTCAAACAAAGGCATGAATAAGAAAGTAAAGGCAGAGTCACCAAAACTCATATATGACTTTTCCTTTGTTTCTGAAGATATCAAAAATTCTAGGTTTAGAAATATCTGTATTTCCCCCTCTTTCTCTGTTTTTTTTCTTGGTTGATCTAGTTGGGGTCTCCTTCCTTTCTTGGTTGACAGCCTGCACCGGTGCGCCGATGAGTTATTTGTGCGAGGGATTCAGCAAAAGTTAGAAAGTCTATCTAATGTTCAGATCTCTGTTGCTGACAGGAACCTTTAGAACAGAGATTTCTGTGGACAAAACTCAACCTATGGAGCAGCTTCCAAAGCAGAAGCTGAAGGTAAGAACAACCCAGGAAACTGAGGCAGGAATGAAAGTAATTGCAGATTAGCTGAGCCAGGGCCCTGGGTGTGTAATGGGCAGGGATAGCTCCCAACACTTTTAATCCCTTCTCATACTGCTCTATTAAGCAAAGCACTCAAAGGGCACCAGGTGCCAGTTGCTCCTGAGCCCAGCACTGCTAGAAGTCTTGTGTGTAAATAGCCAGTTCCCCTCTAGCTAAGCAGACAATACCCATGCTGAAAGAAAAAAAAAATGCAAATCTTTATTCGACAATCCTTGTCCAGCCTTAATATGAGGGAGGTGCCTGGTTTTTACTGCATCTTGATATGCCATGTTTGATTGATACCCATGGGAGGTCTGCCCTTTTCTGAATAGAAACAGAGGCGGAGTGGATGGGGAGGGCAGAGGGGAGGTGGGGTGAGGCACTGGGAGGAGAGGAGGGAGGGGAAACTTTGGTTAGGTTGTAAAATAATAATAATAATAATAATAATAATAATAATAATAATAATAATTATAAATCATTAATAAAAAGAAAATTCACCTTTAGTACAAATACATGGAAAAGCCTGGGACTTGGCAGGAAGAATTGCCAATGAAGTATTCAAAGCCATGTCAGTTATTATTATTATTAGTGTTATTATTATTAAAAATTGCCTCTAGTACAAACTAATGGAAAAGGCTGTAATTCAGCAGGGGTGACAGTTAATGAAGCATCAGGGCCAACATCTGAACAGCATCTTGCCTTGAAAATGACATAGACAATGTGGCCTGGTATTTCCTCCTCAGAGGTGAACCCAAACTTCTGCTGGAGAGTGAAGTGTAGCACCATTGGGGCTGTCTCTATTCATTCTTAACCTGATTTGTTAATGGTCAGAGAAATCTAGCAGTTATGATAGGATTCTGAAGTAAGGACACTTGGCATATTTGGGCCATTGCTGCTTTTTAAAAGTTGTTCTAACTCCCCATAGCTTTGTGATTCTCTACATTTCTCCTATCTCCTCAAGCAACTTAAAAATTGTATAAGCACATAACTATGCGAATGTGTGGGGCACAGTGTGATATTTCAACACATGTATGCAATAGGAACAGACAAAATCAGAATGATTAACAATTCTATCAGCATGGCATTTTGTAAGGGAGATGTGGGCAGAGGAGGTTTCTTTATCACCAGCAGTACCACATGCCAATCAGTGCCAGCACCCTCACTACCTCCATGAGCGTAACTTATCACTACCATGAGAAGTGCCACCACCACCATCACCATGACTACCACTGTCACAAGCAGTATCAACATGACCACCAGCCTCAGTACCACTCCGAGGACCACCTCTAACACCACCCCTAGGGATGCTACCCATACCACCATCACTGTTTAGTGACTTTGCAATCACCATCATATTACTATTATTATCATCCTCCCCTCCAGTGGGATACTACCATTACCATTCTCACCACCGCCATCATCATCTCTAGCACCCCAGCATACCATAATCACCACCACTACCATCACAAAAACCATCACATCACCAGGATTTTGCAAACTATCGCTCACGGGCTAAACACCTGGTACCAACCCGTGTTTGTAAAGTCCAGAAGATGGAGATGGATTTTACATTTTCAAATGATGGAAGGAAAGAATTCCCCATGGCATGTGATAATGCCATGAAATACAAATATCAGTGTCTGTGAACAAACTTTTATTAGACTATATTCACAACACCTCACTCCCAGTTATTTACGGCAGCTTCCTCACAAGGACAGTTATGCTAGAAACCATATTACCTGCAAAGCTTAGTATACTTACAATTTGACCTTTAGTAGAAAACTTTTATCCATTTCTGACCACATTCCCTGTTATCTTGTGGACCACTCACTGTGCACCACTCACTGTACTACTGTCGATGCTACTAGCACGGCAGTAAGGCGAGGCTGTCACTACCCATCAAGGGAGAGAGAGAAGAGCTCTCCAAACCGTCCGGTCTATCAAATTCTCATGGGCAAAGCTAGTTTTGAGGGGGAAAGCCTTGGAGCTTCTCTTCTGAGAATTTCTACTTGGAAGTCTCTCAGAGATCTTCACATTCTCAGTTTTTAGAAATGTTTTGGCCAGGAATCCTCTTCCCTGTTCATGGCAGAAACAAAACCAAACTCCTAGAAAAATGCATGTTAGAGATAGGCCTCAGAAATTCTCCATAGATGGAAGGAACCTGGGTTTAAAATTAAAGAGAGGGAAACACTGCCATGGTTTGAATGAATTGTCCCCTTCCATCATAAATATGATAGAACTTAGTCCCCAAGGTAATGGCATAATGGACTTCCCAGCCTCCAGAACTAGGAGGAATAAATTTGTATTAGTTATTACTTAACCTGTGGTGTTTTGTGATTGCATCAAGAGCAAACCAAGACAAGTCTAAATGCAAGAGGAAATAAGATGCAATTAGCAAGGATAAGCAAAACACCACAAATCAGAAGCACAAAGGCTGCAGATGCTGACACCATCAGATAAAACGACACGCTAACAATGCTGAATGTGTCTAAAAATAGAAGATACAGACTTTTAGAAATAAAGAAATACATTGGAGAAAATTAAACACTCAACAGGCAGACTATTACTTCTGGCATTAAAGTTGATTAGATGTTCTGAATGATCCCCTTGCTGCAAAATTAGAGCCTAGATTTTATGAGACACTGTTGGCTTGGAGGAAAATCTCCAAAGATTGCCCGTGTACCACACAGACAATTAATGGAAGGGGCACAATCACACCCAGAAGCTGTGACCGAAGAACTGTTCTCAGCTAAGATTCATTAAAGACTAGGTCTCAGATGTATGTGTGCATCAGGCTAACTGGAGAACTTGCTAGAATGAAGATTGCCAGGCCCCAGGATGTGAAAAAAAAAGTACATGGTGGAGTTGGAAAAATCACATATGAAACAGGAAATAGAGTAAATGGTAAATAAAGCCAGAGACTGTAGAAAATCTCCCAGTCTGCATCAGTTACTCAATGGGTGTAATCTACAACAATCTTATCAGTGTTTTTGTGGCACTGGTGAGGTGTGTGTGTGTGTGTGTGTGTGTGTGTGTGTGTGTGTGTGTACAAGGATGTCCACGGCACATGAAGGTTTTCCATTTCCAAGGGACACAGTTTCATGAAGAATATAAATTACCCAAAGATCAAAGAGGCCACGAGGCTGTGGCTTTCTGTATCAACAGTGAGGATATTCAAGGCAGACCTGGGATGTAATTGGCTGTGGCTAGGATCCACTTCATGGGAAAGGGTAAAGGAAGCTTCAAGAGTCCCATGCTGCTCACTTTCCCAAGTTCACATAAACAGATGCAGAGATGATAATTCAGGCAGCCTCTCATTCATATCACAAATGATGTTATTAAAGAATGCTCAGGTGGTTGGAGTGCAGGCCCTGCATTCTATCCATGATGATGGTGATATAATAATGATAATAATGATGAAATCCTTGGGCTACAAAAACAAAATAATAGTTGCTTTTTCTTATGTCATGGTTTTTTCCTCACCTCAGATTTCCCAAATAAACCAAAAATATAAAACTAGAAATCATTATTCTATGTTTTTCCTATAGATGTGTGTGTTCAATACAAAACTACAAGTTGTTTATCATGAAGATTCAGAAATAAACACATAACTTCATGGGCTAGGGTTGAATTCACCTCCTAATTAGAATGGCATTGACGTAGTAAATGCTTAGCCTGCTTCGACTGTCACATGGAACACAGAGGACCTGCTCAGCCTGAGAAACATGAAAATATCTGTAGCTGAAATTAGTTTCTCATAGTTCCGACTGATGAGAAAATGGTTCTCAGTGCTATCCAGCATTCCTGTGCTAATATTTTCAATTTATTCCTATAGCCATTTATTATTTGGCTACCAGTCTGTAATGGTACCATTATTTTTCTACTAGCCTGTGATGGCCTTCAAAGATGGAGTGAAGGTCAAGGACACAAACTGGGCAGAAGCACCAACTCCAGGGAATGTGTTGTCTAACTCAAGTCCACTCAAGGTAAACCTGACCCCCTGGCCAAGGAAGGCCTTTAGGAAGGCAGGAGGTACAGCTCAGCATCAGGCCCCTTAATTCACTTCATTACAAAACGTGCCAACAGACAGGAACTTGGATTTCCATTGGGTGAACTCTGTGGACTAGGTTTTGCTCTGTGGACTGTGTTTTAGTCTGAAAAGGAAGAGCAGAGAGGTATACTCCACAGTGAATAGAGAGATGAGTCACCCCTCTGACAGCAGCAAGGACCCTGTGAATCAGACCTTATGCAGGAAGCCAGGGGCTGGGACACAGGCGTGGCCAGCTAGAGAGCTCCCGTAATTACCTGCTGCCTAGAGCAAGAGAATTAAGCTTTTTTCCAAATGAAGATTTTTAATTTAATGAAAACATTTCCTTTAAAAATGTAGCCAATGATGCAGTGTCCCAACAGGACATGGCAGTTTCCATAACCAGCATTTCTGCACAGGAAGTACTGCAGTTGCACTGTGGTCCCCATGCCTCTTCCTTGCCAATGGCACGCTAACATGCCATTCAGTGGCATGATGACTAGAATGATACTGCTCATTAGTGCAGTGAAGAGAAAATGGAAATTGTTTTACTTGCCTGGCTGGAGAAATCTCCATGCTAGAAACACTACAGCATGTGGCTCTGCAGTCTGAAATCCTGCCATTTTCAGTTGGGAAACCCCACACTGAGGCTCTCTAAAAGGTTGTCTTGAATGAGTAATTCCTAGGGGTATCTGTCAAGCACACCCTGACATCAAGAAATCCCCAATGACAATTTTCAGTTTTAGTTCCACTGAAGACAGTCTTAACTCAAAACTTTAAAACTTATCCAGAAACAGACAGAAGAGCTTTCCAGAACTTAAGGGTAGTGAATGAAATGAGTCTGCTCTAGAATATTCAAGATACACAAGAAAGAAGTAAATCCAAATAGGTAAAAATGCAGCATCAAAAAGCAGTCTTGAAACTGATTGCTACCCAAGTATGGGGACCTGAGTTTTAGCTCCAGCATCCACATAAAAAGCTGGATATGATGTCATATGTTTGTAATCTACAGCTGAGGGAGCAAAACCAGGAGGATTGCTGGGGCTTGCTAACCAGCCACTCTAGCCAAATTAGTGAGCTCCATGTTCAATGAGGGAGTCTCTCTCTAAAAACAGGGTGCAGAGTAAGAGTCAAGAAGGATATCTAACATCAATCATGGTTTCCAAGGGCATGGGTGTGCACACTTGGACACACATAAGTACATACAACACACACACACACACACACACACACACACACACACACACACATATACTCACACACCTTGTTCTGCCTCTAGGGGCTAAATAAAGCATGCCCGCAGTCCATCAGGTTGTCACCTCTGAACGTGAGCCATCTGCACCAGGGACTCGGAACACTGTGGTGAATCAATGCTCACACTAGAGATCGCTCCTATATCTTATCTTTGGCCTTCTCCTTCTGCATCCTTCTTTGGCTCATTCTGAGCACACCTTGCAGCTGAACTCTGCAATACCACTTCTTCTTGCTTCCTCCTAACCCAATGGTGAGGATCTGCTAATCTGCAAGCTCCTGGCCTCCCCCTCTGTTCAGTTTCCTTTTCCATAGCTGCTCAAGATTATTCCAGGATGTTCTGTGGGGGAGGTGGGAGTGGGAGCTGGTGAAATCTTGTCTTATTTTTTTTTAATCATTTTGAAGGGCTATATTTATTTCATTTCCAATTCCTGCTCTTGTTTTAACTTTTGCATGCTCATTTGGATTTTATTTTAGATTTAAAATACAGCCTTTCACTTCTAGACTTCCCTTTTAATTTTGTTGGCTGTGGGCTTTTGCTTGTTTATTTTAGCATTTATTTTTAATCTCTTTCTATTATCCTTACCTCATTATTCATCTGAGCATTTAAATTACAGGACATTTCACTATTATTCCATTCAGTATCAATATCCTACTTGCCCTACTGTTAACATTGTTAGTACTGCTCTCTTAATTGTTTCACCCTCTTCTCTATGTACTCTCCCCCTCTTTTATTAAGCACTGTCTTTTCTTATGGTTTTCTCTTTAAGATCATGCTGTGCACCCTGAAGAGGTCCAGGCACTTGATTAGATCAATCAGTCTGCCGTAGTCTGCTTGGGAGACCACCTATACCCACTGATGTTGTGTTCCATAGGAGTGGATCACACTTGTGTTCATTGGACATCATGTCTCCCACGTCTTACCAGCCCCTCTTGGAGATGACCTCTCTGCTTGCAGCATCTAACTTATGGCTAAACTGGGCTCCTAGGGCTATTAAGGAATCATCTGGACACAAAGATTTAGACACTGGAGGCCATACAGTGTGCTATATATGGCTTCTACCACAAGACCCTTGCTCTCAACACCCAGGGGCAAAATAGTGCCGAGTTTCATTTGTTCTTCCTTTACCTTCAGAAACCACAGGGGGGTCAAGATGGACAGGAAGATGTTCAGACAGCTTCAAGGCTGTAGATGCTGAAGGCCACTGAAATGCTGAAGTATCTCACTGAGGCACACACAAACACTATCCTAATCGAAGCCTGTAGGCTTGTCAGGCCAGGGCCTCCATGATGTGGCCTCAGTAGTTCAAGAGAACCGTGCACTGTCATCAGCCCCTAGGCAGAGTCAGTCTGAGGAGCTTCTCCTTGCCTCCCTGGGCTCCCAGCAGGACATGGTGGTGGCTCTTAACAATGAGTCGTATCCTGGTTGTCCTGCTTCTCCTGTTGTCTTCTCCATCTCACTTGCATGGCATCTTGGAGTCACCTCTCAGAAAGCTACATGCACCCAAATGCTTGACTTACGGTGGATCCTGGATGCTCTAGCCAAATTCTCCTTTGCCCTAGTTATTATGTCCTGACATGGCAGATTCTTTCTCTTAAGATGACTTTCAGAAAGCTGACTGGGAGCAAATTCTTCAGTTTCCAGAAGAAAATATAAGTCACAATATACTGGCCACCTTGAACTCTGGTGGCCTCAAGAAAGATGACTATTGGGCTCTCCATCTCTCAGGGACTTTCTTTGTAGCTGTCACGGTTTCCTTATAACATGAACATGCTGTGGTACTTGCCTTTTTTCCTCTTGGGGGTGTGGACTCTGGGCATATTTAAAAAAAAATTAACTTTATCCTATGCCCACTGAGTGTGGTGGTACAAAACTCTAACTGTAGTAGTACTTTCTTGTGGGGACCGCCAGCCCACAAATAATGACATGGAAACTTATTATTAACTATGAAAGCATGGCCTTAGCTTAGGCTCTTCCCCAACTAGCTCTTATGACTTAAATTAACCTGTCTCTATTAATCTACATTTTGCCACATGGTTCGGTTACTTCTGCCCTGTATCGTACATCTGACTTCTTCAGAGTCTTGCTGGTGTCTCCCTGATGACTTCCCAGATTCCTCTCTGCCCAGAAGTCCCGCCTATTCTTTCCTGCCTAGTTATTGGTTGTTCAGCTCTTTATTATACCAATCACAGCAATACATCTTCACACAGTGTACAAATATCCCACAACATCTAACCCTTTCCCTTGGGAAGCTGAGGGAAGAAGACTGAAAACTCATGGCCAGATTTGGCTATATAGTAAATTTGAGGCCAGCCAGGGCTACGTAAATAGATCCTGTCTCAATACACCAAGAGCTGGAGATACAACTCTGTGGCAGAGTTCTTGCCTGGCATGTGTGAGGCCTGGGTTTGGTCCTTGGCATGGAGTAAAGGGTCTAGGAGGACAGAACATTTAATTTTATTTTACGTGTATTTTGTTTGTCCTATAACTCGCTAGGCTTTAAAAGCCTGGTTTAACAGACTCTTATAACAGAGCAACAGTAAGCTCCCAGATACAGATGGGCTGACTTAAATAAAAAATTCTCTCTGGAGCTGTTTATAGAACCTTGTAGCACTAATTCAGGCCCTTGATATAAACTGGAGCCAAGAATGAGGAGTATCATACTGTTGGGGTCAACATTTGAATGATATGAACCCCCTCTGTCAGATCTGTCATCTTGGGCCATGTTGTGAATAAAGGACCTTCCATCAGCAATACTGTGATGCAGGTGGCCTATGTTTATCACAGGACCAGAGGATTTCATAGAATAGGGAGAGGGAGACAGCTAAGAGTTCCAAGCCTTTAGTTGGCATGTTACTATCCACAGATTGTTGCAACACTTTGGTTCAGGTACTGCAATGGTGAAATTTAGCCTCTTACCCTAATATTTGGATTTTCAATCCTGAAGTAAGTCCAGCCCCCATCCCCTGCTTTCTAAGCCCTGTCCCTTAAGGAGAGTTCTGGAAAGCATCCAGTCAACACAAACAGCTGGGGCAGACTTGGAAAGTCAATTTGAATCAACAAATATACAATAATATATTAATATTAATATATTAATAATATTGATTGTCAACTTGGTAAGATCTAAAATTAACTAGGAGAGAAGCCTCTGGGCGTGCAAGTAAGGGGTTATCTAGATGAGATTAATTGAAGTGGGGAAAACTGCCTTAAATGTGGTTGAGATCCTCCCATGGATTGGGATCTTGGACTGAGTATAAAGAAGAAAGCAAGTTGAGCACAAGCATTTATCATCTTTTGCCTCCTGACTGCTGATACAATGTAACTAGCTGCCTCAAGCTCTTCCTGTATGACTTCCATGCCATAAGGGACCTGACATTGTGAGTCAAAACAATCCCTTTCTCCCTAAGTTGCTTTTGTCTGGGTATTTTAGCATAACAGACAAGTAGTTAACACAGACAGTTCCTTAAGATCACATTGCATTTAAATTTCATTAAAATATTGTAGCTCTACTAATACACAAATTAGACATCTAAGAACTCCATGTGGAGTCCTGGCATCCACCCAAACTGAGCTCCTGGGGTGGAGGAATTAGGGGCAAATCACGAGTGAGGATGTATGGATACAACCCTGATTCTCTTCTCTTATCCCACTGAAGGGAGCCTACATATCAAAGAGACAAGAGAAGTCTCCTTCTGCTGCACCATGCTTAATGTCTCAGAAACACATCAGCCATGGACCATGGCTGCGCCTGCTTCTGGTTCTCTTGTCCCACCAAGGTTGCTCCACACACCTCTACCCCATTTTTACACGAGAAGCTTCAATTTCTTTCTGATTCCTCATCTCCCTGGAGCCAAGTGTCTATGATCACCACACACCATATCCTCTGCTAGGTCCTCTGCACTGTGTGCTGTGAACTGCTCCACCAACTGTACACCAATTGAAGTGTCAACGCCATTGCTTATTTTTCACCAACTCTTTCACTCCATCTATAATAGTTATCTTGATTGTCAAGTACATGAGATCTGAAAGCAGCTAAGAGCCAGGCCTCTGCACAGATCTGTGAGGTCATTTCTAGGAAGGCTTACCTATGGGGAAGACCCTCCTCCAGCATACATGGCTGCTGTGGATATCGCTCTATATAAATAAATACAGAGGTGCTGTGGATATTGTTCTGTATAAATAAAACACTGATTGACTAGTGACCAGGCAGGACGTATAAGCGGGACAAGGAGAGAGGAGAATTGAGGAAGGAGGAAGGAAAGGGAGACCGGCTGGAGCCATGGCCAAGACAAGGAAGATGTAAAGTACCGGTAAGCCACGAGCCACGTGGCAAAGTAAAGATTAATAAAAATGGGCTAAATATAAGAGTGAGAGCTAGACAATGATAGGCCTGAGGTAATGGCCAAGCAGTTTAAATAATGTAAGAGTCTGTGTGTTTATTTTCTAAGTGGGCTCTGGGACTGGCGGGACTTGGTGGTGGGAGCTGGAGAGAAATTCTCTAGCTACACATGGCACTTTTCTTCAATCCTAAGAATGTGGAGGAAAGTCTCTGCTACTTGCATGTCTGCCTTCACTTCTTGCTGGTGTGTCTATCTCTGTTGCTGCTGCTGCCATCAAACCACGGTTTCTTTGGGCTCCAGTATAGTCTGAAAGCCAGCAACCACTCCTGTCATCTTCCCAGGTTTCAGCACCATATTGGGACTACTGAGCTATCCAGCTCTGTGTACTGAACACCTAACATATACTCATCTTCGTCAGTGTGAATGCAGCCATTGGTGAACTATCCAGCCCCTATATGTTGTAAGCTGTTTTATTAATCCACTACACACACACACACACACACACACACACACACACACACACACACACCTCAATTCTATTCCAGTAAAGAACCCTTCCTAATAAACCATCCAAAGTGAATCTCTGATAAGAACTACCAAATCTTCTCCCTTGTCACCCTAGACCAAGATAGCATCATTCTTCACCCCAGCTTGTATCAAGGACCTTCTAGCACCTTCCTACTTATATGATTGATTTGTGCAACACCATCAGGGGTCTTTTAGAAATAGAATTGACCTTGTGTCACTTCTGAGTCAATTCCTGCAGTGACATCATGCCTGGAGAACATATCAAAGGTCCTAGTGTGGCTTATGCTACCCTCCTTCACCAATCCCTATGGATTCTCTACTCATGCTCTTCATGGGTCCCATCTTTTTATGTCCCAACATATGCCCTTCTTCCATTTTGGGAGGATAGAAGGTTATTTTTGTCATCCAGGTAGTTTTCAAGCTCCCAGGTTCAAGAGGTCCACAAATCTCTCATGTGGCTCTGACTATAGGTATGAGTCACTATGCCTGACTTCTTTGACATTTTTTGAAAAACTATGGTTTATGATGTGAAAGTTTGAAAGTGTGTACCCTGTTCCATTCTGAAAAGAACTGAACACTAACTGCTTTCCTGTTTCACAACAGGGATAATAAAGTTCTAAGACTCAGACCTTACTTAAGCAGCTTCATAGCCATAGACAGACACCCAAGGCTAGGGTAGATAATATGGCTGGCATGTCTGACCTGATTGCTTCTAGCTTTCTTTCAAAGGTTATTTATTTATTTATTTATTTATTTATTTATTTACCTTACTTACTTATTCATTAGGTTTTAAATAGAGTCTACGTAGCCTAGCTGACCTGGAACTCACTATGTAGACCAGGCTGGCCTTGAACTCACAGAGATCTGTCTACCTCTGCCTCATAAGTGTTGGGACTAAAGGCAAGCGCCACCACATCCAATTGCCAACATCTTCTTTAGACAGTTTGTCCTTGATGCAGTCCCTTTATTAATGTCCCACCTGCTTTTGCTCCCAGGGTCACAATCTACAAGGTGCTGAGACAAGCCACCAGACTACAATGAAAGAGCATCTCCAAGTGTGAAGTCTCTTTCCATGCATTATGTAGATCTACCTTGCGAGGAATGGTTTTTGAGAAATTCCACCGGCCTAGTAACTTCACAGCTATGCGCTGTTCTAGGGTCATCGGGGATTCAGCTGGAGCAGCCCATGTCTGTGTAAAGCTTGCACTCCATCCAAAGTTTGGAGGCGGATGGTGAATTTAGTAAGGAGAGACATGGATAAGAGCCATAGAGAAGCCGTGCAGCAGGAGGGAGCCTGGAGTGCGTGGGTCGGGAGGCATCTCCAGTGGGTGTTTCTGGGGATGGTGCTCATTGCACCTCATATCAAGAGCAGAAGGAGATGAGCTCTTCATGAGTCTCTGGTCTATTTTTACCACTTGGACACCATGAGTCATGCTACTGATTGTCTCTCAGCACTGCTGCTGCTGAGCTCACAGTCAGCCATGGACATCAGAGTATATATTTGGGATACTGACCTCTCTCTGGTTTAATATCATTTTTCCATAATGGCTTCCATCCACCTTGTTAGCGTCACCTGTGCATCTTGTCATTCTGACACCTCTGTCATGCGTGTTAAGTACCAGGCAGAAGCAGCCCCTTCCCCAGCATCATTTCTATCCACTGGCAAGCTGCCCCTGGCAAAAACAAAATAAAGCCAGCCTGTCTCCATGGTCATCAGGAAAGGGCAGCCAAGAAGAAACGATGAGGCTCTGGCTCGCTCACCCGCCTCAGTTAAAGACAATGGGACCACTCTTGTGTGCTATCCAAGCTCAGTCATGACAGCCTTATTACTGGGGTATCATGAGTGACTATCAAATATAATTCGGTAAAAGTTAATTTCTATTGAAGATCTGATCTTGTCTAAGTTTAGGATAGGACAAATGTCAATATAAGCAGAAAATCCCTCAAATGTGTTTTCCAGACACCCCAGAGCTCTGCCTCTGACCAAACCCTTACAATTCAACACTCTTATCTTACTCAGTGGCCATTGCATTCTTTTCTCTCTAATGAAGAGGACACCCCTCCCCCCGAGGCTTGCACACCTGCTAATCAGAAACCAGATGGCCAAGTACCATGGAGGATGTGCGTTTGATCCAGAAAGTGGATCTGCATGTTCCTAAGAAAGATGTAGATGGGATGTTCATAGAATGACGTTTATTCTGTTATTCTTAAAAGCCACTAAAATAGTTTTTCAGTTTGAGGGAGTGCTTATTTCAGGGCAGTGCTCTTCCCCAGCAGGGAGAGTGTGCAGGGGAAGATTCACCGTGGAGTACCCTGAGAAGCATGCCTTCCCCACACCCTGTGATTCATCCTGCATTCGAGGAGCCAGAGCCCCACATAAGCAAACCTGCTTCCCGAGTGACGTTGCCTCCCTTGTGACACATCAGCTCCAGATCATGCTTCTCCTGAGACAGAATTCACTTGCTGTTAAAAGGTGATGATATGGAACAGGCCTGCTTCTCAGCCATGCCACAATCCCTATGCTTGGATGTTGCCACAGTTTCCCAGAAGCTGACCTAAAAGAAGGGCTGGAGCATGGATAGTCAGTCATCCCTCGGCTTCCCTGGGGCTGGCTTTAGAAGCTGGCTGGAGAGGACAGCTTTAGTATGGACACTGCTATTCCCCAGCTTCCCAGTGGGGCTGACTCAGCACCTTCACAGACAGTGAACGACCAAGTCGGTGCTTGCATATAACCGAGACACATCTTCCAATAGACTGGAAATCATCTCTAGGTTTGTTTATGATATATGATATAATGTAAACATTATATAAGAAGGTGCTATACTATTCTGCAGTTTAGGGGACAATGACAAGGGGGACATCTATATATGCGTACTACAGACAACTGTCTTTTAAACATTGTGAGTCACGATTGGATCAAAACAGTTGAATCTACAGATGTGGGTCCCACCCTCAGGGCTGATTGTAATTTACTTAGGAAGCAATTCCAGAAAGCTGAGCAGGTAACTGCGCATAAGGTGGGGGACACAGGAAAAATGCTGCTCAGTCAGGTTCTGAGGAAGCCAGATTCGGTCCCGCAGGGGAGTCTAGAAGATGACACTCAGGAATTCCACTGAAATGTGAGAGCTAGTCCCTTGTCCACCACCCTCCTGCCCTTTGCTGATGTGAGCTGCTTCTGGGACATTTTCTCTCTGACTCTGGTAGCTCACTGTTGTGAGCTGAACAGTCTCCCATTGCTGCAAATAAGTCCCCTGGTAGAAAGCCCTGATCAACAGTGGTAAGAAGCTCTGGGCTGACAGAGGTGAGTACCTATAATTCACACCTGTGCCAATGGCCTTATTTGTTCTAGTGTATAAAACTCTTGGATGAGACACTGGAGGATCCTCCATTAACTTTGTAAGATACAACCTACTGATAGGTGGATGGATGGATGGATGGTATCAGAGGCACACAGGTAAAGCCACTTATAACTGAGTATATAATGCCACCATAATTCTGTAAAGTGGACATTGTTATCACCGTCACCACTTTCAAGGCAGGATCTGAGGTTCAGGGAGGTAAACCCAGTTGCTTATGGTTGAGTAGCTAACACAAAGCTGAAGGGGAACCCAACCATTCTGGCTCATGGCCTCCTTTCCAATCTGTGCTCCCCATGACTTCCCATTAGACATGCAGCTACTGAAAAGACTGTCTACAAGAGAGCTTGTGGCCTGAGATAAACCTGAAGGCTGTCATAGGGATTCAGTGAAGTGGAGACAAAATCTGCTATAGTTCTGCTGTTCTGCACCTTCATACCCACCAGCTCTTTGCCTTGACCTAACCATGACCCCAAGGTTGGTGATCCTCTATAAAGGATTCACAGGCAGAACATTCTAGATCCCAAGGGAAATGCAATTTTCAAGAATTTTAATGTATAAGGAAGTACAATGTTCCAAGCAAAGCACTTCTGAAATATAAGACATAAAATAAACTATGGTATACATAAATAGATAAAATATGCAAATGCACTGTTTTCATAGTTAGAAACATGAAGATACTTCTTTTCCTAAAAGCATCCAATTATTTTAGTATATGTGCCAGCTTGAGGAAATCTCACTTCTTTTCATTCCGTGTGTGCGTGTGTGTGTGTGTGTGTGTGTGTGTGTGTGTGTGTGTGTGTGTGTGTTTATATGGCAGTGAGCTCTCTTGCTTCTATTTCTTCCATTTTCAATTTTTCTTCACTAATTAAGAAACATTCCCCTCGGGCTCCCCTGGAGTTGCAGGAGCTGCGGCTGTCAGAGTCACATCAGGAGTGCAATCTGTTTTGCTTAATGGGAAATGGATCTCCCTCTGCACAGGTATGAGTATAAACCACATATTCCTCATCTCTCTTCCTCATCAGGTAGTCTCTGACATCCCAGTAGGCACTTAGGGGTGTTCAGCACTTACAAGCCAAGCTTTTACTGAGGCTTTGGTTTTGGGGATTTTTTTGAGCCAGTCATTGAAGTTAAACCCAATGAAGGGTGTCGCTATGTCTGATACAACAGTGTTTTTTGTTTCCTGTTCTGTGGCAGGTGTACCACACATGAGTTAGAACATGGGAAAAATAAGTGTTATGGTTTGTATCTTGAAAGTCCCCCAACACCCATTTGTTGAAGACTTGGTCTTTAGCACAGTGCTACAGGGAGGTGGTGGACCTTTAGGAAGTGGCCTGGGGATGGGTGTGGGGTTAGATTACTATGGAGATTTCTTCCAAGAGGCTATTCAAATACAGCCCCCATCTCTCCCTGCCTGCCCCTCTCTCTCCCCTTTCCTCCTTCTCTCCAGGTTGCCATGAGCTAAAGGATCCCCTTCCTGCATGAACTTCCACCCAAACTGACAAAGACCAACGACCAAAACCATCACATTCTTATGTGACATTGATATTGAGAATTCTGTCATGGAGACATGGTGACAGAGCTGACTTACACAGCATTTGCCTCCATTTGCCAATTAGAAGCACCAAGTTCTCTATATTGTTATTGAACTAGGCCAATAACCCAATGTCCTGGGGAAACTTATGACAATGGGATGGAATTTGCACTCACTGGTAAGATTCTCTGTCCTTTACTTTGGGGGAGGAAAGGAGATTAAACTTTATTTTCCAACAATCAGTAGATAAAACCTTAGATAAATTTCTGTAGGTCACATAGTCACAAGTCATGAGAAAGCCTACTATATAGCATCAACTTGTTAACACAGAACGAATGAACACTATTCACTACCATGTTCATCTCCAGTTCCAGAATGGAAGTTATAACTTGGTAATAAATTGCACCCTAAAGTCAAGTACAACAGGTAAAAGGCAGGATTTGTTCACCCTTATTTCAGAAGACCTTCAACTAAGCAGGAAGGAATTTTTTATCCAGAAGCCTGGTCTTTCTTTTTCCCTCTTCATTTGACCATTTGGACAATGTTACATTATCTGTTCAATATCATTACATGCAGAAAAGAGGATCTGGGGGGGCATCAAGATGGCTCAGCAGAGCAAAAGCACATGTTATACAAACTTGGTGACCTGATTTTGGTCCCTGAAACCCATAAAAGGTGGAAGGAGAAAACTGACTCCATAAAGATCTCTACGTACATCTCATGTCACATGCATCCCTTCTTTATGTGTATCTACATACACACAGGACAACAACAATAAATAATAATAAAATAAAGAAAATGGATTTAAAAAAGGAAATATAAAGACAAGAATGTATAGATATTGATTAACATATCAGTTCTTGGGTTTAAGATGAGAGCTGGGAATACTTTGGCAGTCATAAAATAGGAAAATAGAGAGGAATAAAAAATAGTAATAAATGAGGTAGGTAAATAAAGCCTTCACATCCAGGACTTCTTGACTGAACCTCCCAGCCTTCACACAATAATCAAGGGACTTCAGCAAGTCTTCAACTTCTTGGCTTAAGTCATAGCAAGGAAATTAAAAATGAGATGGATAATACATGGACCCTGTGAGAGAAAGACTGCCCTTCCATAGGATTCCACTACCCATCTGCCTCTCTCTTTGGCAGATTTCTCATGGCTCTGGCATCTCCAATATATTGGGGTCTCCAAGGCAATCCAGGCTTCACTTTTTACAACTTCGTGTAATGCCCTGTCAGGGCCTGCCTTCATGGATTCCTCTGCCATACACCTGGCCTCTCAGTAGCTCCCCTTGACCAAGGAAAGAATTTCATGATCCCTTTGTTTGTATCCTCCATGGGTCTAGGTGGACAATACTGACAACTTCAACTGCCTGCTTCGGGTGGAACAGGGCCCCACTGAATCACATTTGCATAGTGTTCTTTCCTTTGTTGCTTTTAGGAACACATTCCTAGGGTTGGGGATTTAGCTCAGTGGTAGAGCGCTTACCTAGCAAGTGCAAGGCCCTGGGTTCGATCCCCAGCTCTAGAAAAAAAAAAAAAGAGGAACATATTCCTTCAAGACCAGCATGGTTAGGACTGCCACAACAATAGCCCACTCCCTGGTACCAACTTCTGTCTCAGTTACTATTGCTATAACGAAACACCATGACCAAGGCAATTTATAAAAGAAAGCATTTAGTTTGGGACTTATGGTTTTAAAAGGTTAGAGGTCACAATGGCAGAGCATCTGAGAGCTTACATCTGGATCCACAAGCAGGTGGCAGAGACAGCATACTGGGAATGGGGAGAATCTTTTGAAACCTCGAAACCTACCCTCAGTGGCACATCTCCTCCAACAAGGCCACACCTCCTAATTCTTATCAAAAAGTTCCAACAGCTGGAGACTAAGAATTCAAATACATGAGGCTATGGGGGCCACTCTCATTCAAACTACCACAGACAGTTTCATATTTTTATATACTGAATTGTAATTATTTCCACCTTCTGTTTTCCTCCCACATTCCCCTTTCTCTCCCTCTGGTACTCTTCTTTTCAATGAGTCCCCTTCCTACTTTTATGTCTTATTTTTATCTGGGGCTCACTGAGTTTAATTAGTTTCTTGATGGAGTGGGAAGTTATTCAGTGAAGCAAGGGCAACTTATCTGTGGCCACACTGTTGAAGAAAGTGACAGCCCTGCCCAACAAGTGTTAATTGACAATAATCCTAAGTTCCTAAGTGTAATGACTGTGTTATAGCCAAAAGACTTTTTTCCTGCACATCTCCCTATCCTGGATCCTTACCTTTTCCCCATCCCTTCTTTTGTGATGTTTCCAGAACCTTGGAGAGGGTATTATAGCTGTTAATGTCAAACACTCTATTATCACTATTCTAGATGATTTGACCAGTTGCAAGTTTCTACATTTACTACTTACTGCAGTATAAATCTTCTTGGGTGAATGCTTGACACAACACTGGTCTCTGGGTATAAGCAGGAGTCTTTAGAAGGCAGTGTGACAACAGTTTATTGGTAGTAAAAGATTTCCCCTATGGCCTACAACCTCCCTAGCAAAGGATTCTTAACCAAGTGTACAGAACCAGGCATGAGTTCCTGTCCGTGGAGCTGGCCTAGGTCCCAAGAAACCTTTTCCTGAGAGCATCTAAGAAAGTCATCATGATGAACCTGAGTGGGCAATGCCAGGCAGGTGCTGGGAAGTGGTATGGAGATCTGATGAGGATCCACAGGAGGCATCCTAGAAGCGGAATTTATCAGCATTAGTGCTTTTGACCACATTGTCCGAGTGGACTGCAGCTACACTGCCATTCTTGCTGTTCACGGTGGATTTGCTACCTGTAAAGTCATGAAGGCTCTTCAGCATGGGGAGAATCATTCCACCCATGCAAACCAAATCTCTGCTGCCTCTGGCAGATGAGACACAAATAGGTGTCATTATGGACAAGTAGCTTCAGTGAAGCCCAAGGTGTATTTCATCAAGGTGCCTTTGGTGGAAAACACTCAACCTCAGATCTTTTAATTTTTATTTTTTTTGTCTTTCTATATAATTTTTATTTTATTATTTTTGAGCCATTATCTCACACTGTAATCCTGCTGATCTAGAACTCATTATGTAACCCAGGTCTTGAACATTTTGCCATCTTCCAGTCTCAGCAGCCTCAGTTTTTGTACTGAGATGCTTTTTCTCTGCTGTGTGTGAGGTAATGCATCTTGAGGGAGCCCTGGCTGTTGAGTACTCTGTGGCAAGTAAGATACTTGTTGATGCTTGGTAGTAGCTTTGTTGACATTCTCCATCAGATGCTGAAATTTTAGGGTCTCTGACTTTGGATTGAAGGTTCCACACCTCTGAAAGTCCACAACCCTCAGGACGTATGGACTGGGTCCATCTCAGGTAGGATCAAATCCCTCATCACTTTCTGGAGAAAGTTGTAACTCATTGGACAGGAAGTCATCCATGAGGTGCTTGGGGGTTAATTTCCAAAGAGAGACTTTTTGGGGGTAGTCTTAGAGAAAGGATAAGGGATAAGGGATAAGGGATAAGGGATAAGGGATAAGGGATAAGGCTTGCTGTCCTAAACAAGATTCTGTTAAGGTCAGGTGTACTCAGCATTTTGCCCTGGGATAAGGTTTGCTGTCCTAAACAAGATTCTGTTCAGGTCAGGTGTACTCAGCATTTTGCCCTTGCAACATGGTGTGATTAAGACACACACATACACACACATACACACTTGTATATACACACACATACACATACACTTGTACACACACACATTTCATAATGTTTTAAGTGAGTTTATGATTTTGTGTTGGACTGCATTCATACTGATCCTTAAGCATGGAGTGTGTGGGCCTCAGTTGGACTTGTCCAGTTATGGGTTCAAGAATGGAAAGTGCATAGCACGTGTCATTTTGACTTGGAATTTGCCAACAGTATATCCTTCCTTCCTTCCTTTTGTAGCATCTCAAGTCTTTCTATTTTTCTGCCACTTTCTATCAATAATATCGTACATCAGTATTCACTCACTTTTAAAGATGTAAGCATCATATCTGGCATCATTTCATGTGCCATTGGTTAGATATAACTGAGTGAATCAAACATCCCCTGGGGCAGCAGGGATGTGGGCCTGTCCTGGTGTTTTGCTACACAGATGCACAGACGCCAGTTCTGGAGTCTGGTAGCCAACTTTACTCAGTGGAAGACAGGCAGCCCTTGTTTTCTGTTTTCCTTTCCTGATGCCTATCACCTGGTCACTTTATTTCCAACTAAGCATGGAAAGAATGATCATAACTCTTCAAAATGCAGAGATCTGTATTTGAAATATGCTTTGATTAGAGTAATAAAAGCAAACAGCAATGGCATAATTTACAACACAATGATGCTCCTCAGTCCCTTGGCTGATAATCAGGAGTCAGCCTTATATATACATGGAAACTGTTCATGAAGATCTCAACTATTATCTAATTTCTAAATGACAGGAGAGTGGCTCTTCCTTAATTTATTACAAATACATCTGGTCTTTGCCTTTTCTTCCACCACCAAGCCAGCTTTACTTAGACAAGCCACCGAGAGAAGCTATACACTACAAGATTTCTCTTGTAGTGAAAAGCTGTGGAATGTGGACAGGAACCAACCCAAGACATATATGTCACATAATAAAAATTCTGTGCCTTAAATACTTATGCCACTACAGGCTGGCAGGCACTGGCAGCTCTCCACAGCTCCGAGTAAACATCCTAACTGTGTTTATGGACAGCATGTGATTCAGCCTTGCTGGGCAGCAGAGGCAGACCATAGAATGTGAACCAATTATCTTCCATGTCTTCCTGAAATAACTGTGTGCCAGCAGGTGGGATAATGAGAGAACACAAAGCCCCATTTCCTGTTCCTTTCCAACTAGTCAGAACAACATCAGATCAAGAAATATTTCCACTTCTCCTTCAAATGGCAACATTCATGAATATCAAGATCCACCGGCTAGAACAGCCATTGTGGAAAACAGTGTGAACACTCCTCAAAAACTGAAATGTAAAATCACTGTACAATGCAGATATCCCACTACTGGACATGTATCTAAAGGAAATGGAATTGGGCTCTGGAAACAGATATCTGAACTCTGTGTTCACTGCAGTACCATTCCTAAGAGCCAAGATTTGTAATCAACTTAAGTGTCCTTTAGTGGATGAAAAAATAGACAATGGTTACACAAACATGATGGAATAGTATTCAGTCTTTAAAAAAAGAAACAACAGTTCCAACTATTGGCAATATGCATGAACCTGGAGTACATATATTAAATGAAATAAGACACAGGATAAATACCATATACATGATATAGAGAAGGTAAAGCTGTCAAATTTATAGAAGCCAAAAGTAGAATGGTGACAGGGGCTGGAAACTGCAGGGGACGGAACAAGGAGATATTGGTCAAAAGGCACCAAGTTTTGCTCATGCCAAGTGAGCAAGTCTTAGATATCTACTGAATCAGTGTCTATACATAATAATATGGATTAAACTCCTAAATATTTGCTAGGAACAGCTATCTAGTGTTAAGTGTTCTTAGCACTCATAATTACTAGAAGGCAAGGGGAGCTTTGGAAGTGATGGGTGGGTTGCAGCCCAGCTTGTACTGATGGCCTAAGGTCCACATATTTCTTAGCCATCAAGTCTGGCACATCAATGCTCACAACTTTCTGTGTACCAGCCATACCTTGATAAACCAGGGTGCTTTGGGTTTTTCTTCTGAGCCCACAGCTGGATGCTTTCTTATGGTCCAGGCTTTGATATCACCATGTGGTAAGCACCTTGGGCTGAGGTCTGAGAAATAACTGAGTGATCATTGATAAAACTTGTCAATGTATCACTTGGACAACAAAGCCTTCTCTGTATGCAAACCTGTACGAGGCTTCTAGTGTAAAACCACAGAGAGATAATACAGACTGGAAATATCATGAATTGTGAGCATTTAGCCAACATTTCCCATCTAGTTGCAGTGGAAGCGAACCCACAGATGATATAGAAAAACAAAATAGAGTGTAATCCTCAAATATTTGTTGGATTCGTTAACTAAATTCTGAACCCTCAATGGGATGTTTCACCAGCTCCCTGTGTTTTTTCTCTTCAGCATCAATGGATCTCAGATTACTTAAAAGCCTCAGTGACAGGTCAACTTGTGGCAAAGACTCAATGTTACTGAGGAAATTTTGATTTTACAAGACCATCTAATTGTCTGTTACTTCCTCATGGTATGTACAGTGTGGTGCATAAGGAAGACAAGACCTGTTCTTTTCTAACCAGGTACTCAGTCCCTTGCTATCATTTTGAAATATAAGGATCTTATTTATGATTTTAAAAAACTGAATTAAAAGACAGAAATGTTGTTTTGTAAGGTCTGGACATCAACCATCCAAGATTTTTTATAAAAAACAAACAAAATAAAGATTCAAACAAAATTGTATACTTCTAAGAAAATATGAGCTAGCAAGTGCCTATGAAGTTACTATAAAACCCTTTAATAGGCTCACTAAGGCTGGATTTAGAGTAAAGAAAATGAAAAGTACCCAATTTTTTTTTTTATGAAGGAAGTGGGTAGAAATTGAGAATTAGAAAGAGATACAGAGGCTGCCACCGAAGAATAAGTAAGTGTGAGACTATTTTAAATATCTCTGGTGTAGAAGCAAACACATTTACCCACCAAGAACTTTTACAGGAGCATTTGATTTAGTATCAAGCTTTATGGCCAATCTAGTAAAGGGAGGAATAGACTTTATTATCACTGAGCCATGGACACTCATCATCCTGGGTGGACAGCTTGCCAACACCTGCAGGGATGAATAATGGTGCCCATTTTATAGATGAGGAAACAGATGGTCGGGGAAGCCAGTTATCTTGCCTAGGGTTAAAAACCTGGTGAATAACTATATCTAGGTTTCCCAGAGTCAATCAGAGCTCACATCCATTGCAGTGCATCCCTACATACATACTTATAAGAACAAAGCAAAGAAATACAAGTAAGTTTAACAAAGATATGAAGCATCTGTATGCTGAAGACTGCAAGGTGTCATTGGGATAAATGACAGGGGTCTAAATAAAAGTAGAAAACTTTGTGACAATGAACTAGAAAGCCTCTATCTTTGATGGCAGTACTTCTAATTGAACCACAGGTTCAGTGCCATCCCTGTTGATAAACCAGCTGGCTTGCTGGCAGAGACTGACAAGTGTATCCCCAAATTCACATGGAAAGGCAAGGGACAGGGTCACACTCTGGTTGCTTCTGAGCCATATAGTCAACATAGCTTTTTTTTCCTCAGGTAAAAATAACATCAAGCTTCACTTATCAGGCAGCCACTATTTGTCAGGCATACTACCAGGCTTTAACAGACTTTGCCGATATGATTCCACTCGAATCCCCATCAGCTTTAGGATTGTGTTACTCCTGCTTTGTGTACTTAGAAGCCCAAGTGCCAGTTCTAAGATTTGAGCCTAGTTCTGTCCAAATAAATCCTCCTGTATACAGAGAAAAGGCTGTTCTCTAGTGGACTTGTTGTGATCAGTTTGATGTTGGCTGCCAATCTAGTGCATCTCAGGAACACAGTGCAGTGAGTCAAAGGTGTCCTCCTCATGCTCCTCCCCAGTGAATGAGTCAGCCTTGGTAAAATACCTGAAATAAACAGTTTAAAGGACTTATGTTGGCATGCGACTACACGGATTCCATCCATGATAGCTTGCACCTGTAGCTTTGGGCCTGTGGAAGCACAATACAACCTGGAGGGACCATGTGGCAGAAGAGGCTGCTACCTCATGGCGGTCAGGAAGTAAAAGAGAAAGAGGAAAGGGGCCAGATCCTAATATCACCTTCAAGGGTAAGCCTCCTATGGCCTAATTTCCTTTCTCTAGACCACACCTAGGACATGTTCTCTTTCTTCCTAAGAGCTCCACATGATGGCCTTTGGAGGGCATATGAGTTCAAAAGCATAGACCAAGAGATGTCCACATCACTGCCATCACTCAATAGAGCATTGGCTGGCCAATCAGAAATGGGTTCAGATTATACATGGAGCTACTCTGATATATGAATTAAGGCAGGGATAACAATGATGGATGAGTGTCCTCTTCAAAAAAGCATTGAAGGGAAGGAACCTCTTGACGTTGTCTAGAGCTGACCTTCAGCAAGCTAGGAACAGACAGACCATACCATGCCATTTTTCTCTTCCCTAATAGGAGCACACTTTATCTTGTGATGATTATGAGAAAGCTGTGGAAGTTCAGACCACAAAATATAACTGAAAAATCCCATGCTAGGAGTGGAGCAAGTCTGCCCTTTGGACCATGGCATCTTATCCTTGTCTTGGTTTAAATCTATATAGCGTACCATAAAACAATTGTTAGCATTCATAACGTAGCAAGTGCATGTATGATTGTCTTTGTGGCTACAAGCCGTTATTTAACTATCTATGTAACAAACAAACCCAGAAGACATCAGAGTTTCTCAGACCCTGAATGAAATGGTGTGCATCTCTCCCACAAAGAAGGGAAATAGACACAGAACCTTATAGAGCTGGGTAAGATCTCTCCAAGGGCCCTGGGGTAGGATCCAGAACTACATGGTTCCTGACATTTCAGGTCCCTCCCGCCTGCACAGTGGGGTTTGTCTAGGTGGCCAACCACACCTACTGCATGAACTGAGGCAGGAGTGAGCAGGCCTGCTCCTTGGGGCTCCATGTCCACGCTATGACCCCTCTCCTGTCAGCTGCACCCTGTCCCAGTGGGTCTGCTTTCCCCCTCCTGTCCCTAACTTCCTTTAGGGCTCACTATCCAGCACACTGTCAACACAAGTGTCAAGAAAAAATACAATTAAGCCCTTTCTCTCTTCACCATGGGTTATGTCATTTTGTGATACCAGTGTTGGCTAACTCACTCTTTGGTCTTGGTATCTCACCTCCAAGGCTCTCTTCCTTCTTTCTTCCTCAGCTGCTCATCACACTGTTAACCATCACACGGCTAACCTCAGACTCCTCCAGCTGCATGTTAATAAAGCCTCTGTTGTCAGTATATTTGATTTCTAATGGACTCACCTGAGTATCAAGGCTAGGCAGTTCCTGACTTTGAACCCTCTGTTACACATCTTTCACCCTCTATTCAACTTCTCAACCTCAAGCCTCATGAATCTTCCATGTCTTACTCAACCTGTGCTTTGTATATTCAGACAACGATGTTTACATTGTTCCCTTGCCATATCCCTTGCCTTATTTATGGTTGGTGAGACTTCTGCTATATTTAAATACAATCTCTGGTCCCATAGCAAGACACCTGCAAACTAGGTTCCACTTAGGGCAAGAGTCTATGGCATCTACTGTTCTTCATCCAGCTTCCATGGCCAGTCTTCTGCTGAGACAGCATATGTTCAGATGATGATGGAACCCAATCTGCTCCTCCTCTATGTGGGTGAGGTTGGCAAGTCCTAGGCTCCAGGACCCTTATGATGCTAATAGTGCCTCCATACTTCATTTAACATTCAATCATGCCAACCATCTGAGCATGACTGGTTGACATCACTCAGACAAAGTTCTCACACAGGTTTCAATACAGAATTCCGCCTTCCTCCATCACGCTTTCTATTCATTCAACTATACAGAAGCATCAGACATTTTTTAAGCACTGGGGCTCAGGCTTAGGTCCAAGGTGCTGAATAAAAAGATACAACAGGTAGCAATCCTTGTCTTCATGGAGACTACAACACAGTCACTCCACCTGAAACCCCAGAGTCATCCTAAGGCACAGGGGCCTAACCCATCTGCATCCATAGCCAATACTCTGTTTTAAGCCTGGCCCATATCATCTGGACAAGAACGTCTATTACCTGTAACCTGATCTCTGCTTCCCACTGCCTTCAACACTTCCATACTCATTCTTCTCTTACATGACCACTTTAGAAAGGCCAACCACACCATCTTCTCCCTGCATACAGCCTGCTAAACCCTCTACATATCCATAGAATGAAGTACAAACCCATCAGCCTGTCTGAGACCCAGGAGACAATCTAACCTCTTGTGGATGCTTTGAGCTTATCTCTTATGACTGTTCCTGGTTGATGGTTCTCCAAGTGTGTGTTTATCCAGTGGCAACCACATCTCTGGCCAATTTTCACCTGCACCAGACCATCTGGATTTCCATTTAGGTCCCATACAAAGGCCTGTGCATCCTTACTCTGATGCTCTGTATATGTCTTTGCAAGGTGCGATCATTCTTATCTTCAGGATCTTTGCTACAAAATTATTTCCTTAAACACTCAGTTCCCAGCTTGCACATATGCTGTTCTACAAACCCTCCAACAACCAACCATGTGAACTTTCTTCTGAGTATTCACACAACCTCAAACTCTCTACTCACACAAATAACACCATCACATTGAGAGTCTGTCTGAGTCACAACTTTTGAATACCATGCACCCAGAGTAAAACTTGGCACATCAAATCACTCATCTATTGGTTAGATGAGAAAACTAAACCTCTGGGAAAAGCACCGACCTATGTTTTTTGGAATACACATGTACCTGGCTGGGATGGGACACTCATCTGCATAGTGGTTACCTGCTCACACGTGCTCTGCTTGTGGTTTTTATGAGCACTAATGTGAAACTCGAGCTTTTACTGTTATATGACCTTGTTTGGCACAGGCCACTGCCAAGACTGAGCCCTAGTTAGTCATGTCCTGTCAGTAAAAGCCAGTGCTCCTAAATGATCATGGACCAGTCAAAGCAGCCCTGTTTGTGACATCTTTGTGGAAGAATGTTCTGAAAATCTCTCCTGAATGAAATGAGGATATGACCACTCCAAGGTTTGGTTGAGGAGAAAGTTTTTAGTGTAGATATGAGGGAGAGTACAGCCAGAGGCATCTAGAAGAATCCAAAGCAGGGAGAGAAAGCGGTAGTAGACTAAACATGGCCATCAGACTGAACTGGGCTGGCCATGGGAGGAGAGGGGGGAGAGAGTGAAAAAGGAAGAGAAAAGAGAGGGAGCAAAAGAGACAGAGAAAGAGGATCAAAAGAGGAGAGGGCAAAGAGAACCAAGAGAGTGCATGGCAGAAATGGCAGAGTCATACAGGAATCAGAAGCTGGGGAAGAGAAGCAGAGCCCACAGGCTCTGGAGGCTTAGGGTAAGAGGAGAGGAAAGAAGAGCTGATAGGTACCACAAGCACTGAACAGCCTGGGGCTAGCATCCACTTTGGTATGCTAATAGGTACCACAGTAAGCCCTTTGTCCTTGGATTCTTTGGGACCTGACATCTAGCCAATGTATTTCTATTTATTTATTTTTTTATTTATTCTTTATGTCTTTCATATCATGCCTCCCAATCTCACCCATCCTCCCCACACCTCAAAATTAAACAAAATAAAATTTAAGAGAAAAAGAGGAGAAAAGGAAGAAGGGGGAAATCTCATCATGGAAGCTGCAGTGTGACACAGTAAGTCATGCAGTAAACCCCTTCATCCATATATTTTTACATGCAAGCATTCATCGTAAAGAATCACTGGGCTGGTTCAAGGCCCCTGGTCTCTGCTACACCATTGACACTGGGCTCTCACTGGGACTCTTCTTGGACATCCCATTGGGTCCTGTGTCTTGCAGCCCTGGGTCCACAGGACTGACCCCACCTCTTCCCGGCCCTATCATGCTGTAGCAGATCACAGATGGGGTGGATATTGGGGCGGGCCAACCACACAAACCTGGCTCTGGGCCTAGGTTGCAAGGTTGGTCAGCCCCCAGCTCTCCTCTGTCTTTGCCACCAGTTGGGCTCTCCAGCATTGCCCCAGCTAGTTCACCCCTTGCAGTGATGAGCGAGGGGCAGGGCCAGTTCTCAGGGTTTCAAGTCCTCAGGGTTAGTTCTCTCACACCTACATCTTCAGGGCCAGTTCTACTGTATTGCCCAGGCAAGGTGTAGGGGCCACTCTCCCAAGTAGCAATGTATTTTAATGAGCTGTTTTCAAAGGATATGTAACATCAGAGGGAAATCCAGTTAAATAAATCAACTTAAATCAAGAAAAAACTTTAGAACAGTACAGTGTATGTGTGGTGGGGGGAGGGGTAGATAGACTGTGTGTTAATTGAGATTCATGTCCTTATGACCACGTAAACAAATTTGTTTAATCTTTAGCAAGAACAGAGTCAATTTACAAGTGTGTGCTAATTGCCAGAATAAAAACTGATCCAGATTCATTGAGGTTTGTTGGCATAATTCTGCCAAAGCAATTGGCTTTGGCAGTGGCAAAGAAAGATTTCCAGAGCAATGTCCAAAGGATTCCTTATGTTTTCTGAGGATGTCACAGCACTTTGATAGACTCTATTTGCAAAGTGCTTCTCCAGCCCTGGGCCTGGTATGCTTTCTCTGCATCAATTATTAATGGCGTTAGCAGAGGCGAGTTATCATAATTAATGTCTTAATCCCACATAGACACCACCCCCAACATTGGGTCCACCTCTTGGATTCCTGCCATTCTGCAAAAATGTGTTATTTCTCAAGGCTTAGAGGACCTTACTTTTATGCAGGAGAATCAGACATGCCCGGATGTGACCTAATGTAAGAGTGAGAACAGGAAGATTGTTTTTGTAAGCGGTCTGAGTTACCAGGTGCTAAGATGGTTAGTGAGTCTCTTTCCAGGGAATTTGTAGCTGGGAGGACTTGTGTTGAATGATTGCATATACTCAGTTGTGGGGAGTGAGGAATATGCAAAGACCAGCACAACCCAACTCTGATGAAAATAGGTGATTTTTTTTTTCTGTTGTTTCCTCTGCAGAGGTTTATGTGTGTTCAGACACTGGGTTTCTACACTGGAAGTGGGTGGGGATCTTTAGCGGGCTAGGCCTAATAGTAGGTCCTCACAAAGGTGTGGACACTCAGAATGATTATATCCTCACCTCCCCATACACACTACACACACACACACACACACACACACACACACACACACACACACACACACTTGCTTCTGGCAGGGTTCTTTCCAGACTGTGCCATGTGAATACAGTATGAATATTCAGTCCGGAAAGCTATGAAATAGCTAAATAAAGTATATTTCTGTGTAAAGTTGGCCTGCCTCAGGCCTTTAATTATAGTACAATAAGCAGAATAATATGCCTTGCAAGGGTTCCCATTAGGCTTTGTTGTTTTATTTTTCCTTTGGAATTTGAGAATTTAACCGACAGGTTGAAAATGCACAATACCACCAGCATCTTGTCCATAGCTGAAGCTTAGTGGAACTCACACTCTAGGACCCGCCCATCCTACTCCTCTCCAGCCTAGGGTGTGGTCACCCCCCAGTAACTCTCCCTCACCTCGGATCTGGCACCACTTTCTTTGTTCAATGTTGCTCCTTGGTGAAGTCTCAATCCTTCAAGAAAACCGTAAGGCCTTCCAGGGACTGGGAAAATGGGACACCTTTTCTGAGGGAGCACACATGGCAGAGGCTCTCCCTGGGTCCCTGTGGGTGTGGAAGCAGAACAGTGCCTGATCCATGATAAGAAACATAGGGTCACTTGAGGAATAGCATACTCATGAAAGCCAGGAACCAGGACCCACTTTCTAGGCAGGAAACAGTCAAAGCACAGGAGGGCTCAGCTAGTACTCCCAGCCACAGCTCCAGTATGGAGGAGACCACAGCGTCCTCTGCTTGTCACAGGAAGCAGGTAAACTATGACCACCCCACTGTTGTGCTGGTTCAACAGGCCGAAGTCTGTTCTCAGCTCCCTGTCAGGTAGTGAAAGCCATGATCAGTTACAGACAGACATCAGTGTTGGTGGGAAGGTAAGGCTGCCTAGGAAGTGCCTGTGTCCATATGATGTGATTAAGTGTCTGTTTGGCTCTTCTAAGTCTGTGTGGGTGTGAATACAGCATCTACTCAGGATCTGAAGGACCCTGTCTGAATGATTTCCATACTGCCTATGTGGAAGTTCAATAATGAAGGTCTTGTTCACTGCCAACATTTGCCCAAGGACTGCATTACTGAATTGACTTATGAATACAGATGTTTCTCTATAGCCATATGCCATTGCTTACTAGGTAATAGACCAGAACACTTAGTAGGTATGTTAAAACAGTAGCTACTGAGTTTTCTGGCCCAACTAGTGGAGTGATGCTGGACTTCCGGGTACTTGGCATCTCTCCTGGGGTCACTTCTCTAGTTACCTAGGTCTCTATTATGCCTCCTTGGCACACAGTGGTGTCATTAATGTGTCTGACAGTGAGAATGGTCTGCTAGACTATGTTCAGGACAGATTCACTGCCACCTCCAATAAGATGTGTTGGTCAAAGACAGGCATGGGGCCCAGGCTAGGTTACATGAAGGAGTAGACTAGCACTCTTGATGGAAGGCATTGGCAGTGCAGGGTAGGGAGCTGAGTCACTGAAACCTTCCTCAGAAATAGTCACCCACCATTACCAGAAGCAATTCCTCCAGAAGGGACAAGAAGTTATTACATGGACATGTGTGGGGGGGTGTTGCAGATTTGCGCTCATTTGTTTACCTGGTTCTACTGTGTGCTAAAGAACATACTATATGTCTTTACAAGTATTCCCCTACCCCCTTTCTATGAGAACATGGGGCTCATCTACAGTTCAGAAATAGAGAAGCCAGAGTAAAGAGATTAATGAACTCAGGTAGGCTGTGTGGCTGGGAAGGGAGAGACCTGGCATTGAAGGCCCAGTCCCTCACAAGCCTCCTTACAACAACCTGCCTCCAAACCAGATGCGGAACAGTAGAGATATTGCACTCTACATTCATTCCCCTTCTCCAAGTGTGCAAAAGTGTTTGTTTTTATTGTAGTGTTAGAGAAGATGACCTCAAATGCATTATACTCCTTGACTCCTAATCCAGATTATGTGAGTTTCTTTATAGCAAGGAAAAACAGATGTGGAACACAACAAGCTGTTGTCAGCATCTTCAGCTGAAACGGTTTCTACCTCCCTTGGCAATATATCCCCAATACACCTGTCTACCCTCCAGTCCCCTCTCCGCCTCAGCCCCTCAGGACCTGGCTGCTAAAGTATTGCCTGTGAGCCAACAGCACCTGGCACCTGTTAGAAACACAGGCTATCAGGATCCAATCCAGACAGGTTAATCTGTAGCCTGTAGGTCTGCAGAGCCCGGGCGTCTGGCATAGGTACAGGTTTGAAGATGCTGCCTCCTGAATGCTGCAGTAGTCAACACAGATGCTGGCGAGTCTCTCAGGATTGCCCCGACTTAACCGCCAGTATTTCTCAGTATTCTCTGGTGTCATCATCTCTTTCCTGTTGCTATAACAGAACACGCGAGGTTGATACTTCACACATACACACAAAAATGTCTAATTAGCTCACAGTTTGGAGAGCCAAGAGCATGGCACTGGAATCTGCCCAGCTTTGGTGGGGGTGCTGATATTACAGTGGGAGCATATGTAAGACGAAACCATCACACAATGAACAAGAGGCCCCGAGGGACCAGGATTACTCTTTATAAGAACTCATTCTTTTGGGAACTAACTAATTTTTTTTTCTGAGACCCAATTCACTCGGCAAGGCCAGCATTAATCCATTTCTGAAGAATGGCATCCCTAGAGGCTTACGAGCTCCCATTAGATCCCCAAAGTTCCATCACCTCAACCACCACACCAGGGATGAACCTTCTAGCTCAGAAAGCTGTGAGTGAGACATGTAAGCATTTCCAAACTGTAACAGAAGGTGAAGCATTTTTAAAATAATCCCAAATGAGTCTACCAGTCAGCAAAATATGAGAGCCACTCTGGACCTGGGTGCTTTCAAGGTATGGTTCAAGGACTGGTCATAGCGAAATTCAGCCCACATGCTCACCAGTTGCACTGCCCAAAGTACAGAGAACTTCCACTCTAGATCTGTCTGCCTGGTGCTTTGGCCAAGCCTGTCACTAGTAGGTTCCTCTCTGAGTTTATAAACACACCCATCTTTGCCTGAAACCTCTGCCCCAGGCTATGCACTGGGTGGTGGCATTGGCTGAATGCAACACTCACTGCTCAATGTCAATCCTTCACCTTGCCCACCTTCCTCAAGAGGCTAGAAAAGTTAAATCTTCATGCTCGTTCCATACTTTCTTATAACCTATGGTGGCCATGGATTCAGCTAAGGAGTCTCCTGGGAGGTTCTGTTCACCTTCCCTATTTTCTTTGACCTCATAGGTGTTATCTGGGGTACAAGCAGCCACAGAGAAGCCACAATGGAAAGGCAGTGAGATTATAGAGATACAGTCATGATTCCACTGGGCACTGAGTCAGCACCTTCTGTCTCCAGGGTCACATCTAGTAGGAAAAAGAAACTTGATTGTTCAGCTCCTGAACGGGATGAGTGCTCGAGGTTTTCTAGAATTTCTTGGTCTATTATTTCTAACCTGTACCATATCTGCATGTTTCGAATTGTTGTGCTTTGAGGGAGACTTTACAGTGTAGGAGGAAAAGAGAAAAAGGAATGAAACAACAACAACAAACCCCAGAAAAGGTGGATAATAATTGGCATTGACACCGATTCCTGTAAGTCTGGAGGACGCACCAGACCAATGATGACCTGACATGTCCAATTTTCCCACCATCTTTCTAATCTATCATTTCACTAAAAGAATTTGGAAGTGATGAAATTGAAGAATTCCAAGACCTAAAACTCCCGTTCTCATGAGTAATGTGTTCGTACAGCATGTAAAATTGGTGCCATTCATCTTTGTCCCCGTTTCTGACTTATGAACTCAAGTGCAGCATCACACTCTGGACCAAGCTTTTAAGAACAATCAGACACACTAACATTTACCGACATTGGAGAATAATTAAGAATAAGAAAAATTGTATAATTTTTAAAATGGACCTAGATCAATCCTCTGATGAGAAAGGCTTCCTCTTTTCAATCCTCTGATGAGAAAGGCTTCCTCTTTTCATTTCTATGTGACATAAAGGCTTATTGTGTACACTAGCATTTTCCTGTGTAGTATTTGTGTCCAATCATATTTCTGAAGGTGAACAGTATTTTTTATCCCACATCTGTATTATCTGTGGCCCTGGCACTCTTTGCTGGGAGAGGCATGGGTCTCTGCTCCCTCCCCTGGAGTCTACTTAGATGAAATTCAGGTTAGCAGAAAGAGGGTGCCAGCAGTGATATTTATAACTCTTGAGACTGATTAAGAGAAGTTTGTGTAACCTGTATCTTTGACAGAAAACTTGAGCTAGAGCCCTGAACTGTCATTTAAGAAGTGCACAACCTGAAGGCTGCCACACTGTGCTGTGGGGTAGAATGGTGTAGCCTAACCGGGACGCTCAGGTAGCAGTTTGTGGAAGGGTTCCCAGCTTTCCCAGTCCCCATTTTTCCAGGTCCAGATGCTCTTAGATAGTGCTAGAAGACATGGTTGATCTTCCAAGGCGTTCATGCACTAAGTTTGGGGCCATCTGACTGCAGCAGTAGACAAATCCCCAGGGAGGGTGAGTTTCTCTGACTTCGCCTGCTGTTTCTCATGTTGTCCCCTAAACCCGAGTCACATCATCAGTGCAAAACAGATTCTAAAGCCAACTCAAAAGTCTACACTTCACACGACCCAGCCTCTCTAACCTCTGTGCCCCATTCCCTGTGCCTAGAAGCCTGGACTCTCTCCTCTGTCCAGCACATTTATGTTTAGGTCTTGGCTGATTCTTGCCACAGCTTTCTACTTCCAGATCTGGCCACAGGCCCGGGTCCACCTTTCTCATCACACATGTACTCGTGGCAGCACAGGGTAGCCTACACCCTGGGTGTGACTACATGGGCATGGGGTGTTCTGCAGTCTTCTCAGCTATGTTTCTGAGCCTAACACCACACTTAGCTTCTGCCAGCCCAGCAATCCAGGCTGAGCAATCTGCTCTGGAAGGGCACTGCTGTGGGGTGTGAGCCAAGTCTGTTAGCCATGGAAAAGAGAAGGCACACGCCCACTCAGAGCAGAGGGACACCCTCAGGCTGCAGTCTTGGGGAACCCAGAGCAGCGCTCTCAAGAGGGAAGACGCAGTGAAGTATGTGTGCCGGTGAAGCACATGATGTATGTAGAATCCTGGCACAGAGCAGGGCAAACAGCAGGACTAAAACAGGACTCTTATTCACGGATGCAAGGGCTTATTTCTGCTAATTGTATGTGTTTAAATCTCGCTTTCAGTTCTTTATGTAGAATATGTAATACAAATTTAGTTTATCAATGGTATCAATGATATCATACGCATCAGTGCTAAGGTATTCTGCTTCAGGCTAGACGTATCCAGGCTTCCTTTTACATACCTTTATTAATGCTTCATATATTCATTCAGAGATTGTTGTAATGGGAGTTATATTCCTCAGAAGCTGTGAATTACATGATTACACAGACTGTCTCCTTGCACCTTATTCAAATTCCTGACCCACAGATCCATATGCACTGAGTTTGGGGGGGGTCAGTTTGTTAAACAACAACAACAACAACACAAAACAAACAAAAACAACAAGACAAGTCTGCTGATGATTTCCTAGTACCTAGGGTTGTACAGTTTCTAATGTAGTTTTAATTTTTATTTTGGCAAAACCCAAATCACATAAAATTTTAGCATCTGTATACTTTATATGAACTACTATAGTGTTCTGTTCACTCAGAATGTGTGATGATGGTGTGAGGGGAGATGTAATCACTTTATACCCAAGTAACTTATTTCCTCCATGCTCCATGCTTCCCTCAGGCCCCTATACTACCTTCTTTGACACTGGACTCCCAGGAATATATTTTAGGGTGCTTTATCTGTCCCATTTTTTCTCATGATAGACTGAATATAATTGCAAATCCTTTAAAGGATCCCTTTAAAGGGTCCAATTTGCCTCTTCTTGAGTCTAGGCTAGCTTAGAGTCTTACTACTGACCAAAAGAGCAGAATGGAGCTGACATAGTATGAACCGGAGACAGTTATGGCAGGCTGACCTCCTATTCACACGTCATCATCTTTAGCACAAAGACATCAGCTGCTCCAAAGCTACTGTGCTGGGTGCAAGCTCAGAAACATGTAGGTCCCTGACCCAGCTCTGGGGGAGAGCAAACCAACACACTCCAATTCCAGACGTCTGGGAAGTCACAAAGGGTGACAAACAGTCTCCATGGACCCCTGTTCCAATCCTAACCCAATGAGCCATGAATATGGAGTTGGGATAAGTTTGTCACAGCCGTAGCTAATAAGCACATCCTGTAAACTATTTGCCAATAACTAAGATTCCAAAAGTTTCAAATGTAGTTTTCATTTTTTTTTTTTACTGTGGCAAAAAGCACACCACCATCAAATTTCCCCTCTTAAGCATTTTGTACTGTATAGTGCAAGAGCATTAAGCACAACCTTGTTAGCCTGTAACAGATCTCCGAAACCTTTTCATTTTGTATTCTGAAATTCCATAACTAATAGACAAATACCCACTATCTTCTCTCCCACTAGCTTCTAGCAACCACCACCCTACTTCCAGCTTCTGACACAGACCACTGGTATGTGTCTTCTGTGACTGGTTTACTTTACTAAAGTCCCCAATGTCCTTCCAGGCTATAACATATGTCAGAACTTCCTTCTTCTTAGAGGCTGAATAATATTCTGTTGTATGCATACTACACTGTTCTTACTCATCTGTTGATGGCTTCCGTGTTTTAGCTGTTGCAAATAATGTGGCTATGAACATGGGCATGAACTACTCAAGACTCTGACTTCAATTACCCTGGATGCTTAGCCTGAAGTAGGATGGCTGAGTCACAGGGTAAGGCTGTTTAATCTTCCTTGGTGCCTTCATTTTCTTTTCCACAGTGGCTGCCCAACTTCACAATCTGCCAACATATATGGGTCCACTTTCTCCACATCCTTCTTAAAACTTGCCTGGATGTGAGGTCAGTTAATGTGATTTTACCACTTGATTGTATTATCTGGTAAGGCAATTCTTCACTTAAAGAAATGTCTAGCGTTGCAGCCTCATTATTTTTTCATGAATTTGTGACTCATACCATCAAGTTTAAAAGGCAACGAACACTGACATTCTGATTAAACAGCCTCTGCCCTACCAATCACCATGGAGGGTTTCTGCTCTCCTTACTCCATGAGGAAATCTATATAGTTTACACTCTATGGCTCTCAAACATATCTTGCTGAAATCAATTCTTGATATCTCATCTTTGGTGGTTCTGCTAATGCCACAGCAGGGTTCAGGTTAGGCCCGGGTACCAGAGATACCCAGAAGCGAAGTCGCTGACCTTGAGAGGAAGATACCACCAGGATAAGGTGACAGCCAGGTTGAGCTCTGAATGAAGTTAGTGAGAAGAAGCTAAACAAAGCCGGAGATGGAGGTGGGCATCTGGCATGTACGCACACATGCACTGGTGCATGTATGTACAAGTACGTGACAAGGTAGGAGGAACCCCATGTTCTGGTATTAGGGGCAAGTGGTGGTGAGACTGGGGGGCCTACAGCTACTGTTCCAACAGCTTCATCTCCTCTCTAAATTGTCTGTCCTGTGTGGCTAGAATGGAGATGCCCAGGAAAGGCCGGTAAGAGGGCCAGAGGCAAACGTGCATTTTGCCCATCTTACTCCTGGACAATCCTCACAGCCAGATGGCAGGCAGAAGGAACTGCAGGAAGCTATTGTGATAGGGTGGACAGAAATGGGTCTAGATGTATCCAAATGAGAAGGAGTGGCTACGAAGGTAGGATGGACATCTAAGCCCAGAAGAGGGGAGAAATGAAGCCTCTGGGAGTGGGCTCCCTCCCAGAGGAGGTAGGAAGTTGGAGGAGGGCTGGAGGATGGCAGGGAACCTGCAGAGCATGTGGCCACTGAGGAACGTTCTACGCAGTGAGCTGAAGGCTGAGCCTCGAACACTGTCTTAGAACAGAGAAATCAGCTGGGATCCTGCTGCATCTGCAAGTGATCTCTGATTTACAGTGGCTCTGCTTAGGATTTCCCAACTCTATGATGATGCGAAGTGATAAGTATTCAGCAATG
Organism: Peromyscus eremicus; assembly: GCF_949786415.1. Taxonomy (NCBI): domain Eukaryota; kingdom Metazoa; phylum Chordata; class Mammalia; order Rodentia; family Cricetidae; genus Peromyscus; species Peromyscus eremicus. The sequence goes on along the minus strand of NC_081419.1, from coordinate 123,535,098 downwards.
AATACATTCTGGATTTTGAATTCGTTTCTTATCCAGTCTGGTGCTCTTGTGTCTGGTTCTTTTTCACCTTGCTGTCCAGGGCAGAGAGAAGCAGCCACTGAGAGTCCTGCAGGGCCACGGGAAAACAACTAAGAATGCAGCCTGTGTGTTGCCTAGCCATTTAGATGCTGGGCAGGTTGGGTGATGTGGTGGTTTGAATAAGAATAGTCCTCATAGGCTCAGGTATTTGAACACTTGATCCTCATTTGGCGGTGCTGTTTGGGGAGGTTTAGGTGGTGCAGCCTTGCTGGAGGAATCTACATCACTGGGGGTAGGCTTTGAGATTATATAGCCTCATTCTGTTTCCAGTCCCCTTTATCAGCTTTGTGTTTGCGACCAAAGACACAAGTGCTCAGCTTCCTACTTCTGTCATGATGCCCACCACTTGCTGTCATACCTCCCCACCACGATGGACTCATCCCTCTGGAACCATAAACCCAAATAAACTCATCCTTCTATAAGTTGCTTGTGGTCATAGTGTTTTATCACAGCAACAGCAAAGTAACATACAGATGTATTCAGTGCAGTTTAAACTTACCATATTTCATCATGGGCTTGGTCTCTCAGGGCAGAACCCCTACTGTAAGCTGAGGAAAATCTGAAATCCACAACCAACAGTGATGTCACCAGACAGCTTGGTTTGGAGTTCCAATTATGGTCTGAATACGAAAGACCACCACATGATTATATGTTTAACCTTGGCTCCCAGCTAGGGACCTGCTTTAGGATGTTATGAAAGCTTCAGAGGGTGGTACCTACATGGAAAAAGTGGGTCACAGCAACACGGAACTCTTCCTTATCATGGGCTCAAAATACATGGAGTCAAAGCCTGTGGACTGAAAACTTTGAGATGGTAAGCCAAAATAAATCCTCACTCGCATTGTTTGTGCCAGTCATTGATCACAGTGATGTCAAACAACTTCCGCAGCCCTTCACCCTGACAGCTCTGCAACATTCAGGAAGGGCGGGAGTGGAGGAGACTCAAGGGACGGACGTGTGCACATGTGGGACCCCAAGGTCCTCTCCTGGACTAAGCCAGAGCCTATAGGAACAGATGTGATTTGATATGGCCCTTCAGAGACAGTCAAACTCATGCCTGACTTCCCCCCTACAAATGTACTGGCTTAAAGACCACTGGACAGAGTCCAACTCACTAAAATGTATTTCTGAAATACACAAGGCTCTGAATGCCAATTCCAGGAAAACCAGTGTTTCTGGGCAGTATCTGCAGAGAAAAAAAAATTCCATCTTCTGGGAAAAGATTAATGCCAAGAGCAAGACAAGAACAAGGGTGGACCCGCTGTGCTGTTCAGTTTATGTTGTTGTTCGGGGGCCTGTGGCACTGGAGACAATAGGCACCTCCCCTCTGGCTGCCTGGATGTTCTGCAGGTGATTTCTGCTCTCCTGGACTCCTAAGTGCCTGAGTCATGCCTAGCCTACGTCTCATATCTCACTTGCTGACTTTCTGTAGGCATTGTACCCCCTGGAAGCCATCTACACGGCGCAGATAAATAACCTAAGTATGTTTTGCTCCACTCGGGACTTACCCTGTGATAGAATAGTCTCCATCTCTTTGCCTTTTGCACAGGATGTGCAACTGTTCTAGCAGTTACTGTAGGTTCCAGCAATACCAAGAGGCCTTTGCAGCCAAGCACAGCAGGGTGAGATAGCATGGCCTTTAGAGACAGGCAAAGAAGCAAGCATACTCTAAAGACGGGCCTCTGCAGCAGTATTCCACTCTGGCAACATAAGGCTGGACAGCAGGTTGGCACCCTCTGGCTCTCTTGGTCATGCCAAGTGGCCAAATGTAGAAGAGGGGCATCTCCAGGGTGTGCCGAGAGAACCAAATGGAGTCACAGGCACACTCCTCATCTCCCCTTCCCTTTTTCCACTCCTCCATTCCCTTCATTGGTGCTGCCATTTGGCCGGGGAGAGACATCACTAGCCATAAGGACCTAAGAGTTGAAGCTGCTGTTAGTTTTCCTGTGCCAGCACTCATAACACGGTGCAAACAAGCCACACAAGTTTGGGTCTGGCCCCTCCATTAGAAATGCCTGTATTTCCTAAATCCACTAGCTCACCCAGAAATCAGAAGAAGTCACCCACATGTCTTCAAAGACAGCTATTCATCCCTGAAGTGAGGAGTTGAACAACAACAACAACAAACCCAAAAAACAAAACAAAACAACAACAACAAAAAACCCAAAACAAACCAGTATTTCCACTCCAGCCTGAATACAAACCCCAGGACCAGAAAGGTTAGAAAACAAAATCAGAAACCCCTGGAGACTGGAAGATCCTCAACCATGCAGAAGTGACAGTGACTGAGGCCCATCGTCAGCCAGCACTCAGCTTTCCATTAGTTCCTTCAGGATTCTGCTCCTCTCACAGGCTCAGTTTCTACGGAGGTGTTAATGTTTCCCAGGGGCCATGGTTTTCCATAACTTACTCTATGTCACCTGGATAACCTCATGATTGCCACGATACAGTGGGGCTGAGAAAGAAGGAGACACTTGCTATGCACCCCATCAAGGCTCACCATGTCCCTGCCATGGCACCATTCACCTGTCCATCTTCTCCACACTACACTTATTTCTATTCCACTCCCTTGACATTGCCAATCCCCAAGTCCCTTCATATACATTCATGAACACACAGCTGCCTCAACCCTCACTCAGCAGACAGACATATATTTCAGATGGAGGACAATGTCTAAAGAGGTGGGACTGATTTCTCTCTGGAGGGCAACAGAGAATCCCGGAAATATCCAGTCCTTAGCGTGAAGTTTCTGTTAGTGCTGAAGCTACCCTTTCCTTGTGCAATGGCAACAGAGAACACCAAGGAACAGAGAACACCAAGGCTTTGGGACCCCAGGTTAGAAGCAGAACTTCCTAGCAGGGTAGTGCTGTGGGAAGGTCCTTGGGTAGATGGAAGGATCTACATTGTGCATTTGAGTATCCAAGGCAACAGAGGTGTCCTAGTAGCTAAGAAGAGGTGTATAACACCAGTTAAGGAATGAGCTGATTACTGTTAACCTGTCCCTCATTCCTGGGTCCTGATGCTGGAGGAGTGGGTATACCAGATACTGAAATACTATGATCCCACCTGTCACCCTGGGAGAGATGAGTCTTAAACTGGATGCAAGCCTCCGCAGGTCACTGCGATAACTAGAGGACAAGACAAGGAGAAGCAGGGGTGTCCTGGGCTAGCTTACAGATTATACCAAATATTCCAGCTATCTATGTGTCTGATTCCTCTGGGCCTCAGTATACCTGGGTAAGACTGGTGGCTGGAGACAGTCAGTGCAGGTTTCTGTTGGGGATAGGGAAAAAGGTCAGTGGATTGCAAAGAAGCCTCTCAGTGAGGGGAGCCAAAATGGCCAACCAGTAAGATGAGAAGCAAATATCAAAATTTCAACTCTCCCAAATGCAGTCTTGAGGCCACAGAAAACCTGGATACTTCAAAATACTCATCCTCTATCAAAGAAGAGAGTGCTGGAGGCTGGGGTCATAGCCAAGCACGGACAGAGCGAGGTCACAGTGTTCCAGTCATGTCTGCACCGACATTTCCTGTGTCCATGGCCATGTAGGTAGGTGACGCACATCCAACAGAGCAGTTGTTGAAATGTGGGATGGAGACACACTCAGTGACTCAAGGTCCTGAAGTATGTAGTTCCGAAAGGTCCCGGGAAAATCAGCAACACGAAAGGGAACTGCAGCGTTCTACACGTTCTGAGTCAACAATAGAATAAACTGCAGCACTGTAGAACACATCTGGGGATCTTTTTCATAGCCAAGACACCAGTCAGTAGGAGCAGTCAGGTTAGCAATGGCGCCAAAGAGCATTACAACAGGACCTGGACAAGGGGCTCAGAGAAGGTGGCTAGGGGCACAGGATGTGGTGCTTCTGGCCCCTTTGGTGGAAGCTGTGCTGCAAGTCACATAACCCTTGCTGTCAGAGAAGCCACATCTACACACACACACATTCCCACCTTCCCACACACACACAGATGTGTACGCATACAGAGGCGGGGTCAGGATGCAAGTGAAAGGGAGAGAGTGAGGACATAATAAACCCGATTATTTCCCTGCACTTAAACTTAAAAATTCTATCTCTGCCAGGGAATTTAGAGAATTATATTATGTCAAAGCACTGAAATGACTGAACTCAAGCCCTGGAAGTGGAGGGGCGGGGAGTAGTTTGCACAATAATCAGCCAGTTCCTGGTTCTGTGTAGGGGAGATGGAAGGACCGGCACAGAGAAGTGAAAAGGCTGGATCGGACACAGGCATCTCAAGGCTGGGGTCCAGGTGGGGGACAGCCTCCAGGTCCTCTCTGCAGTCACTTTGAATTCAGGGAGCTTTTCTGGGTCATGCAGAGCAGATAAACAGTTCCGAAGTCTATCTAGGGATGTCTGACCTTCAAGCTCCGGCCAGACCCTGCTGCATCCACCTCAGACACTACACATAGCTACGATTCTTCTGTGAAGGCTCACCTCTTCTCACCACCCTGAAGCCCTGCACCAGCATTCCGTGGTGTATTCAGCTGGTAGAAACAGGGTCTCTTATGAAGAAAACATATGGGAGACAGGCTGAAAGTGAGATTTTGGAGGTGAGGGTGGGTGTAGAAATGCCTCTATCTTACTAGGTGCATTTTTAGACTCTGCAAGTCATTAAGCGTAGGGCTGGTGCCAGTCTCTCATAGGATGAGTTGGGTATCCTAGAAATCTACTAAAACTCGGTCTTGAGCTTGCCTCTCAGCATGGATATGCACTGGTCCCAATTCTATCCCAGAGAGTGGATCTTGGGACATAAACCCACTTATTTCAAACCTGCTCCTGCTCAGAGTCATCACCACCAGGTGAGGACCAAGCTCACAGGAATTCATTTAAATGCATATTATACCCACCATGGAAGAATAGGTTTATATAACATCCACTGTTTTAATTTCCTAAGGGAGAAGGCTGAATCCCAAATGTGTTGGAGGTGAGAACATCGCATTCTGCTTTCTGAAGTGTGTTTAAAGTTGAGGCAGTGGAATGCAACTGTAGTGGTCCTAAGTGTCTGAAACATGTTTGCGTTTTAGATTTAAATACTTTTGGACCAAGAAAAAAGTAAGGAAGGAACCGATAGAGACATATCTGAAATGACAGCCCAATCTATCAAATGATAGATTCAAATGAGACATCATGATTGTTCAAAATATGAATTTCAACAGCAAATCCTTTCTAAAAGACGGATCTTAGGCTCAATCTAAGTTTTCTCTCTTTGAGTTACATCCCCAAAGTGCTCTATAATGTAATTGAAACCCAGCTAGGAACTAAAAGCTAACAAAAATATTCACATTAAACACACTTGATGGGGGTGGAGAGATGGTTCAGCAGTTAAGAGCACTGGCTGCTCTTTCAGAGGACTAGGGTTCAATTCCCAGCTCCCACACGCCAGCTCACAACTGACTGTAACTCCAGTTCTAGGGGATCTGATATCTTCACACCAATGCACATAAAATAAAGATTAAAAAAAAGAGTCAATAAAGGCATTTAAACACACACAGAGACACAGACCCCCCCACACACACACACACACTTGAATTTCAGCAGCAAAATGCTTGTCTCTGTAGTAATGCTAACTGGACTCTACACATTGTTTTTTTGTAACTGAGGTTTCAAAGTTGTTTCTGTGCTTTCTGAAGCAATATTTGCTTGTTTGTGGCACTGGGAATTGAACACAGGGCCTTGTACACTCCAGACAAGTACTCTACCACTGAGTTATATCCCTAGTTTATTTTTATTTATTTTTTTCATTTGAGATGGGATCTTGATAAGTTAAGTTGCCCAGGCTGGCCATAAACATTTTATGTAGCCTAGGTAGACCTTGAACTTACAAGCCTCCTGCCTCAGCCTCCTGGGCAGGTGGGATTATAAGAGTATACAGATCTGGCTTTTATTTTATCCTCTCTCTCTCTCTCTCTCTCTCTCTCTCTCTCTCTCTCTCTCTCTCTCTCTCTCTGTGTGTGTGTGTGTGTGTGTGTGTGTGTGTGTGTGTGTTTGAGAGAGAGAGAGAGAGAGAGAGAGAGAGAGAGAGAGAGAGAGAGAGAGAGAGAGAGAGATTGAGAAATTTTCCATTTATGATTATTTGGTTCTGATTGTTCTTCCAATCCCAATGCTCATCCATTGTTTTTCTCTATTGCTTTATTTTATTTTATTTTGGGTAATATATTTAATAGATTCTTTGTCACATGGAGGCTTACATGTGTTCCACACGGTGGCTGACTTTCATTGGTAATTTGACTTATGATGGTTTAGGCCATGAATTTTATGCAGTGAATGGGGAAAGCTTTACAATATGATAGGAATCCACTTTTAGTTAAGTTAGCTATATTCAAACACTATTGCTCACATGGCTGTCCTCTACATCCCCTGAAAATCTTTAGCAGACAGGACTGTTGACTGTCTCACACACATTCCTGTGGGAGAACTGGTCTGCCCTCAGGAAGTGTATGTACTGTCCTCCTGTGACCCCTGCCAGGCAGCAGTTATAGGATGCAGATACAGGAAAGGCAGGCCCATTCTGTTTTCTCATCTAGCCAGTGACTGTAAGCATGCCCAAAGAAACAGCCAGTTAAGACTTGTGGTGGTTTGTATGAGCTTGGTTCAGTGTCTCCGAAGATTGCCCCATCGTAATCCTGGGTCTGTTTAAGCGGCCCCTGGCAGCGGGATCAGGATCTATCCCTGGTGCATGAGCTGGCTTTCTGGAGCCCATTACCTATAGACTGACACCTTGCTCACCCTTGATGCAGGGGGGAGGGGCTTGGTCCTGCCTCAACTGAATGTAGCCCCCCCCCCCCCCCCCCCCGCCGCCAACATGGGAGACTTACCCTTTTGGAGGAGGGAATGGGAGTGGGTTGGAGGGGAAGGTGGGGGGAATGCAAGAGGAGAGATGAGAGGGGGATCTGTGGTTGGTATGCAAAATGAATTTTTTAAAAAAATTTTAAATAAAAAAAAAGTCTTGTGGTTTGAATAAGAATTGGCTCCCAAACCTCAGATATTTGAATGCTTAGTGAGTGGCAGGGGTGTATTTGAAAGGATTAGTAGGTGTGACCTTGTTGGAGGAAATATGTCACTGGGGGTGTCTTTGAGGTCTCAGAAGCCAGAGCCAGACTCAGTTTCTCACTGCTCCTTCCTGCTGCCTGTGGATCTAGATGTAGAACTCTCAGCTCCTCCAACACCATGTGTGTCTAAGTGCAGCCATGCTTTCTGCATGCTGATAATGGACTAAACCTCTGAAACTGTAAGTAACCTCCAATAAAACGCTTTCCTGGTTAAGAGCTGCCACTGGGGCTGGCAGTGGTGGCACAAGCCTTTAATCCCAACACTCAGGAGGCAGAGGCAGATGGATCTCTGTGAGTTCGAGGCCAGCCTGGTCTACAGCGCGAGATCCAGAACAGGCTCCAAAGCTACACAAAGAAACTCTGTCTCGAAAAACAAAACAAACAAGAATTGCCATGGTCATGGTGTCTCTCACAGTAATAGAGCACTAAGATAAGACTCAAAGGCATCCTTTACCTAGCTCTTTCTTCCTTTAGCAAATAGTGATGATCATAAACATTTATTTTCAAAATACTGAGGAGAATGTGATTGAAAAGCAACAGAGTCTCAGAAAAGTTAAGAGGCTTCTTTAAGGTGGTTCAAAGCTCCATGGGAAAGCCCAGAGTTTGAAAGATTGACCTTTTCACAGTGCACCTGAAAGTTTTGCGGGGACAGAGTGACAACCAGGGACAGAAGATTCCCTTTTCCCTTTGCCCCCAGTATACCATGTGTTTGTAAGAAATGATGGCCAGGGAACTGGGCTACAGAGTGGTGCTCAGTTGCTCACAGAGTCTCTTTGAAACAGGATTGCAAACTCTGAGCAATAATTTGAAACACACAAGAGTCTTGCACAGAGAATGTTGAAAATTCACGTCTAAAACCACCTGCTGATCTTCATTATTACATTTCTGGTAGCATGGGTAAGAGACTGGTTAGCCTGCCTCATTTTTTTTTAAAAATATTTCACCTTTTTGACATTGTGCCTCCAGGTCCCAGTGCAGTGAAACTAGGTCACAAGCTATGCCCCTCAAATATCTCACATGAGCACATTTCTGTATATAACAGCCCCATGTAACATTCCAATGTAATCCAATTGCTTCTATCAGCTGATGCTGACAAGTAAACACCTCATCCTTCCATCTCACGGTGTTTCTAAAATCTGGTATTGTTCAAACCACAGGTTGCAATACTGTGCCAGTCCCTGCCATCCCTGGGGATCTGTATTCTCCAAAAGGCAGGGAAACTGGAAAGGGACAATGTGAGAAAGAGGCCTGCACTGGCACAAAAATATCAAGGTTTTATCTGGGAGGACATGGTGAACGTGCTCACCCACATGCCAACTGATCACTTAACAAAAGGTTGACCAAGGATCCCTTTATACAGTGCTCTTCACAAAGGTATTCCAAAGTCTACCCAGCTCCAAGAAGGCCATTGACATTTTGAGAAATGGCTTTTATCCCAAAGAAAATACAGAGGTATACAGAGGGGATCTGCAGGGAAGGCATTCCTCCTGCAAACCCTCCTGGCCTTCTCTGGTATGTGTGGCACCTCTCTCTACTACGAAAATCACACTGGGTACCAAATCCCAGGCATGGCACCTTTCTGAGGGCCCAGTAATGGTGACAGGAATGCCCACCCAAGGCTTCTTAAGGAACACCTGGAGCATGTAGCACTCGCAGTGAACCTTGCAACAGCAACAGCGGAGGAGTTGATGTCTCTGAGAGAAAAACTTACATAAGCAAGTGTCTTCCAGCAAATAAGACTCACTCGAGGAGGCTAATATGAAGGACAAGTTAAGTCCATTGTAGCCCTTACATGTATGTTACTGCTAACTGTGGAAGAAATTGCTTATGACTTACGAATTGAGTAAAGTTTTTTTTACCGTTTTTTAAAAAAGTATTTTGTTGTTCTTGCAGCAACTGGTCAGCTAGAATCTCATGCCCCCAGGGAGATAGGTATAGGAAATTTAAAAAGCCTCTTTTCCTTAGTAGCTGGATTTGTTTTTCCTCTTGCAATGCCCCTTTCCTGTTCCTCCAGGAAGAATAGAAGGCTGTCTCCCCCCGCCCCTCAAGATATAAATGGGGAGAGGAATGCCTTCCCTTGCATTTGAACATCATCTGTACTCTACTGGGGTCACTAGTAACAGTCATATTTTGGAGCTAAAACATAACTCAGTGATACAGCCATGGTTTGCATTTGTGGTGAGGCCCTGGGATCCAATCCAGCATAGAAACAAAACACACACACGATGCTTATTTCTGATGGCCAGGCCAACCTGCAATGAACTGCCATCAGCCTCAGAGACAGGACCATGTGCAGACTGATGAAGTCAGCTAAGAATGCCTTTTTTTCTTCTTAAGGTTAAAACCAAAATGAAACATGCATGAAAATTCTGTACAAAGTAAGCATATTACTTTGCTAGGTCATTTAAAAATGAACTGAAAAAGCAATGTAATTTACTATTTTTAACCCATGAATTTGCTGCTTTATTGGCTACTGTATATATATTCATAATTGTATAAGCTTACAGGACACAAAGTGATGCTATGATCTAGCTGTATGATGTGGAATAACTGAATCAAGCTAATTATCATATCTCTCCCTTCATGTCTCATCCCTTTGGGGGATGGATTTTGAGGTCTTTATTCAAGCAAGGCCTCCAGTACTCTGAGAAACAAGGAGAGGTCGGGGCATCTCTCTACGTTTCTATACCACTGAAAATTTCTGCAATAGAAACGTTTGAAATGTTTCCCCACTCCCTCTGCCCCCATGCCGCAGTACACCCTTACTGAAAAGGGCCAATTAATTTATGAGTACTCTCTGCACAGGCAGGCACTGGGGGCAGGGTGAGAAAGAAGGGCACCTGATCACATACAGAGCCAAGTTCGCCCTAGCAAAGGGCCAACGTGTTTGAAGGCATGAGGAAAGGAAGCAAAAAAGGGAGGTGCTTCCTCACACATCCACAGGCCCCCCACCTGTGGTCTACAACTTCAAAAGGACGGTCAAAGGTACCTGCAACTCCTCTGAAAATTCCACTCAGCTTCTTACTTCCTTCCTCCAAATTGACACCAGACTGCTGATGCTACTTTGGCGACCCTATTTTTCCTCTTCCAAACACTTCTCTGCACGCACCCCTGCTGCTCCAGCAGAGAAACCTTTACAGAGAAAAGTTAGCTGGCTCTGAGGTTTGTTAGGAGGCTGTCACCCGACCGTCTCAAGCTGCAGGTCTATGCAGCTCGCCACCTCCTCTGGGTTAGGCTTCTGACCAAACTCGTTGGTCTGTAGAAGAGGTCCTCACAAATTCACGCCCCACTGCCTGATTCTAAACAGAAAAAAGAACCCCTCGGTATTTCTCCAACCTACGTCCCTCAAACAGATAAGCGGGGTCCACCGTTTGCTGCACCAAAAAACCTGGTGAGACTATGGAAGGCACAGGCAACCCAGTTCTTGCCCGCAGCGCAGAGGCGCCACCACCACATCTAACACCGCAGGAGGCTGGTGCGCACCTTAAGTCTGAGGTGCCGCGTGCCTGAGCTTCTGCAGCCAGAAGACCTCACAGGAAATGAGGACTACCAGAAGACCCCTTCCTGTTATCCTTTAGTAAAGCCAAGCGATCGCTGCCTCCACAAAGCTCAAGTGAAGGCTCCCACGCCTAGGGAAGGGTCCTCAGAACAGGCAAATGCCCAAAGTCCTTTCTTAAGGAAAGTGTCTAACTCCATGGGTGGTCCACTCTTTCTCCAGTATATAGAGGGAGAGCGCGAATGAAGTGGAGAAATCACGCTTGGGGACAACAAAATTAGAATCTGAACCCCGTTAGCGCATCTGCTTGCCCCCATCTAGGCGCCAGGACCGGCGGCTCCGAGGCTGCAGACTGTCGCGCTTGCCAGGGGCCGGACAGCTCATAAAACCCCATCTCTTCCCGGCCGGAGGTAAGGGGCTCTAGAAGTCCTGTCCTCCGCCCAGGTAGTACATTGTGCCCCCCACCTCATCTAGATTCTCCTGAATTCTACCTTTCCTTTGGCCCTTTCCTTCTCTGTCCCATGTGAATCTCAGTGCCAGCTCCGCGGGTGCCCTGCTCACCAGTCCCTGTTGGACTCAGCTAGGTCGCTCCACGGATTGGTCGTTATCACCGAGGCTGGTGTTCCTGTACCCCAGCCTGGCCCCGAGAGCCTGGCTTCGTCGCACTCAGGACACAGACTCACTAGCTCTAACCGACGTCGCACAGCAGCCCCTTCACGCCGCCTGGGTACCCAAGGTGGCGAGGCGCCAAGGTGCAGCCCGGGCCGATAGTACCGGTTCCTGTCCTCCGCATCTTCCCCTCCAGGCGCCATCTCCCCTCTCACGGGGCGACACTGTGTCTCCCCCACCGCGACCCAACGGGACTTACCGCGGCCGGCACACCGCCGCCTGGTCTGCGAGCTGCGAGGCGGAGCAGGACGCCCGCCTGCGCCAGGGCATCCTCCCGCGCCCGCCGCCCGCTCGCCGCCGCCGCCGCCCACTCCCGCAGCCCCCGGTCTTCCCGCGCCGCTCCGGCGCTTCGGACTTACCTCCGGGACAAGGTGACCCGGCTGGTGCGCCCAGGCGGCCGCCCGCGCGTCTCAGGAGCCGGCGAGCGTGCGGGGCGCGGTGCGGTGCGGAGCCCGCCTCTGCTCCTGGGCTCGTGGCTCTCCGCCTCTGCCCTCCCCTGTGCGCCGCTTCCCCCGCCGCTCCCCTCCCTGGATCGCAGCCAGCGCCTGGATCGCAGCCAGCGCCCCGGGTTGCCCCGCGCACACGGTTCCCCAGCGCCAGGCGCCGGGCAGCGCCGCCGCCCTAGCCGAGCTGGGTCCTCTTGCCCCCCGGGAGCAGAAAGGGCGCGGGTTGAGCAAGGGGTGACCCGGAGTGCGCCGCTCCGCTCTATTGGGTTCACCGAGCCTGGCGACTTGCGTGCGGGAGGAGGCGGCCGCGGGACCCAGGGGAGGAAGAAGAGGAGGAGGAGAGGGAGCAGCCGTGCGCGAAGGTGGCCGCCAACTTTGCCCCAGGCCAGCCGTGCCCTCGTCAGTGATAACGGCTGGCTGGTGGCCTGGGGCGGGTGTCTGGAAACATTGGGGCGACAGAGGCTGGGGGGAGGGGGACTGCCACTGGGGACTAGGAGGACAGGAATTAGCCTCCGACTGTGGAAATGATGGCTTCCCTTGGTCCTAAAAGGCCTCCCTAGGCTCCAGGTCGACTAGAGGTTCAAAAGAACCCACTCTGTAGGTCCAGAGAAAGCCCAAGTCCTGACCGGCGGAACCAGGATTAAAGACAGAGGCGGGCGATCGTGAAGTCCATACTCTGAGACTCAGCCTGCAGCCGGGACCTAGACTTGGTGTAGGTACACTGCGGGTGGCCTGAGAGTAGTAGCCACTGGAAAGAAACTGGGGCTGGGGGTGGGGCAGAGTGGTGGCTTGGAGTAGGTCGAGGGGAGCCCTAGGAGAGCCGCCTACGGAGACAATCTACATTTCAAACGTCGAGGGAATCAAGCGCGAGTGGGTGTGTTTTCGTTATAGATTTAACAGAGAAGGAACCAGAAAATTTGCCCAAAACAGGATCAAAAGTTGTTTTGTCTGTGCGACCCCCTTTCACCAATAGTGGAAGACTCTCTGTACTTCAGCTCAGTCAAATCCAGGCTTTTGTCCTGGGGGAGTGGACGCTGCTCATCCCCTAGTGGTTCCTTGGTTTTTATAGCTTTCTTAGACAGAGAGCCCGCCCCCTGCCTGAAAACCAAGTTTTTGCCCCAGAAACCGTTGCATCTAGCCAAGTGAGCCCTCCGCAGCCCTTGGCTTCCACGGACCCTCAGCAGTTTGTAGGGAATAATCAAATGTAAGTGACATAGGAGGGAGGCTGAGCTGATTAATTGACCCAGGTGTGTTCACAGCAGCTCCTTGCTTGAGTTCACCTGAAGGTTTTTACATCTAAATATCACACTCATTCCCAACTCTGCAGCAGCTAGGCGCCTGCCTGGCTTGCTTCCACTGATTGCTCTTAGCTGTGGACACGCTGTTATCTGGGATGGCCTGAAAAGGACACTGTGAGTGTCTCCCCCCCCCCCCCCCCCATTGAGCAGCTCTTAAATGGAAGGAAAATGTCAACCCTGCCTCTGTAAAACACCTTACAGTCTCTGGTCCCTTCCTGAAAGGAATATTCTCTCCTCTCCCCAGAACTGCTAGGCTGAGCATATATCGTTAGACCCATGGAGGTGAAGAATCGGCATTGCTGTTTGTCAGTTGAAGAAACTGAGGCTTGAGAGACGGGAGCCCCATGGCTCCCAGACTGCATGAGTCACCTGCAACTATCCTTCATTTTCTATATTTAAGGCAGTGCTTTCTTGATAGCCAGTCTTTAGGCTGGCTTTAGAGGTACGCTTAGTTTTGTCAGAGCACCTGCCTGGTTTTGGTTTACAACTGCTTGAATTTTAAAATAGAATTTCCCTGATATAACAGGCAAGTAACTTGTGGAATGCAATATTAAGCCTGACCACAGGTCCCCATTGGCTCTTTTCCCTCCAAACTGAGAGCAGAAGGAAGATGGTACCTTTGCAGTGTCCTCCAGGGTTGAGTCCCTGTGACCTGTCTCCATGAGCTCTAGTACTGTGAACGGTTTCCAATGGATGCTTTACTAGGCCTTTCCAGGGCATATGAGCACAGAAGTTTATCCACAGATGGACAGTTTTATCTAGCGTTTGGGTTGACTGGATGGATGGATAGATGGATGGATGGATAGATAGAAAGATAGATAGGTAGGTAGATAGACAGACAGACAGACAGACAGACAGATAGATAAAAATGGAGTGTGTGTGTGTTTGCATTTCTGGGAAAAAGGATTTCTAAGACTTTAATTCTCTGCCTTATCCACTTTGCCATTTAATATTTTACTTTCTAATTGTGGAGTGGATGTCCATCTCTCAATTAAAGGATAGCCCCCTAAAGTGACTGCATTTTATATTTAGTACAGCTCTTTTTTGGCCACACCCCGTCTTGAGTAAATATTTAGTGATAGTTCCTGATGAATAAACCCACATTGGATTATACTGCCAAAGGTAGAATTCAGAGTAGGGTGCAACTCAGTGGTAGAGCACTTGCCTACCATGTATGCGGCTCTGGGTTCCATCTCCAGTATCATAAAGAGAAAAATCAACATCTACTAAAGAAAATGAGCACTTTGAAAAAAAATTACACACTATTTATCCCGTGCTGTTCATTTAGCTTCAGGACCCCAGCTAGCTGCCATCTCCTCCTGACAGCACCTCCTCAGCACTCACCTGCAAATACACGGAAGCACAGACTCACACATGGTTATGCAATCCAAATGAGCCTTTCATTTTGTTTCAAAAGAAATCTACATTTCTTAGTCAGGAATCATGTGTTAACAGAGAGACCACCTGTTCCTGGCAGATGACAGAACTCCTCAGTTGGTCTGGTATACTAGCATACATGTAGTACACTTTTTCCTACATGCAAAGCCCTGGTTGTTGTTCAGAATGTGATCAGAGCTTATTTTGCTATAATATAGCAGTGAAATAAAGGCTTTTAAGAAAGTTACTGAAGAGCTGTCATGTATCAGGTTAGAACAGGACACCACAGAAATTGCTAATCTCCCGGAAATTGGCTAACCTTCTCAACAATGCTTATCTCTTAGAGGAGATTACAGAATTCTCAGAGCTTTGAGAGGTGAGTGGGGCCAGTTCCTGTGTTGTGAGGAACTGTCACTCAGGTGCTGAACAAGCTGTCAAGCCTTTGGATGGCAGAGATAGGGGACATGATAAAGAGAACACAGATTTAAGAGGTTTCTTTTTTGTTTTTGTTTTTTGATGATAGAAAACATTTCTTAGTGTGTATTCAACTAAAAAGCTTTAGAGTTTAGGGTTATAAAGAGTATCATCCCATTCTATGCCACATGTCTATGTGTCAACAGCATTCATTCAGAAAACATCTTTAGATTGTAGGTAGAAAGGTTCAGCCTCCTCATGTTGACCAAAACACCAAAGGAGATAAAATCAGATTGTACCCAATTCTAAAGCTATGCCACTAAGGTAGGGTTTTGTTTGTTTGCTTTTCCTCTTTGTTAATATTCTGACCTGCCCCCTTGAAATCCCCCACCTTGGGGCCGCCCTGTTCTGACATAGAAGCCTCTTTTTAAGGAAAAACTCCGCCTCTCTCTCTCTCTCTCTCTCTCTCTCTCTCTCTCTCTCTCTCTCTCTCTCTCTCTCTCTCTCCCACTCCCACGAGGTGTGCACCCCTCGACCTCTCTCTCTTTTGCCTCTGTCTCTTTCCTTCTTCTCTCCTTTCCTATCTTCTCTCCATCTCTCTATTATAATAAACCATTTCCGTGTGGATGTAGCATTCAGGTTGTAAATGTCCACCAGCCACATCGCCGCCATGCACACATGGAGTGGGTCACCTGCCAGCCTCCAGTGCATCTGCCCAGCATGCCAGTATGTCTCCCTGAACGCTTGGGATACCCTCGGGGTCCCTGTGTAATATATCATTACACTTTTCCTCCAAGATCTGTTATTAAGTTGTTTGTCTTGAGTTTAGGAGATCCACGAATCGAAAGGTTGGGCTGTCTTGTTAAGGTTACATCTTATTTACTTGGAAGGTAGAAAGATAGCCAATCCAGTGATTGATATGTTAATAAACATGGTGGCTAACCTCTACAGGGGACATAAATGGCTACCAAATACAAAGGGAAAAATTCTAACTCTTAAATAGAAATCTGAGACAATGGTGACATGAAGTTAGGACAGGAAACAAACTGAAATAGAATGTTAGAATGTTAGTTGAATGGGGTCATCATCTAGCCAAATGCCTGGTATCCTAGTTTAAACAGTTACTAAAGAGCTAGGTCTTGGGTGTGGTCAACTTCAGTTTCAGCTCCATGATGGGCCAGGGTCTTCAGAGCTCACTGGTATAGGTCTGCCACAGTAGGAAAGAAAAGCAAGCTCCTTTGCAAGTGCCTTTTCAGGCCCACATCACAGGGCCTCACTGAAGCAGAGCCAGTCACTCAGCCCAGAAGAGGGAGAAATGGCCTCCACCTTCTGGTGAAGTCACAGAAGTCACATTGACATTAGAAATGGCATGTTTTGCAGTGGGTCACACCCAGGAATGAGCTGAGTTCTTTATATATATATGGCTTTTCTCCCCTTCAGTACTGGGAACTGAATCTCAGGCCTTAAGCACTGTAGTCACATACTATCATCCAGCAGCCTTCTTTTCAGTTTTGAGGAAGGGTCTCAGTGTGTAGCACAGGTTGACTTGGAACTTTCTATTTAGCATAGGCTGTCTTTAACTTGTATTCTTCCTGTCTCAACCTCCTAAATATCTAATTTTACAGACCAGTGTCAACATATTCCAGCTCCATGTTAAATAATTTTGTCTGTTACAGAATTTCACTCTATAGCCCAGGCTGGCCTTAAACTCATTAAGAGTCTCCTGCCTCACCTTCCAAAATTCTGTGATTAGAGGTGTGAATCCCACACTCAATTCTTTATTAACTCTTAATTAGAGCTCTGTGGGGCCCCAAGAATAACCTCAAAGAACTAAGAAGTTATAAACTGTGGTACAATAGCTCACTTGTGCCCTCTTTAACAACATAATGGTGGGTGGTAATGGAGGGCATCAACAAAGGGCTGAGTAAATGCATACCAGCAAGGTTAGAAACTCAAGGAGGCAAACAAACCTGGGCCCGAAGTAAGTGTCTGCCATCTTCTTTCTCCCTGACCTGACTGGCAGAGCCAGGCTTCCTTCTATCTAAATATGAATGATTGCTATGATATTACTTGCCTGGCATTGTACAGAGGTGTTGAGAGCACTCATTGTGTTTTCCTGAGCAGACCTGACTGGCTATTGTTCTTAAAGACAGCATGGTAGGCTACTGAGTGCTTTATTCAGGGAAGCAAAGGGGACTGGTACCTTATAGATCCTTGGCACAAAGCCTTGCTGACTCCTGATGTCTTCAGAGTATAAGAAGCCTAGAGCCTTTGGGAGGGGGCTGACATCTTCCATCTTTGATCTTCTTTTTCAAGAAGTCAGTCTAGGCACTTGCAGCTACCATTGGCCAATTCCCTACGCCTGTTCCCAGCTGCGGTGTCCTTTGCCATCAGTGGCCTGGCCCTGCCGGTACCCACAGCGTTGCTCTTACTCCTGAGACCATGGTAACTTTTCTTATGAAAGCATAAGGACCTTGATCTATTCCACTCAGCTCTAGACCTTCTATTTATTTATTTTTCTTGGGGTGTGGGAGGGAGAGATGATGTAGGTTCTCACATAGCCCAGGTTGGATTCGAACCCCTGCCTCCCACCTCTCTTATTATTTTGCCATGGCTCTCCTAGAACTCATTAACCCAAGCTGATCTTGAACTTGTGTTGATCCTCCTGCCTCTGCATCTCCCAGGGTTGGGGTTACAGTCATTTGCCACCACACACAAACACAGCTTTAAAACCAGAGCATGAGAGACAGACAGCCTGGCATACCTATGTTGGTGTCGGAAAGAAGATGCAGGTTCCCAAGTCAGGCAGGGCTGGGTTGAACACCAACTCATCCAACACTCAGCCATGTCCTCATGTAGAAACATCAGCTCCTGAATCTGTAGAATGCTCATCATGACATTGACAGTGAGGACAGGTTCAGGCACCTGTATCAGCAAGCGTGAAGAAGACAAGTTGTGGTTTTCCTGGGCTCAGAGCTCAGCGGTACTGACAAAGATATGCTTCCAAGGCCTCTCTCTTCCCTCAAGACCCGATGGAGCCCAAATCATAGGCTCTGCTGCCATTCGGCTTGGTTTTCTTGTCCCATGCAGTGCTGGGATGCTTTTCTTCAGTCCAGCTCGCAGCTTCACACACTTTCACTGGATAAGCTTTGCCACCTCTCGAAAAAGCAGACGTGAGACAATATTTAGGAGATGATGCCTGGTTTGGCCTATTTTCCTAAGTTTTAGCACTTAGGTGGGTCATTTATTTGGGGAATAATTCCAAGAAGTGAGGGGCCACTGGGTGGACAAGGAGAAAGCACATGGAAGAACACCTGAGCCAGTAACCTGCACATGAACAGCCAGTTCTCCACCCCTGGGAATATCCCTAAGAGAATGGTCCTTGGAATCACCCTGCCAAGAGATGAGGAGGAAGTGTTTCTCCCCAGCTTTGTTCCTGGGGTGGAAAGGGTATTAACACTAACATTTTTTCTTTCATTCGCATGTGTGTATGATGCCCACATGTGTATATATGCATATTTGCATGTGTGGGAGCACACATGGTGATGTGTGTGTGAACATGTATGTGGTTGACAGTGGGTGTCTTCTTTAACCACTTTCTACCTTCTTCACTGAGGCAAGAGCTCACCTTTATGGCTAGTTCTGGCTAGCCAGCTTGCTCCAGAGAGCTTCTGTTTCTGCCTCCGGAATAGAAGGATTACAAGTGTGCTGCCACATACCTGGAGTTTCTGTGAGTTCTAAGGACCTGACTTCTTGTCCTCATGCTTGAGTGACAAGTGCTTTAACCACTGAGCTGCCTCCCCAGCCCAGCAGCTACTTTCATGGGCAAGGCCTAGAGTATGGCAAGCAGCTGTTCTCTGTCATAAGAAATGTGTAACTAGGAGCCAAGGTGTTTGTCTTGCGTTCCTGTGTGGAATGCCTGTATTCCCCATCATATGCTAATCACATGTCTTCTTGACCTGGGATGTAGTTCAGTGTGTAGACTCCTTATCTAGCATGTGGGAGGCTTTGTCTTTCTATCTCTAGTACTTACCACCACAATTTACACTTCTGCCCCAGGCCTTAGGTGTCCGCCTGATCTTACATTATAGAGGTTTTCTGTGTTTCGACTTGGCCTCAAAGCTGCTCAAAACCTTGCAGGTTATGACAGATAATCATGAAGGGAAGAAGTCTGATTTACTCAGCCCAGTGGGGTAGACTCTGGAATTTTGCCGGCAAACAGTCCTTCATGTGCCAAATAGTTGGGAACATTGTAACAGAGTCAAGTTCAAGGCCTGCACCATGGTGAATTCCAGCCTGCGGATCTGTCCATGGTCATCCAGCTTGCATGTTACCTGCAGCTATCCTGCTCCCTCCTAACCTTGCTCACTCACTTCTCCTTCCTAAATAGTCACTTGACCCACAGGCAGATCAGGCTTCCTGAATGTGTCTGGCTATCACAGGTAATGAACAGCCTGCCCACAATGGAGACTGTGGCCTGCTTATGCCTTCTGTGTGGCTGCTCTCCGCATGCCCCAGACATCTACCTGATTCAGCTGGTTCTGCTTCGGCTAATGACTTATTCTTGGATTCCTAGTTAATAATTTCCATGGTCCAGCTGATTACTCTAAACTCATACCTATTTTGATGACAGAGGCAGCATCCTTCTCATCAATATCATTTAACAATGTTCAGTTTACCTGAAAGTTGAAAATTATGACTGTTCCCAGGGCTTTTGGAGAGGAGAAGAAGTAAAAATAAGAGAGGAACAGAGAAGAGAAAAAAGAAAAGGAGGGAAATAAAGAAAAAAAGAACTTAACTTTAGAAATCCTTGCCACCAGGATGAGCCATGCTCCAGTTTGAGTTCTGTTGCTGTGATAAAAAAAAAAAATCACCAAAGTCAACATAGGGAAGAGATGGTTTCTTGGCTTATACTTTTAGGTCACAGCCCATCACTGAGGGAAGTTGGGGCAGAAGCTCAAGCAGGAATCTGGAAGCAGGAACTGAAACAGATCATGGAAGAACACTACTCAGAGGCTTGCTCCCTCTGGTTAAAACTTAGGCATGCTGTTTTCTTACATAACCCAGGACCAATTGCAGACAGTGGGCTGGGTCCCTCCACATCGGCCAACAACTGAAACAGTTCCCCACACACATGGCCACAGGAGAGCCCAATCTGAACAATCCCTCAATTGAGACACGGCCCCCCTTCTCAGCTTACTCTTGGCTATGTCAAGTTGACAGTAAAAATGAACCAGGGTAGGCTGGGAGGCTAAAATTTGAAGTGTGGAATCAAAAGCATTAACCTCAAAAAAAGTAGATACAGACATCCAGCACACTCCATGTTCTAGAGTGGACAGAGCCCCCTGCTTCCTCACTCAAATGAGATGAGGCCATGTTTTTCTAGCTGTGTGACAGGAGTCCATGCACTGCCACTGCATCATGTCTGAGGTGAAGGACTGACAGCCGAGGACTCTTGGAAACACTGCTAGTGCAGAAATACCCATTTAAACGTGTCATTATTTATTAGCGTGATTTTTCTGGCAATTTCTAGAAGGCCCAAGAACTCATTTTGGGCTCAAGAAAAATATATTTCTTGCTGCATTTGCTTTTTTCCCCTGCAAAAAAGAGAAAGTTCTATTGCAAAAATAACCTTCTGTACTCTTGGAGGATGCGGAGGGAGCTGGAGGGAAAACAGAAGGGTAAGCGGTTTCCTTTCTGTGATTCTGTTTGTGTCTTGCTTTCTAGGGGAAGAATGACTCCTAGACAAAGGGACTCAGACAGGTGTCTGCAAAGAACTGCATCCTCCCCCCTCCCCTGCTGCTGCTCTTCACTTGTTCAGAGCATCCTGCTGTGAGACCCTGACTGTGCACCATCATGCCTTGCCTCCAGGGCCTCTTTGTGTGACTTGGAAGATAGTCTCTTGAGGGTCACCTTCCACAGTAGGTACCCAGTAGGTACCACGCTTAGCAAAGTGGACTCTCTCCAGTTTAGAGTACAGGGTAAATATACTCTGGCTAGTAGGGCCCTTTTGGTTCAATGACCACCCACCAAAAAGAGTTTCACCAGCTAAGGACCCCCTTGTCAGAGTAGATGAATGTCCTTCCACCACAGCCATGGAAGGAAGAGTAAAACAAAATGATCCAGAAAGAATAATATAGTTGGGGCTGGGAAGATGGCTCAGTGGTGAACAGTGCTTGTAGTGAAAGCATGAGGCCCTGAGTTCAAATCCTCAGTACCCACATGAAAAGCCAGCATTGAAGAGGATGGCAGATCCTAGGAGTTCAATGGCTATCTAGCTTATCCCCAAATGGTAAGTTTCAAAAGATCAGTGAGAGACCCAACAAAGGGAAGTAGTAGAGGAAACACTAGAGGTCCTCCTTAGCCTCTGGTCACTAATCTGCACACATGGACGCATACACAACATGAATGCATGCACTGGAAAAGCTTTGGTATCTCCGTGATAAAGCACCATTCTGAGGCTGACTCAGCCTGCACACTTTCTCCTGGAACAACATCTGTTGGGGTCTCCTGCTGGGCAGGTGAGGAGTAGTGATAGGTGAATCCTGAGGGCACAGCCCTACCCACAAGCAGAAACAGCAGTGACTGTAGCCTGCCAACTGCTCTAAAGGGAAGATGCCAGGGTCCCAGTTGAGCAGGAAGGAAGGAGTGATCAAGGAAACCGGATGTAGAATGACTAAGGGATCTCTAGCCTAAGTAGGGACACACAGGGGAGTGAGAGAAGGTTACTTATTGGTTCTGCTGGTGGTATTCCCTACCCCCCTCAACTTGACACAAGTTAGGGTTATTTTGGAAGAGGGAACCTTAACTGAGAAAATGCTTCCATCAAATTGGTTTGTGGGTAGGTCTGTGGAGCATTTTCTTTTTTTTTTTCATTTATTTTTTTTTTTATTTTTATTTTGCAATACAATTTAGTTCTATGTATCAGCCACGGATTCCCTTGTTCTCCCCCCTCCCGCCCCCCTCACCTTCCCCCCAACCCACCCCCCATTCCCACCTCCTCCAGGGCAAAGCCTTCCCCGCAGACTGAGATCAACCTGGTAGACTCAGTCCAGGTAGGTCCAGTCCCCTCCTCCCAGGCTGAGCCAAGCGATCCTGCATAGGCCCCAGGTATCAAACAGCCAACTCATGCAATGAGCACAGGACCCAGTCCCACTGCCTGGATGCCTCCCAAACAGATCAAGCCAATCAACTGTCTCACCCATTCAGAGGGCCTGATCCAGTTGGTGACCCCTCAGCCATTGGTTCATAGTTCATGTGTTTCCATTCGTTTGGCTATTTGTCCCTGTGCTTTATCCAACCTTGGTCTCAACAATTCTCGCTCATATAAACCCTCCTCATTCTCGCTAACTGGACTCCCAGAGATCCACCCGGGGCCTAGCCATGGATATCTGCATCCAGATCCCTCAGTAGTTGGATGAGGTTTCTAGCACGACAATTAGGGTGTTTGGCCATCCCATCACCAGAGTAGGTCAGTTCGGGCTGTATCTCGACCATTGCCAGCAGTCTGTTGTGGGGGTATCTTTGTGGATTTCTGTGGGCCTCTCTAGCACTTTGCATTTTCTTGATTAATGGTTGATGTAGAAGGCCCCAGCCACTGTGGTGCCTAAGAAGGTGATTGTGGGTTGTGTGAAAAAACAAGCTAAGCATGCCATTCGAAGCAAACCAGCAAGCAGCATTCCTCTTTGTTCTCTGCCTAGGTTTCTGCTTAGGTTCCTGCCTCCAGCTTACTCCTTGAATCCCTGCCTTGACTTCCTTCAATGATGGACTGTGACATAGACATGTAAGCCAAATAAATCCTTTCCTCCCCAAGCTGCTTTTAGTCAATAGTTTATCACAGGAATGAAATACAGAGCAGAACGTGGGTCAAGTTGTTTTTATTGGTTTTGAAGTCTAAAGAAGCACAAAACACCAAAATGTAGGTTGTATAAAAGGAGATTGGATAGGCTGTGGTGGTCTGATCACAAGAGGCCTCATGTCAGGCTTAAGGGGGCTTGGTCCTCATTCTAGACCATTATCCACTTTTACTAACATAATTACAGAATCAGATCTATGTGGGAAAGCCTGAGTCAATTTCTACAAACAGCACAGAAAGTTGGTCCACAGAAAGGATTTTCATGACAGCTTCAAAATAGCCACACACCATTATCACATACTTTCTACAGTGTGCTTTGCACACAAAACACCTGAAACCAGGAAATGTTTCATCGAGGCTTGCCCAGTAATTGAGTAAAACCAAAACTTATTATAAGCCACAGTCATCCTAGTGTCCCCCTTGCTATATAGCCTCTCTGGTTCTGTGGGTTACAGTCTGATTGTTCTTTGCTTTACATCTAGTATCTACTTATGAGTGAGTACATACCATGTTTGTCCTTCTGGGTTTTGGTTACTTCACTCAGGATGATATTTTCTAGTTCCATCCATTTGCCTGCAAATTTCATGCTGTCAAAGTTTTTCTCTGCTGTGTAGTACTCCATTGTGTATATGTACCACATTTTCTTAATCCATTCTTCAGTTGATGGGCATCTAGGTTGTTTCCAGGTTCAGGCTATTACGAACAGTGCTGCTATGAACATAGTTGAGCATGTATCTTTGTGGTATGATTGAGCATTCCTTGGGTATATGCCCAAGAGTGGTATGGCTGGGTCTTGAGGTAGATCGATTCCCAATTTTCTGAGAAACTGCCATACTGATTTCCACAGTGGTTGACAAGTTTGCATTCCCACCAACAGTGAAGGAGTGTTCCCTTTGCTCTGCATCCTCTCCAACATAGACTGTCATTAGTGTTTTTGATCATGGCCATTCTGACAGGTGTAAGGTGGTATCTCAGAGTTGTTTTGATTTGCATTTCTCTGATGATTAATGATATTGAGCATTTCTTTAAATGTCTTTCAGCCATTTGTAATTCTTCTTTTGAGAATTCTCTGTTTAACTCTTTAGCCCATTTTTTAAATTGGATTGTTCAGTATTTTGATGTCTAGTTTCTTGAGTTCTTTATATACTTTGGAGATCAGTCCTCTGTCAGATGTGGGGTTGGTGAAGGTCTTTTCCAATTCTATAGGTTGTCTTTTTGTCTTATTGACTGTGTCTTTTGCCATACAAATCTTCTCAGTTTCAAGAGGTCCCATTTATTAATTGTTGTGTGCAGTGTCTGTGCTGCTGGTGTTATATTTAGGGAGTGATCTCCTGTGCCAATGTGTTCAAGAATACTTCCTATTTTCTCTTCCATTAAGTTTAGTGTAACTGGATTTATGTTGAGGTCTTTGATCCACTTGGACTTGAGTTTTGTGCATAGTGACAGATATGGATCTATTTGTAATATTTTACATATTGACATCCAGTTATGCCAGCACCATTTGTTGAAGATATTTTTTTTCCATTGTATAGTTTTGGCTTCTTTGTCAAAAATCAGGTGTTCATATGTAGCTGGAGTTTTTCTGCCTGGCCCACGGTCAGGACAAATCTCTCTCACCCGCCAGTCCTACAGCCGCTTAGACCCGACCAAGTAAACACAGAGACTTATATTGGTTACAAACTGTATGGCCGTGGCAGGCTTCTTGCTAACTGTTCTTACAGCTTAAATTAATCTATTTCCATAAATCTATACCTTGCCACATGGCTCGTGGCTTACCGGGATCTTCACATGCGGCTTGTCATGGTGGCGGCTGGCAGTGTCTCCTTCACCCAGCTTCCTGTTCTCTCAGTTCTCCTCTGTTAGTCCTGCCTATACTTCCTGCCTGGCCACTGGCCAATCAGTGATTTATTTATTGACCAATCAGCAACACATTTGACATACAGACCATCCCACAGCATTCATATGTGTGTGGATTAATTTCAGGGTCTTCAATTCGATTCCATTGGTCTGTATGTCGGTTTTTATGCCAGTACCAAGCTGTTTTTATTACTATAGCTCTATAGTAGAGCTTGAAGTCAGGGATGGTGATGCCTCCAGAGGATGCTCTATTATGCAGGATTCTTTTAGCTATCCTGGGTCTTTTGTTTTTCCATATGAAGTTGAATATTTTTCTTTCCAAGTCTGTGAAGAATTGTGTTGGGATTTTGATGGGGATTGCATTGAATCTGTAGATTGCTTTTGGTAAGATTGCCATTTTTACCATGTTAATCCTACCTATCCATGAGCATGGGAGATCCTTCCATTTTCTGATATCTTCTTCAATTTCTTTCTTTAGAGATTTAAAGTTCTTATCAAACAGGTCCTTCACTTGTTTAGTTAGTGTTATCCCAAGGTATTTTATATTATTTGTGGCTATTTTAAAGGGTGATGTTACTCTGACTTCTTTCTCAGCCCTTTTATCATTTGTGTATAGGAGGGCTACTGATTTTTTTTTTTTTTGAGTTGATCTTGTATCCTGCCACTTTACTGTAGGAGTTTATTAGCTTTAGGAGTTCTCTGGTAGAATTTTTGGGGTCACTTATGTATACTATCATATCATTTGCAAATAGTGAAAGTTTGACTTCTTCCTTTCCAATTTGTATCCCTTTGATCTCCTTTTGTTGTCTCATTGCTCTAACTAGAACTTCAAGTACTTCTTAACACTATAGTTATGTGTGATCTTCCTCAGGACGTACCCGCATCCTGATTTCACTATGAGTGGAGCCACTTTCTGTCTGGTGCCTCTGACACAACTAACAATAGATCAAATAAGCACTGGATTGGTGGGTTCACAGAAAGTAGAAAAGTTCTCTTTCTGGGGTGTTTGTGTTCTGAGCCAAGCTGTGGGACTAAAGAGTCAAAAGGATTTCTAAAACAAAAGTTTATACACTTACATTAAGCTGGAGTTAATTATCATTGAAGAGCAAAAGATGTTTTAATAAGTCTAGTGCAGCCTAGACACAGCATTGATATATCTGCAATGGTGTAAGTCAAGTCTACTCATGCCTTGGAGCCACCTCAGGCCCAGCATGGTTTGTTCTTGGTACATACCATACACACTTATTCAGCTTCTAAATCTTTTATGTTTTTGTATATATATATATATATATATATATATATATATATATATATATATGTCATGTGTTCATGTGTGTGTAGAAGCACATGTATGTACCTTTGTGGAGGATGGGGATATCAGGTGTCAATCTTCAGATGCTATTCCCCTGTCACACACACTTTTTTTTCTTTCCATTTTTAGACAGGGACTCTCACTGGATGTACTGACCCCTCATCCCCAGCCCAGTGCTGAGATTAGAAGCATACGCTTCAGGACCTGACTTTTTTAGGTGGGTTCTGAAGCTTGAACTTAGGTCCTTCTTTGCACTTGTGAGGTAAGGATTTCAGTAGCTGAGCCATGCCAAAGGAAAATCCTCTCTCTCTCTCTCTCTCTCTCTCTCTCTCTCTCTCTCTCTCTCTCTCTCTCTGTGTGTGTGTGTGTGTACACATGTGCACATGTGGTGGCCCTTTCACTTCCCTTCCTCCTTTCCAATTTGGTTGGTACCAATGTGTTACAGTTGCCTATGACATTCATTATATTAACTAGAACCATCTGTGCTATATAACCTGGGCCATTGCATACTATATCCTCTAGCTGAGTATAAGGGCACTATTTGGCATCTACAATGATATTTTCACTTAGCAATATGTTTTTTTTAATGTTTCCTGAGTTTGCTTCTGTTCCACCTTCCTGATTGCATCACTGTCTGAAAACGCTTATATCATAAAGAACACACATAGCTGCATGTGTTTGTGCGCTAGTGTGTAGAATTGCTTGCATGTATATAAGAATAAGCACTGGAAATCACACAGAGTGACCCAGGGCTGCGTTTTCCATCTCAGAAGTGTCTACCCTGAGAGAAAAGGTATGAGAGCTGGACATGGCACTCCACTGATATCTAGAGACCTTTTCCTGTGAAGTTCTCCTTACCTAGAATGTGAATGTGTGTGTGTGTGTGTGTGTGTGTGTGTGTGTGTGTGTGTGTGTATTGGATTTCATCTTTCATTTATAAGTATATTAAAAACTTGCAATATGTATAATGTTAACATAATTTGTCATGTCAGTAAGTCAAATAAATAAATAAAGCACAATTTGTTTTTAAAAATTGACAGAAAAGCTACATAGAGAAACCCTGTCTCGAAAAACCAAAAAAAAATTGGCAGAATAGACAGAAAGTATTTAAAAACAATTTCTTTCTCATAGTTCAGGAAGCTGAAGTCTAAGATCCACAGGAGGCACATCTTGATCCTGGTGCACTGGTTCCCGGTGATGCTTCCTGGCTTGTAGGAGACCTCTGCACTGTCTTTCATTCTATGTACAGACATTCACCCAATACTGGGGAGCCCCACCCTCAGGACCTCATCTAATCCTAAGTATCTCCCAAAGATCCTTCCTCTCCTAACTAACACCACAATGTGGGGAGGAGCAGAACTTCAACAAATGAACTGGACGGAGGCACAAACGCTCAGTCCACAAACTGTAACAACAATTGCGGCATCAATGACAGTATCATCCCCTCCCCCAATTATTAAGAGAGGTACACTATTGCAACACAAACAGGAACCTCCCCTCCCCGCCCCCCGTCCTCCCACCCTCCACTACTGTTCTCAGGGTGTGTGTGAGTGACAGAGCCTTAGGAAAGGGCTGTGAGCTGAGACCAGTGACAGTCTCATGATCCCAAATCCACAGCACAACATGGTTTCTAGTGGCTAATGTGAGTGCTGCAGATGATCAGCTACACTCTTGTCCAGCCTTCCCGTCAGGTGGGTTCTGAAGCTTGAACTTAGGTCCTCAATGAGTAGTGTGGATTTGTGCCTGCCCAGTCTTTTCTGATGGGCTTTTCCAGACTATGTACACCTGACTTCTCAGCTGAGCATCCAAGAGGGCATGGACAGAAAAAGGTCAGGACAAGTCAAGGAGTGAAGTTCCAAGCTGAGCATGTGGGACATTTCGCCAGCTGAGTGCATTAGCAACAATGCTGTCCTGCTGGTGAAGAAAAAAAATCATTGGCATTTGCCTTTATCCAAACCTGCCACTGTCTTCAGGCCCCTGAGTTCTCACTGTCCTATAAATAGCTCATAAGCTAAAAACTGAAATAGCAAAATAAGAACAATCTGACTGTTCTTGTTTTAACAGCAGGTTCTGGTGGTTAAGGTTTGTGGCCTTGATGGGACAGGGCAGAGCAAGCTGCACTTGCTATCCAGGAGTGCAGAGGCTGGCCTGACTTCCTGCTCCAGATTGCTGTACCCTCAGCTATAAAGGCAGCTGACATCCCACACTGTTGGAAAGGACTAATGCCTGGATGTCTACAGCACTGTTACCGACATCATGCCCAGTACAGGCCTCTGTTCTCATTGTACATTCTTGTTGGTTTCACAGATACCCTTGGTGGGAAGGGGAGCCTCTGAGGTCTCAGGCTCACCAGCATCCTGGAGCTGACCACCATCTGGGTCCTGCACCTAAGCTGCTTCTTGGCTGACATCTGCTGTCCAAAGAGATGGATGGAGGACTGCACAGATATTGTGTTTTTGGTAGTGGAGTCTCTAAGACTCCTTCCTGGAGCTGGTCCAGGTGTTAGGGGATGTAGAGCCCACATTTAGAAAAAGCAGGTGTGCTCTAAATCACACCCCAGTGTTTGTCCTCATCCTTCTGACCTCTACCCTCTAGCTACTGATCTGCTTATTCACAGCTTTCTTTGGCCTTGGGCTTATTTTCCTGTCTCAGATCTGTTTGTGCCAACAATCCTGGGGTTGATCAACTGCTTGCCCTAGAACGCCTCATCTGCAGGAACAAAGGTGGGTAAGGGTATAGCACATGGAGCCCATTTGGTCTTTAGGACTGAGAGCTGGTGACCTACATGTGGAAAGTGTCACTGAGGTCTTGGATTATGGCTTTTTCTTCTGTCCACAGCCTAGGTAGGGAGAAGCCTAAGCCAGCCTCCCTGACCTCGAGGGGCTCCATCTTGCCTTTGAGAAGAGTGAATAAATGACAACTCACAGGCCATTGACACTGCACAGGCACTTGGACTGCTGGCTGGGTCAGGGACAATGTGCACAAGCTGTTGTACCGTTCCTTCAGTGCTCACGGGAAGTGCCTGGGTGTGTGCACCATGGCATAATATCGGGCTGTAGGCACACCAGCTCAGGTCCCTTGTGAGTCTTCCGTACCTCTATATATTCATTTGTTACTCTGTTCAGAGAAAGAGCCATTTGTTTTTATAGAAAGTGAAGGACAGAAGGAGGGAGGGAGAGAGAGAGTTCAGAGAGCAGGGGAGGGAAGAAGTGACTTAAAGGTTTGGTGAGAGGAATGGAACTTAAAACTCTTACGGAAGAAAACACACAATAAAAAGCTGCTTTTGCTCCAGGTCTGTGGAGTGGCAAGTTGATCCATTTGTCAGCTTTTATATCTGCCAAATGGAGATACTCACTTTTAAATTTTTCCTAACACCCAAGGGCTTTGGGAGAATCAATGAGCTTGCACTTCTGCATGGTGCTTGTGTGATGGAAGGTGCTATGTCAATAGCTGGAAGATATAAATAGTAAGAACTGCATATTCAGGATGCCTGGGGTGTCCCTTGATGGTGATGTGTTGACTCAAAATAAATTCTGCTCCAGCAGATGAGTGTTTTGAATCATGCCGAGCGGCAGTGAAACTACCTTTCCACCAGGCACCGGTGCAGATTGCACATTCAGGGAACCATTCAAAAAGTGGGGCATAGGAGCACACGTTTGTAATTCTAATGCTGGAGGGAGGGGGCCTTGACAGAGACAAGAGCATGGCGAGTTCTAGGCCAGCCTGGCCTACATAGTGATATCTCGACTCAAAAAGTAGAAACCAAACAGATACAAAGGAAAATTCTTATTGATAGTTGGGCCTCATCCTATTCATAACTTAGAACTCATGGGGTCAAAATGCTGTTCAGGGGCGTGAAGAGATGGCTCTGTGACTAAGAATGCATACTACTCTTGCAGAGGACCTGAACTCACCCGTGTCAAGTGGCTCACCACTGCCTGTAACATGGGGATCAGACTCCCTTTTCTAGCCTCCTGTAACAGCTACACATATGTGCATACATATGCATACACACACACACACACACACACACACACACACACACACACACTTACTTTTAAAAATGGCTGTTCTACAACCAGTAATCCTATCCATGTGCATGTATGTGCCTTTGTGTGTATGAGAGAGAGAATGAGTGAGAGAATGTCAAAGAGCTAGAGAAAGAGATAACCTTTCGTGAGAGTGAGAGCAAATGAACGAGAGTGAACAAGAGGTTGGGGGGAAAACACCTGGGAAAGGTACTTCATCTGAACACATAAATTGGGACAACAATAGCATCCCTTCATGATAGATCAGTAGGTAGGATGAATAGCATCCTGCATGCATGTGCTCGCTATGGAACCCTACGTTAACATGCAAAATACATGAGGTTTTGCTATGCACTCCACTCTGCCCTTTCTGCTTTTCTCACTAAAGCTATAGTCCTAAAGGCACCTGAGGATGTACCTAGTGGAATTCCACCCCCCATTCCAGAACATCAGCAGATCCTTTTTGGCTGTCTGGGGCTGGGGACAGGTGGAAAGCCTCACGCCACAGGAGATGCTGCCCTTAATATCCTGCAAAGGGAAGCTGGAGGCATGCAGAACCTTCCTGAGGCGAAAAGAGGCAGACATCTCTGTGGTGTACAGAGTAGGAAGAGCAAGCATCAGCACCTGTCTTTATCAAGGGTCAACAGAGGAAGGCTTTAGCCTGTGGAGGACGAGTAGAGTAGGTGTCCACTTCTGGACTTCAAGGTGGGAACAAAAGTGAAATAATTTTCTCTTCCCTCTGGCTTATGCAGCCAAGCAGTGCTTTATAATTAGAGGATTTTTCCAGGGAGAGAATGTCAGAAATTTATGGCACTAGAGCCTGCTTATTGGATGCCCGCACATAAGCAAAGAAAGGACAAAACACTTAGGGAAATTAGAAGCCATTTAGAAAATAAATCCCCAGGGAATCTTCAGAATTTCAATGGACTGAAAACAACTGCTATTTTCTACAATATTTTTCTGTCTCCTTTTTTTTTACTCCCAAGGCAGGCCATACTTTTCCAGAGAGTGCTGAGTTGCCAGCTGTTTATGAGCAGGAACACGAGCAATCCCCAAAGTGAAGCGTGCCTTTAAAAGTGAGATCAGAGGCCACAGCAAATATCCTGCCTTCAGATGAGGAGGCAGACAAGAGGCCAACTCACTACTCAAACAGTAAACTCAAGAAGCCACAGAGGACAAATGATCAACACACAGCTGCCATGGCAAGGAATTACAACCAGAAGCGGGGGAGAGATGAAGAAACAGGTGTGGAGACATGGATGAGAATCAGTTCATCCAAGACAGGACATCAATGACAGACCAAAGAAATGATGCCATCCAAGTCTAGCTTAGTGAGCGAGTGACTTTACTGAGGCTACTTACAGGAATATAGGTGAGGGGTTGCTTACAGAAGTATGGATGGCTAAAAAGCAAGTGCATCCCAGGAAAGACCACTGCAGCATGGGCAATGACACATGAGTCCTGCATCCCTTGAGCTCCTTATACAACTTGTAGTCACCTAGGCTGCTTACAGAGACTTCTCTCCTTAGCAACTTTTACCCTTACACGACCTTGGAGATGGGTTAATGAATCCTGAAAGTTTCAAGAACTTCCTGAGACTTGTGAGTTTTGCTTATTTTCATAACCTTAAGGATTCTCCCACCGGAGTGACTATTTCACTTCCGAAGAAATGGGGAAGAGGAGAGGAGGTCTGAGTGTCACAGGAGGGAAACTGTGTCACGCATCGCCCCAACCCATAGAGACAGGGAGTCTGACTCAGCCATTGGGTTGCCAGGCACTCACTAATTTTGTCAAAAGAAGGAGCTGATGCTCATTTTCACAACCCCATACCCACAAAGTCATATCCTTTGTGATCATGTAACAATTCTGTTACTAAGCATTTGGTCTAAATAAAAAAGCAAAATTTAAAACCACGCCTACTTGGCTGGGGGTGCATCTCAGTGGTAGAGCGCTTGCCCAGTACATGTAAAGATCTGGGGGTTGATACTCAGCAGTGTAGAAACACAGTAGACCATGTAGACATGTAGATCATATGTTTTGTGATGTTCTAATTTAATTTTGTGATTATTTGAAGATTTTTTTTGATATAAAACATCTTCCCAGAAAAAGAACCCTCACTTATTTGATTATAAATTTAAGAATATAATGAAGAAGTGTTCAGATACAGGGAAGTGATTGACTATTTGCTGAGGTTTAAATTGGTGTTTGCCAACATTTTCCCCCATGCACTTCTGAGGAAGGATATGGCAGAGGGTCTTTGTGAGCATGGTACAGGATGTTGCTCATACAGGCTTCTTCGGTCTCCCCTCTACTATTATGATCCTCCAGCAAAGCACTGATGGAAACAAATTACTACATTCTATCCCAGCCCTATCTCCATCTACACAGTTAACAAAATCAGCGTTTTTAATGAATGTCGGCAATCAGTCTCCTAATCTTAATTTCTAATTGGATGCAGCATCATTGTGCTGCATTATTTAGAATAAATCATTGGATTTACTAATTCATATTTGTAATGTGTCTCACTCTTCACAAAAATATTAGGTTGGTTCATTAAACTGTGCTTAATAGACTGAGTTATAGTATTAAACACACAATGATCTCATATTAAAATAAAAATGAGTAGTGCATTCCAAAGACCAGCAAACTTCCAAATTCTACTTTCTGGGTGGGGCTGGTGGCGAGGCACCTGCATAGTGCCTGCTCCTCTTTCCTCGTGACCAGCTGGATGTCATCTACCTTTTCTGAATGTAGCTTTTGTTTTGTTTTATTTGGAGATAGTTTCTTGCCATACAATTCTGCCCAGCCTCAAACTTGCCATCCTCCTGCCTAAGTCTTCAGAGTGCAGTGATTATCATACATCTGGCTTTGAATGCTCCTCTTTTTTGGTATATCAAAGTTTCTCCCAAGCCTGTCTTTTCACCAATACCAAGAGATGAAACCAACATGCTTTCTTGTCTCTGTGTTAAATGACATCAGACCAAGCAAAATAATCAAACTACCCATCATCCGAATGAATGCTCCAAGAAAATCTCTCTTGCCAGAAGTTAAGATTCAGTTAAATAATCTGCCTATCGTGTTTCTCTATGAAACCTCTTTTTTTGCATTGGCTCTACCAGTGTCAATCAATTACTAACTTTGTAGGAGCTTCTCTACTGTTTTAATCATCTCTATAATTCCATAGGCAGCCTATCAGCCTGCCTGTCCTTTCCTGGGTGATTGTGAGGAACTGGGAATCATCAGCATCCAGATCACCGTTTTCCCAAGGCAGAAGCCTGCATTAAAGATGCCATTCTCTTCTTTCTTCCTCCGTTTCCCTGTCCCCTCTGTTCTCTGCACTAAATATTGAGCCCAGAGGCTAAGGCACATGAAGCAAATGCTTTACAATTGACCTATAATTTCCTACAATTCCAGGTTTTTTTAACTTTCATTTTCAATAAGTTTACTAGGCTGGTCTTGAACTTGTGTAGTTAAGGAAGACATTGATCTCAAAATCCTCCTGTCTCAGTTTTCTTAGAAGCTAGGACTATAAACTCATGCCACCAGACCCTACTTGGACTTGACTTTTAACTCTGAGGGCACATTTAATTCCGATTAGAGCTTTTAATAAACATTAATGCCTTGGCCTTTCCCAGAATAATTAAAACAGGAATTCTGGGTATGGGACCTTGGTATTCATATTTTTTGACCCTCATATGTTATGCTAATGTGCTTCTAAGGTCAAGAGACTCTTGCAGAAAAGGTTGGCTTTTGTCACTCATTTATTCAATCACTCATTTTCATCGAATATTTATTGACTGTCGTGTGTGTGCCAGGGACTTCTGAATTCTAGAAATAAAATACATATAGGAGTGACTGGGCTCCCATACTCAAGGACTTCCGGGGAGGGGAAAGAAAAGGATAACTAAGATTAAGCACACACTGGGAGAAGGTTGGAGAGGAAATGGTGTACAGAACAAATCTGGGGAGAGGAGATTTAGGGGAAGTGACCTGAGATTCAGTCCTGAGCTCCAAGAAGCAACCATATATCTTCCAGGTGGAGGGAAGGTGTCTTGTGGCTGTTTCTTCTCAAATTAAGCACCGCACTGAAGGGAGGCTTGTTAAGACTTAGGAAATGGGGAAAACAGATGAGATCTCCGTGAGTAAACTGGTGACAATGGGGGGGGCAATAGAGGGGAGTGGATGGGGGATGAGAACATGAGGAAACAGGATGGTCAAGCTGAGGGAGGGATGGAGTGGGAGAGCAAGGAAAGAGATTTCATGATAGAGGGAGACATTATGGGGTTAGGGAGAAACCTGGTGCTAGGAAAATTCCCAGGAATCCACAAGGATGACCCCAGATCAGACTACTAGCAATAGTGGAGAGGGTGACCGAACTGGCCTACCCTGGAAATCAGATTGGTGAATACTCTGTTATCATAGAGCCTTCATCCAGTAACTGATGGAAGCAAATGCAGAGATCCACAGGCAAGTACCAGGCTGAGCTCTGGGAGTCCAGTCAAAGAGAGGGAAGAGGGATTAGATGAGCAAGGGCGCTCAAGAGCATGATAGGAAAATCTACACAGACAACTGAACCAAGCTCATAGGAACTCATGAACTTTAGATTGACAGCTGTAGAACCTGCATGGGATCAGACTAGGCCTTCTGCATATGGGAGGCAGTTACGTTGCTTGGTCTGTTTGAGAGGCCCCTGGCAGTAGGATCAAGATCCATCCCTGGTGCATGAGCTGGCTTTCTGGAACCCATTACCTATGGTGGGATGACTTGCTCAGCCTTAATTCAAGAGAGAGGGGCTTGGTCCTGCCTCAGCTGAATGTGCCAAGATTTGCTGACTCCCCATAGGAGGCCTTTGGAGGAGGGAATAGATGTGGGAAGGCTGTGGGGGAGCAGGATGAGGGATGAAAGAGGGATCTGTGGTTGGTATGTAAAATGAATAAAAGATTTCTTAAATAAGAAAAAGACTTAGGAAATGAATAAAATTTATAACGCAGGAGGCCCCTTAAGCTGAAGATTAACAAAGCCCCTCTCATTGTTATATAACCAGTAACAATTGCTGGGTAGAGGGGGGCATACTGGAGAAACTGTTTGCAAGTCATGTAGGGACCTCCAGGAATACAGCTTTGTTGTCAGGGTGGGCTTTTTAGTGACGCAGATGCCTTTGACTCATTCATATTCCTGTGAGTGACCCCAATACACTGGTTCACTATGATTAACTTGGGTGGAATCATTTCTTTGGTCTGTTACTAGTGCCCTGTTTAGGATGAATAGATGTTTGTTTCCCTAGGAAAAAACTACGCAACAGAAGGCAGGGAAGAGGTCCTGTGGCTGTCAAAAGTTGGGATTGTTTTGGAGCACAGAAGGCAGGTGAGTCAGTGTAACCAGCTGCACTGCCTGGCTCCCGAGCATCTAGAGAGCGCATGGGCATCCGGGTAGAACTTCATGGGGGTATAGCGAAGACTTGGGTGATGCTATGACCCTAAGAGGCCTTGGCTGAAGACTGGACTAGGGTGGGCTCTCAACAGAACAGGTTCCAGACCTGACCTATCTAGCAAGGCCACTGCAGGGGATGGGCTGCTGCTCCAGAGTATAACTCAGGGAACAGGAGAAACAGCCACGTGGCTACCAAGAAGACCAGGGGTGAGAGGATGGTGACCCAGTAAGGGCCGGAAGAACTAGACGTGTTCCGCCAACCCTGAAGAACTCAGAGAGTGTTCTGATAGAAGGTGAAGATGTGGGAAGGGGTCTCTTAAGGGTCACAGGTGATATGAGAGGACTGCTGAACTGTCTCCCCCCTCACCATAGAGCCAGAGCAGTTCAAACAGCACTGCAGGGCTCACTGTAGGCCTGCACAGGAAGAAGTTGTGCTGTTAGTGCCAGGTGGGGCCAGAGGGTGAATGCATCCTCTATCCTGAAGGAAATGAGGGCACTTCCCAAGAGCAGCCAGAGGCTGTCCTATATAAAGGCAATTACTCTACCTGCTCTCCCCTAGAGAAGTGGGTTAGGGATTGGGCTCTTTTCAAGATGAGTCAGGAGGGAGGGTGGATTGCAGGCAAAGCAGAGGTAGGTGAGGAAACCCAGGATCCAGACCTGGTGAGGAGCCTCTGATACACAACACAAAATGTGTATGGAAGCGTGCGTGTGCACGTGTGTGTGTGTGTGTGTGTGTGTGTGTGTGTGTGTCTCCATAGAGAGTGAGTGACTGTACAGTGAGTGCGTATTTGTGTGTCATTGTGTATGAGAGTGTGAGAGGTGTGTGAATATGTTGTATAATACTGTATATGAGAGTGTGTGTGCATTTCTGCATGTGAGTAAACACATGTCTGTGTAAATCCTAGTGTGCATATGTGAACATGCGCTTGAGTGTGTGTGGAAAGGTGGCTGCAGTAGCTGGCAAGCTGGTATGAGGAGCTCACTGCTGTCATGTGTAGCTCAATTCTTTCAGTGATTACTCTATCCAGGACATATATATTTTTTTTAACCAACCACCACCATGAGGCATAGGTACCATATTTAGTTAGATACCATCATGAATTTGGGGCAGGGAAGAATTTGAGTGTGTACTAAGTTCCTCTACAAACTTGGTAGGATTCAAAACGTCCTAGAAAAGCAAGAAATTGGTCCCATGTTGAGAAAAAAGTTAGTAAGAGCCTGACCTGACAGTGTTATGTTGGAAAAAACACTGTAACATGAGAGACAGGGGAGAGAAGTACTCTGGGAAACACATGTGTGTGCTGTAGCAGGAAGTGAAGACACACATAGAACCTTGGCTGTTTATCCCCCAAAAAGGAATGAGGGCTAGAGCCAGGCAGGGGAGCTCACATGATTTTGAATCCTGCCAGCAGAGCCAGAGTTTCTGTAAGTATATGGAGACCCAAGCCACGGAACAACAGCTTGGAAAGCTCTGGAAGTGTCCTGCATTGTAGCATGGCTACAAGATGGCCTGCATAAAGACCGACTGCACTCAGGCCCTCACCCTCTGGAGCTTGCTTCACGGCCCATGATTCTTCTCTTTGCATGTATGTGTGTGCATGTATGTGTGTACATACTTTGTACTTACATGCAACTCTCTTGTTTATTTAAACATTTGTTTATCTGTGTTCACACCCACACGCGGCACAGTGTGCACGAAGAGGTTAGAAGACAGCTTGCAGGAATTGGTTCTCCCTTTATACCGTGTGTATGTGGGGGGATCAATTACAGATTGTTGGTATTGGCAGCAAGTGCCTTTACCTGCTGAGCCATCTTGCCAACTCCACAAATAGCACTTGTTAAAAGAAGGCTTAGCACGTTGTAGAAAAGTGGTCCATGCTAGAGGCCTTGAGGTAGCACAGGATGTTCAGAGATGCCAATTCTTAACACCGATTATCTGGACTTCCCATGGGAAGAATATAGCCTCAAGCTACTTCATATTCCTGTCTATGTAATTCTGACTTAAAGCATCACAAACCACAATGAAAAAAAAATATTTTCGTAGTTTATTTTCTGTTGCTACAGCAAAGAGTATAAGACTGGGACATTTATGAAGACTTTTTTGGCTCCTGGTTCTGGAGGCTGGGAAGCTCACTGGTACTGGCATTTGGTAAGGTCCTTTGTGCTGTATCATCATATGGTGAGACATATCAATTGGGGCTATAGCTCAGTGGTAGAACGTTTGCCTAACATGCATGAGGCACTTGGGTCAATCCCTAATACTAAGAAAGAAAGAGAGGGAGGGAGGGAGGAGGAGGGACAGGAGAAATCAATCTTGAACACCTGTTCCAGCCAGCCCTAAGAAAAAATAGTCATCTAGATACTGATTATTCCCAACTCCTCACAATCACCTGGAAAAAGATAAGTAGACAGACCAGCTCCCAGTGGATCTAGGCAGGTGACCATGTTATTAAAGCAGCCCTTTAAAAGTGAGTTGATTGGATGTGGTCAGAGTCTATGCAAAATAGTTTTGCATTGATGGGTATGGCAAAGGGAGGTCTTAGAGTTAACCATGTTAGGCAGACATTTTTAAAAAAATCTGGGTCTTAGATTTCCTGAGTAGCACCCTTTGTCTTGCCATGTGCTTTCCTGTGTCACCTCAGCACTCTGCCATGAACATGAAAGCCATCACCAGCTCTTGACCCATGCATGACCTTGGGGCAGAACTCCAAGTATGTATTTTTTCTTATAACTCACTTTGTGTGGGATCATGTTTTGGCATAAAAATACAGACTAATACAGATGGGAAATGCTGGCAGGTGGGCCAGATGGAAGACTGAGTTGGAACTGAAGGTAATCGTTTGTAGAAAAGAGCAATGTAAAGGGGCTTTCTGGCACCAGATATGGGGCATGGCAGGGAGGAAAGGGAACAGCTGGATTTTGGCTAGTCCCATCTCATCTTGACCTGGAAAACTTCCTTCAAAACCCGGTTTTGAACTCAGCTGTCTAAGATGTGAGTCGCTGACCTCTGAGGAAGCTATTTATATTATGGCATGAGGGGATTTGCTTCATGTTTTAATGTGCGTTCTTATGAATACTTACAAATAGAGTAAGAAAAAAATGTAAAGACAATCAGTGTATGTGGGAGAGATATCTTTAGAGAGTTGCAATGTGAGATAATCCATAGGCAAAAACTACCATCAAACAGCAATAGTCATTCTTAGGGTTTAGTCATTTTAGGACATGTTAGGTGAATTTTCTGTGGGCATTTCTTTCTCATTGCAATTGAAAACATAAACTTGGCAATCTGGCATGACTCCAAGGGCTGTTAATATTTGCTGGCTGCCGTCTTCTCTTTGCACCCCATGGGTTGCTTATGCGTTGTTTTCCCTGCACAGCAGTGTGTAGAGGTGATTAATAGCAGTGATTGTATATGGCAAGGTAGGGCTCTCTGAGCCCCATGCCTGCTCGTGGCCTGAGGAGAAAACCCAGGAAATGATGGGAGATGAGAAATGGTCAGATGGTGGCTGCTGAGCTGAGACCAGGACTCTGAGCAGTGAAAGGCTTCTCTCTTTCATGCTGTGGCTGGAGCTGGTGGCCTTAGGCTCTTATTCATAAGGACTCAGAACAACACTAAGTGTATGCAAAGGTACCTGTTACAGTTTGTTTTCTGTTGCTGCAATAAAGATCATGACCAAAAGCAAATTGAGAAGGAAAGTGTTTTTCTTTTTTTAAATTTATTCTTCTACATAATAGTGTAGCTAGAGTTTTCCTGCCTGGCCCACAGTCAGGACAAATCTCTGTCACCTGCCAGTCCCACAGCCTCTCAGACCCAACCAAGTAAACTCAGAGACTTATATTGCTTACAAACTGTATGGCCGTGGCAGGCTTCTTGCTAATTGTTCTTATATCTTAAATTAATCTATTTCTATAAATCTATACCTTGCCACTTGGCTCGTGGCTTACCGGCATCTTCACATGCGGCTTGTCATGGCAGCGGCTGGCAGTCTCTCCCCTACTCAGCCTTCCACTTCCCAGAATTCTCCTCTCTCCTTGTCCCACCTATACTTCCTGCCTGGCCACTGGCCAATCAGTATTTTATTTATACAGAACGATATCCACAGCATCATAGTCCATCACTGAGGGAAGCTAGCATAGACACTCAGGAGGCCAGAAAATAAAGCAGAACCATGGAGGAGTGCTGCTTACTGGCTTGCTCCACATGGTTTACTCAGCCTAGTTTCTTATTCAGCTTAGAACTACCTGCTCAGAGGTTGCATCTTGCACAGTTAAGCTGGGCCTTCCCACATCAATCATTCATCAAGAAAATGCTTTTAGGTCACTGTTATGGAGGTATTTTCTCATTTGAGGTTCTATTCTCCCAGATGACTTCAGTTTGCATCAAGTTGACAAAATGACCAGCGTAGAACCATCATACCAGGAAATTAGTTTGAGGTATCAAGAACATTGTCAACCTCATCCACAGAGTTAGGGGAGTAGCATCTTGCTCAAGTCTCTGAAAGTAATTTGTCCTCATGAAGCAAGAATGCCTCCCAGGGGTCAGGGATGTAGCTCAATTGGTAGTATGCTTGCCTAGCGTTGCATAAAACTTGGCATGATGGTACACACCTATAATACCAGTGCTAGGGAGGTGAACACAGGAGATTCAGTGTTATCATTTGGTACATAGAAAGTTCAAGGCTAGCCCGGGATACATAAAATCTCATCTCAAAAAAGAAGGGAAAAAAAGAAAGAAAAATAATAATGTCCTTTTGTGATGCCCCTGGCATCTACTCTTCAGGTCATTGTTTATCATCTGTTTCTCCAGATAGGCAGCTCAGTTCAATGGTAGTCACATCCAGTGCGGGAACACAGAAGGCTGGGTCAGTGACATCCCATTCATTACAGGGATGGCCTTGCACCACTGTTGGCATGCCAGTGTGTGTAGGCATCGTGTTGGGCAGCTATGTTACTGCTTTGCTTGGTTATCCAGAATAATTGGTATTGGAGGGAGCAGGATGATACATATTCATAGCCACCAGTTTCTCTGTGATTCGAAAGTTTCCCAGTGGAATGATCAGTGGTGCATGAGGTAGAGGGCATTGCTGAGTCTGGGGAAGCCATGTTTGCATTGGTTGACTCCCTTTACAAATATGAACATCACAGAAAAGTCAGAGACGGTGGCCCTGTGGCTCTACCATTCAAATGAGTTCACTCTCTGTGTGCACGGGTTGCATGTGTGTATGTGTGCATGTGTGTAGCTATGGATGTAAATGTTCATTCATGCATATGGAAGCCAGAGGGAAATATCAGGTTTTTTGCCTCAGTTGTTGTCTACCTCACTTTAAAAAAAAGATTTATTATGTAAAAAGTTTTCTGTCTGCATGTATGCCTGCAAACCAGAAAAAGACACCAGATCTCATTACAGATTTTTTTTTTGCCACCAAATGGTTGCTGGGAATTGAACTCAGAACCCCTGGAAGAGCAGCCGGTGCTCTTAACCTTTGAGCCATCTCTCTAGCCCTGTCCACCTCACTTTTAAGATAAGGTTTCTCACTAACCCTGGAGCTCACTTATTCAGCTAGTCTGACTACCCACCAAGCTTCAAGGATTTACCTAGGGTTGCAGACATGTGTTACTGTACCTGGGTTTTTATTTGGGTGCTGGAGATCCAAAGTCAGGCCTTCATTTAATGGCAAATATTTTATCAGTTAAGCCATTTTGTCCAAGTCCTGTCTTTTTAAAGGTGGTGACAATAGCAGTGGACACCACTGCAACCATTACATGCCGTCAGGATCTTACTCAGTAAGACAGATATAGAGATGGAGATGGATGATTTCCTGTTCTCAGCTGGGAGGAGCTCTTAAATTCACCATGGGTATGTAGGTCATATACCAAAGTCAGTAAAGGGGCCATCAGCTTCTGTACTGTTATGTTGTCACTTTTGGAAGCAACCCTGTTTACCCAGTGCCTGTCTGAAATGCCCCTTATGGTGATCTTTTTCCAAGCTTGGGAGAAGATCCAAATTTCATTCCTGTCTGGTCCAGACCCACTGGACTTCTAGAACACAGAAAAAAGGATTGGTCTCTCTTGGGTGCCTAGCAACTGCATCCCACCAGAAGTCCTCTCTACTTCCCTTTCGTGAGCAAGTAGCTCTAAGTGTATTTGTCTTCTTGGGAGGGGTTGGGAGAGGACAGGGCTCACTAGCAACCAGAACAAAGCATGAATTAATATTTCAATAACATCCCACTTATAAACTGTTTATGAAGTCTTATGAGTGGCTAGTTTTTAATAGTGACCTTAGTCACCCAGCCCAGGAATGCCAACCTCTTGTCCTATTATACAGGTGAGTAGGAATCAGCTGCAGAGAGCATCCCAAATGTGAGTGAAGCCTGCTAACATGCTAGCTGTTCAACAAGGAACTTTGCTGAAGTTCAGAGCAAAGTGGAAGCCTGGATTCAAACACACCTTGTCATCTACAGCCTTCCAGATTCCCTATGAATGCAGGAGACCATGTATGACTTAGTGCTCTCTGCATGTGCTGCTGTCATTGTTAAGGCCTCTCATCTATCTGTGCTCCTGCTGGCTCTTATCGGGCTCAGCTGATACCTGTTGATTGAGAGTTTCAAGATCTGTTGATAACTCTCTGATTCCTCTTCAATTAACTTATAAATTATCTCTATAGTATAAAATACACTGCCATCTTTATAGATAACTGCTACTTATTAACTTATTTTTATACTTATTTTTATATTGAGATATGAAAATCATCTGCTGCTTCTTTTTCTGGGTAAAGCAGTGATTTTCATCTTTCTATTGTTGGTCTCCTCATTTTATCAGGCAGTAAGTATCCTTAATCCAAGGAAAGGCATGTGCTGGAAGTGCCCTTGTGTTGGGATCAGGGATCTCCCAGGTGAACTTCCATGGTGGTGCTGCCATTTATGCCCACTCTTGACAAATCCTCCAGGTGTGCAGACTAGTTCTATGATGCCCAGAGGAAAACACCCCCTGGTGCTACTAGAATCATCCAAAGAAGGTATATGCCCCTCCTTCTACCCCAAAGTATGCAGGCCTCAATCCCCAGGATTAGGCATTACTATTTGAATGTGGGGATTCATTCACTTTGAGGAAGCTAGCCTAAGGCTGGGGACATTCGCAAATCTTGTCTCCTGGAAAGAGGGACCTAGCAATTAATTTTTTTCTGATGTGACTTGAATCTTTTCAATACTTTTACTGAAGTATGTTGAATAGATTTTGCAAGCCATGGGAGCAGAATTCTGAGATGACCCCAGCTATCTCCCTTGTGTTCTTCTCCCTTAAACCACTGAAGGATATGGATGGAGGTCATGCTAGTGAGAATTCTGCAGAGATGGTAAGAGTCATGCAGCATTGACTCCAGGATGGGAGCTTGTCCATCATAACACACCCAGATGGGCCTTTTGATCTTACTTCAGGCCACAGCAAGAGAAGGAAGTCAGGACTGTACAAATTGAAGTGATTCAACACAAGACAAGCCTTCCATCAGTGGAAGGCCATGTATTGAGAATTTTGATATGGTTTATAAGAAGCCTAGAGAGAACTCTAAGACAAGCTTAGACTCTTGATCTTAGAGTAGTGGGAACGAAGATAACTGGAGCCTGAGCAGTTCTGGATGCACACTCTTTCTCTGCTGGCAGTCTTCACCTTTCTGGGGCCCCAAGCAGGGGACTCAGCATCATGATGACCAACTATCATTGAAAGACATGGGGAGAATTAAATGAGTGGTTTCCTCACACTCATCTAGGAATTTGTTCATGTCATAGGAAACTGATGCAGGTGAGAGGCCACGGTTTTGACCCACAAGCAGTGAACATCTGTTCTACCTGATAGGGCTGGAATCCTGGGGGGAGGCAGTCCTTAGTTCTAAGTTTGTTACAGACAAGAGAGCAATGTTCACAGAGAGGAAATCTAGTGCTTATAAACCAGAATCAAGAGGTTATTAATGCAGCTTTCCAAGGTCACTGGCAGACTTTAGGGGAGATCATTCCACATTATCACAGCACTTAGCTGGCTACTTCCACTCTGATGTTGCTTAGGGAGTTGCTCATTTTACACCTGTAGCCTTCAGTTTGTGGAGAAAGAAACAGATGGAACTTTCTAGGAAGTTCTGCCACATCCATGTCTGACTCTAGGAAAATGTTCTAGATGAAGTTCTTTAAGTGAAAAAGGAAGCTTGCCTGCCCTGCAGCAGTCTCATTGGCTCCTACATGTGCTTGTGCTTGGACAGTACTAATCTAGCCATG
Source organism: Peromyscus eremicus (assembly GCF_949786415.1). Classification (NCBI taxonomy): domain Eukaryota; kingdom Metazoa; phylum Chordata; class Mammalia; order Rodentia; family Cricetidae; genus Peromyscus; species Peromyscus eremicus. Next base: position 123,491,507 of record NC_081419.1, on the reverse strand, counting down.
GCTGACATTTATTTACATTGCCCTGTGGTCAAAGCTTATTTCCAAAAGCATCCTTCATGTACATGGCTCCATTCACTCAAATTTCCCTAGAGGAAGTTCCTATGGAGAGCCATATTCATAGTTAAGGGTCAGAAGCCCAAAGAGGTTAAGTGACTCCTTCAAGGTCATAGCTGCTATGGTGGAAAAATGGGCTCAAGTCTTTGAGTTCTGGCATCGCTCCCTTACACTCTTTCCTTTACCAGTAAGCCTCTTCTGTACAGAATTTCTCTTCCCTAGGCTGAGACAGCTTTAGTTGGGAGCTTTATTTCTGTTCTGTGCTTCTTACTGCCCCATTAGTCAAGACAGGGCAGGCGATTTCTTTATTAGCGTGTACTAAGCATACAACATATGGACAGAGAGAAAGCCCATATTGTGGCAGTACACCCAATCAATTGGGTTCCTTAGATCCTAACAGATGGGAGAGGCCCTGCCTTCCCACTCAGAGCCAGACAACACCCAGACATGCCCTGGGCATGATGGTTACATAGACTATCTACTGGGGCTCTCTGCAGTCCTCATCTGATAATAACCTCTCACCAGAGCTGTTTGCCTGGTAAATAAGGTCATCTCTGGTACTTGCTTAAGACTGGTTAAAAAAAAAGAGAGAGAGAAAAGATTAGAAAGACACTGTTCTGATTGACAGATGTGACTCTTTGACATAGAATGCATGAGTAGGAGGTGGGCAGCAGTTCACCAATGATATGGTGCATTGGATGCCAAAATAACAGGAAAAAGAGACATTTTAGAATTTAATTATTTTTTCTATATCCTCTGCTCACACGGATGGTAATAATCATGACTGGGTAGCTTAAAAGTGGGGTTTTGGCCACCTATGTGGGGATGTTGAAGTCAGTCTTCAGTTTCAATAATGCATGTTGTTTATCGTGTTTCTACCTTTTTACAGAAAGCAAGTTTACATGACCTATGAAGTTTTGGGGTATGTGCATGCAGAGTGAGTCCTTATTTTCACTCTGATAAGTGTGAGGAAAGGGATGGTTCTTCTTTCAGGCAAGAAGCTAGGGTGCTGCAGTTAGGGCTTCTCTGCAGACCTAGAGAGGAACTTCCAAGAGCCGATGCACTGGGAAAACATTCAGCAGACACTGCCCAGGGCTCTCAATCAAAACCATCTCTGGTACCCTCCAGAGCATAGGGGACATGAAAGCCTCTGTCTGGAGTGGCAATAGCATGAAGACAGAAGCCTTTAAATGGTTCCTCAGGAATGAATGCCATGCTGGCCAGATGGCTTAACCATGTTTGTAACCTGGAGTCTTTTCTAAAGGGGACTCTGCATCTTCCTCCTTGGCCTGTTCTTTCCATTCTTCAGTCAGTTCATTGAACAGATGACATATTTAGCATCCCACTAAAGAAGGTTTGCATTCTGAGTGCTTTGTGATCTCGGGCAAGAGCTAGGCTCCCCTGCCTCACCCCTAAATTTCTACCGCATGCATGTTGCTATGAGAATACTCAAAGTGGCCACTGTGACTGGAATCACATGGCAATGCATGGCACATAGTTTATTGATCCAAAGATATAGCAGATGACAAAATAATCATCGATCTGTTTCCAGATTCATAGCCATACTATCGTCTTCCTTTTGATTACCTGGACAGAGAAATAAAAATCACATTAATTGGCCTTAACTGAAAGTGGCATTGCATTCAAAGGCTCAGTGAAGAGTCAGACACTAACCTTCTGCAGCCGGGTCAGTTAGGCGCTTGAACCTATCACAAGAGGGTGGCCCGCCTCTAGACTAAGTAAAGACTACAGGGGAAGGAGAGTGACTTCCTGCTAATCAACACATGTACACACCCTGAGCATTGAGAATCAAGCTATTAGATGATACTAGCACCCCTCCCTTTCCATCCTGGTTCATGTGCCTGTCTGCCCTCCTACTTGTGTCTTTAGGAGCATAGCTAATGAGCAGTGCTTGCTCCCTGCAAAGGGGCTGGAGGGAGCACTTCTGAGCAGCAGCGGTGATGTTGGTACTTTGCAGAGTCAGTTGTACCACTATCCCCACCCCCAGGTTGCACACCATACAATGCTCCTCCCTTTGAACCTACAATAAAGCTATGGAACCCCTGTGGGAGAATTATTAAACATTAGGAAGCTTCTTTGAGAAACCACCATACAGGGTCTTAGAATAAACCGTACCATGAGGAAATGAAATAGTTTTACAGAGAGGCTGCATTCAGGTTCACCCCATAGTAATCTTCAATCAACAGACAGACAGCAAAGGAGCCAGCAAACAGGTGGATTCCTCTCCCTCAATTCAGCCATCCCATCTGATGCAGTGTGAGGATAAATTGACCCACCAGGCCCCAACACATTGTAGGTGAGTGAAGAACCACCTAGGGATCACTGTCACTTCTATCAGGGCCTTCACCAAATTGCTACCTGGGATAAGGGTAGTGTGGGAAGTATGTTAAGACACCAAATCTTTAAGAAGTATGTTCTTCAGGATACCTGCCTTTGAAGTGTGAACTACAGAGACATTAAGTTCCCCAAAGCTTTGCAGGCTAGTGCTAGGCCCTGGATGATGAATGAATGATGTGGAAGCTCTCCTACAATTGCTCATGATCTCAGTAAAGCTGAACCAAGGTCATAGTGTATCTCCAACTTCCCTTCCTATAGCTAAATATTTGACTCAAGTAGGACAGAGGAATCATCTGTTCAAAGTATGTTTGTTGACAGGGAAAAGAAAAATCACCAATAATTACTAAACTCATTGCATTATGACATGGTTTAGATTTTGAATGTCTTCAAGAAGCCAATGTACCCCCAAAGGTTCCCAATTTAGAGTGCTATTTGGAGATGTTGGAAACTCTAAGAAGTAGTGGTCTTGTGGAAAGTCTTAAGTCATTGAATGCATTCTCTTGGCCAGGGGTGAGGAGTGGGGGAGATAGATTGTGGGACATCATTCTCTTCCTATTTCTGTCTTTCACTTTCAGCCCTGAGGTTAAAAGGCAACTTTTGCTACTTGTTCCCACTATGGTGTGCTGCTGTGTCAACACAGTACCAACCCAATGGGTTGGTATGTGGTCATGAAGTAAAGTCTTCAAAACTGTAAACATAAACAAACCTTTTCTCTTTATAAGCTAACCATCTCAGGCATTTGCTATGCTAATGGAGATCTGACCAATACATTAACCAAGAAACTATAACAAATTAGAAGACACTGTGGAGCTACTTTTATGTGTTTAGTTTTGGGGAATGTATTTAGGCCCTTATATTCACTACTAGGCAAGTGCTAGATCACTGAGTTACAGCCTTAGCTCTTATATATATTTTTTCATTGTGTGTGTATGTGTGTGTGTGTGTGTGTGTGTGTGTGTGTGTGTGTGTGTGTGTGTGTAAGAGTCTCACTACATGAGACTCAAACTCATGATCCTCTTGCCTTGGCCTAGCTGGGATAACAGATGTGCATGAGCACCATGTCTGGATCATGACCCCGCTTTTTAAAGAGTCTTTTCACAAGTTATAGAAAAAGTGTGAACTTTAGAAGCAATCAGAGAAGTGGTAGACTCTAAGCTGAAGTACAAGGTCCACTGTACCCATTTCTTTCTCAGTAGGAATCAAAGGCATGTGGGTGAAGGGTTAAGTACACCTCTGGAATGGGTGAAGTATGTTCTCAGCAAATGATAGCTATTATTTTTTTAACTATATATGGTTTCAATAAAAACTGGCTATGATGCCGGGCAGTGGTGGTGCACGCCTTTAATCCCAGCACTCAGGAGGCAGAGGCAGGCGAATCTCTGAGAGTTCGAGGCCAGCCTGGGCTACAGAGTGAGTTCCAGGAAAGGTGCAAAGCTACACAGAGAAACCCTGTCTTGAAAAACCAAAACCAAAAAAACAAAACACAACAAAACAAAAAAACCAACAAAAAAAAAACTGGCTATGACTCATCTTGATTGATGACAGCAGAGAAGAGAGGGCTTTTTTTCTCCAATAACTCTGTTGTGATGCCATTTCTAGAAAAAAGGCAGAAGGGATTTCTTTTAGGCTGTGGGGTAAATCAACACTCTGGTTTTTGTCATGATTTTATGCCAAATGTGTCATGGTTCTAGAATTTTCTCCACTAATTAGTTCCCTAGCAATATCCTCCTTTTATTTATTTATTTTTAATCAGAAAATATGGTTAGTGGTTCCATCCTACCTGAATCTCATCTGCTCTGGGATACATTTGTGGCTACTTCTGTTGGTGTCACTTTATTAGAGAATTATTAACTGTTCAAAGTAAAAACTGTTTTTAATTAAAAAAAAAAGAACAGAGAAAAAGAGGCCCTAGGAGTCTTGCATGATTCCTTTGCAATGAGAGGCTGGCTCATCTCCTCTCAGACTGCCAAGAGCTCCAGTTGATGGAGCTGTGTTCATACTGAAGACTGGTGTTTCCTAACTGGTCCAAACCAGTAGCCTCAAGCACAAACAGAGATGAAGCACAGGATTTGACAACTTATGGTCACCAAGTCAAATTTTCTCTTATGAATTAACCTCACCTCTACGAGAGCCACTTCCAAGCACTGGAAGTCTCTTTTACATTGTTATGTATCATAGGGATAGCGAACTTCATTCTCTGTATCCACGAGTTTTGCATCTACAAGTAAAGATTGAAAATATTGGAAAGCAAGCATCTCTAATGAACATCCCATCATTACTCCCTAAATAACCCAGTATAACAAATATTTACATGGTATTTATAATATATTATGTACTGTAAGTGATTAGACTTAAAAACTGACTGTGTCAAAATCAGTGGTCTCAAGTACAAATAGAGATGAACCATGATTTTGATTAGATTAGACATGTTTTAAAGATTGCAGGAAGATGTGTGTGGGTTCTGTATACTATACTATTTCAGATAAGGGACATGATTCTTCACGAATTTGGTGAATCAGTATCCTGTAATCAGTATCCCAGGGTTCCTGAAGGGACAGCTATAGTTTCTTTACAAATCTTAAAGAAGATTTTTGGCCAAAATTAGCAAAAGTCTGTTTAAACAAAAATCATAGATCAAAGGGAAAGAGAGCCATGGGATCTGTTACAATTATTAGAATGTCATATTTTAAAAGGAACAAGAGGATGTTGAGTGAGGAGGGAGCAAGGCATTCCTACTTCCTTGCTGGGGAGCTGGGGATAGGAACTCTTGATTTTGGCCCCAGTGTTTTGTGAGGGGTCCTCTCACTTCAGGGAAATGAATGAGGAAAGCACAGAATAACACAAAAAAGCTGCCTGAGTTCCGTGCACTAGGATCAAATTAACTACGTCAAATTTGGCTGTCCTTAGCTACAGGAGACTACCTTTGAAATTCTCCATGATCAGAGTTTTTGAAGGTGTGATTTGCTCATCTCATTTCAGAATATCAAATAATCCAGTTGACAAAATAGTAGAGGATTTGAAGGTTCACACTAAGGAGATCCTCCTAGTGATCACTGCAAACTAGTAGCCTCAATTCCAGGTAGATATGTCAGAGGGAGACAGCAAGGGCCCACTCAGGAGGAAGACCCTGAGATGCATGGCCTGCCTGGATAGTAATGTCTTTACTTGGGCTGGAAACTGGCATTCAGCACTGATCAGTCTTTGTAAATGACAAACACAAAGGAAGAAACAATACATGCTCATTTCCCAGCATTCTTGGCAGGAAAGAGGGTTCCTGTGATTCAAGTTTGGCCAAATGACTAGTAACTTGGAAATATGCAGAATTTCTGGGTGGTGGAAAAATCTCTTTTTATTCAATGAGGGAAGAAGGAGGAGGAACATCGTCTTGCTGCCACTCTCCTTACCCCACTCACTTCATGCTTCTGGTAGTAGTTGTCTTGAGGATACCATGAAGCAATGAAGTATTTGGATGAAAATCCCAGACCCATAGGATGACCTAGAATACGAATGGAAAGAATCAGGGTCCTTGGAGACACTGTGTAACCCATCTTTTACTAGAGCTGAGCCAAGCTGATCTGAACCACAGTTAGCCGTGAGTTCTACCACTTGCAGCCAACACATCCCACAGGCTAAGATCTCCCTAACGTAAGCTTCCCTTTTAGGAACATGCTGAAAGAATCTGGGTCTTTCTTATAAAAGATGTGTAAAATATAAAACACATGTAAATTCAGTTTCTTAATATCTATGCAGGAACTCTTTTCCATAGAAAAAGACTTAGATGAAGTTGCAAATATAATTAGCAATGGAGGTGTCAAGAAGCCCCTTATTCATAAATGCATATGAGCAATTAGTACTTGTATTTCCTTCCTTATGTGGCTAATAGCTTTATGACACAGGAAATCAGGTGGTAGAGACCATTGCACAGTCCAAGGAGTTTCCCTTTCAGGGCCAGAGAGTAAATATTTGAGGCTTCACTGCAAATAGGCAGCTTTGCTGCCACTCAATACAAAAGCTGCCACAGACACTCCATAAACAAATGAGTTAGGCTGTGAATCATGACCTTTTAGTTACTAAAGCAGGTGGAGGGCTAGTGTGCTGACTCCAGAAAGAGGTTCTAGGAACGAAAAGGCACAGATGTTCATCAAGAGTTAGGTGTCAGAAGTGTTACATATATTCACCTCATGCTCTTAGCAAGCCCATAAAAACAGATAGCCAAGTCTCAGAGAAAAATACATCATCCAGCATTCTGTACTGGCAAAACACAGATCTGTGCTTCCTCGGCATGGTGGCATGTTTTCTGCTCATTTTTGAGGATTCATGTTCCTTTACTACTAGAAGTGAAATAATCTTACCAATAAAGCATCTATAGCTGACATCTAAAAGACTATTATGCTATACAATTTATTTTGAGATGAACTTTGTTATTTGCCTTCATCCCACATATCTTGAGTTCTTGGTACTCCTAAACAAGGGATGCTTGTTGGCAGCTGGAAAAAACAACAGACCTGGGATCTTCTCAAAGCACCTGCAACCTTGCACTTGAGTGTGGTTTATGTGGTAGAGGTTATCTCTCTTGGTCTCCAATATCTGCTTCCTGTGGGCTAGATGGATAGAAGGCAAAACCATGTATTTACCTTTTCATAGTCATCAACTTTGCATCTCTTCTTCCTGTAGAATCCCTTCAAATCTTTAAAGGAAGAAAAAAGGGTGTAAGCTAAGTACTCCTACCACTCTATGGGAGAATTCACAGAGGCAGAGTCCAGGACAGGGGGACCTTGGTGGAAGTGAAAAGATCCCTCTAGAGAGTCCTTTCACATCCAAAAATATGAGTGGACTTGTATGGCTCTCCACAAATAGCAGATTCAGGCAGGCTGCACTGATTTCTTATTCATGGGTTTTGGTGTCTCCAGCCTAGCTCAGCTGCTCTGATGCATGTGAGTACAGGTCTATGTGGGTGTCTAGATTTATCTTGTCTAATAAAAAGAAATGAAACAAATTAGTCAACTGTGACATAAAGTATATACTGAAAGGATTTGCTGCACTCTGTTTCATTTTTATATTTATTTCAGATATTTATATACCACGCATGAAAAACAAATGTCATGTTCAATCAATAACCATTAAGTGAACTGGGGGTGAGGCGAGCACACTGCTGTAATTCTAGCAATTCAGAAAACGGAGGTGAGAGGACGGCCAGTTCAAGAGCAGCCTGGGCTTCACAGCAAGGCTCTGTTTCAAAAATCCCAAAAGCTGAGGAGAGGCTGCTGAGCATGTGACTCAGTGGTAGAGTGCTTGCTTAGTACCACCAGGGTCAGGGTTCAAGCCCCACTGCTGGGAAAACAGAGGAAGCAGATGGCTCTCATCTCTGAAGGGTTTGCAGATCGATGGGTGAAGTACTGGTCTGTCCAGCTCCATTCCCCACACTCCATTTTCTTCCTGATTGAAAATGACTTGGTTTTATGTTCTGCAAACTTTTCTTATCAGGTTGCTATTACATCTCTTGCTTACTCCTGTCCTGGATTTATATGGTAAAGCTATGATGACTTCCCCAATTACATATGTAAAAAACAGACTCTCCCTCAATCTGTTTTTGTTCTTTTTTTTTTTTTTTTTTTTGTATTCAGAGGAATTTTATCTTTTGAAGTAGAATTTCTCCCTCTGTTTCTTTATTGCTTCTGGATTTTATGTGTTCTTGCAAGGTTTTCCTCAACTGAAGTATACACATCCTACTAAAGCTTCTTTTATCTCTGCCCCAGTCGTATAAATGATGTGTGTATGCACATGAATATTATTGGGCAAGAGAAATACAGGGGTCAAACTCAAGGCTGAATCTGATTTTGGGGAAACAGCATCGGAATTGGGATGACAGCATATCACAATGCAAACATGCACACATCCATAAAGTGTGAGGGTATTCAGTGAGGTTCAGGTGAGGGAAGGCAAAGTTTTAAAGTCAAAACTGAGGAGGATTATACAAGATATTTTGAAACAATATGGTTTGGTCACATGATTAATAAGAGAGATGACATCAGTCTCTGAAATAGCCTGTGCAGATGTCCCTGTGAAGGTACTTTTCGTCTGAGGCTGTGGTGACTTTGTAGGACTTTGTTATTCTAGCAATCTTTGTGATGTTGCTATCAGGCAAGCCTACCTGTGCCAGATCCCTTCATTCCTAAGCTTCTAGCTTTCTGCTTTTGGTAGGGATGACATAAGTGACTCCATATGCATTCTGTCTAACCAAATGTTTGATTGTGTTTGGCTCATTCGTTATTCCAGAATTTACATTTGTAATGTAACCTGAAGTGGAATTCTTACTTCTACAAAGTTTATTTGAAGTTTATTTATTGTGTCTTGTGGCTGTAATAAATCAGTAAAACAATTTTGTGGCTTAAATCAACACAAAGTTACTATAAAAGTTCTGTAGAACCCGAACAATCCAACATTGCTCTTGTGGGCTGAAACAAAGGTGTCAAGAAGGTTACCTTCCTTCCCTCATGCTCACAGGACAGGCTGTGTGGTCTGTCCTCTAGCTTTTTGATGCTACTCACATTCCTTGACTCATTCCTCTGGCCTTGATGTCAACAGCAACTCATCCCCCCTTACCTTTCTCTAGCCGTAGCCCCAGATAGGAACCCTCTGCTTTTAAGGTTTCCTGTAATTACACTGTACACCTCTGTGTAACCCACCTCACTATTTTGATACTCAGGACTTTACTCACACCTGCAAAGACCCTTTGTCATGTAAATATCGACATCTGTGGGATTTTATGCTGCCTACTATGGCATGGAGTGGACTTTTTTAGATGGACTCTGTCTTTTTTTTTCAGTGTTTGAAAAATCCTATGCTAGGGCTGGAGAGATGGGTAAGTGGTTAAGTGCTCTGGTAGCTCTTGCAGATTACCTAAATTCAGTTCCCAGTACTGACATGGACATTTACAAGTCTGTAATTCTAGTTCTAGAGTATCTGATGCCCTCTTCTGGCTTCTGTGGGTACTGCATGCTCTTGGTGCACAGACATACATGAAGATAAAAACCCCACATACATAAAATGAAAAAAAACCTTTCATACACATAAAATAAAAATAAATAGATGTTTTAACAGAGTTCTATGCTTACATGTTATTTGAATTTATTTCTGTTCTCTCAATTTGTTTAGCCCTTTATTAGTGTCACACAGATTTGATTACCGTAGTTTTAGAGGCTATTTTCAGATTTGGTAGGGCAAGCACTTCATTAATACTCATATTCCCAAATTTATTACTTTTTTCTATTTCCTCTTTTATATTAACTTTATAGATCCCTTGCCAAGATTCATGAGACATGAACACAGGATTGAGGCAGGCAGGGAATATATACTTATTAATTTAAAAGTATTTACATTTTTATAGTACTCTCATTTTCCTCTGTAATGTACATTATTCTAGTAAGTTTTCATGCGTTGTTTGAGCTCACATGGATTACTTCTTCTATTTCAGACCCAAGCATGTGTGTCCTAAAGCATCTCCCAAGGCCCTTTGTTTGAGGATGGGCTATCTCTCACCAACTCTGTGACTGGGAGGGAAGAGAACAGCAAAACAGTCCATGAGTAAAAACCATCATGTCTTTGAACATAAATAGAAGGAAAGTCATTTCTACAGGCATTACTATTGACTTTCCGATGATATAAAAGTATCTACAGTGGGAGAGAAAAGCCAGAAGTTTAGACTGACAGCCGCAATGGTGTTTCCCAGTCAATTTCTGCTGGATGTTTTGGACATGCAATTTGATGTTATCCAACCATCTATCTATTATCTCTATCCATCTGTCACTTGCTATTTACTCTTTTATTTTGGGTTGCTATATACTTAATAAACCCACTCATTCAAAACTGAAAGCATGGCTAGCATAGATTATCCCATAGACTGTATACAGGATTTGAAGAAATCAAATCCTGTAAAGATACATGCATATATGTCTGTCCACATTAGTTAATTACAAATGAATGTATTGTATACAAATACTTTATGTTTTCTTAACTTCTTTCTTCTCTGAAAGCGCTTTGACTTTTCTGCCTGTATGCATACATTGCCATTGTTCTCACTGCTGGTTACCAATGAGAAGTTGCTATTTTCTTACATTTAACATAATTTTAGACAGGTTGTCTGGTGCAACTTGATTCCTCTCTCAGCAATTAGAACTTATGTTACATCAATTATCTGATGTGTCATGGGTAAATGACTATGGCATGTGATACATTTAGGTAAATAATTCCATATGTATAGGTATAAACAGGCAAGTATGTATTTTTGTGATAGTGCCAGCATTCCTTTATCTATAAGTTGATGTTTCTCTCAATTTTTAAAGACAATTTCAACCATTATTTCTTCAAATAGTTTTCTTTTTTTTTTCTTCAAATAGTTTTCTATCCAATCTTTGTTATCCTTTCTTTCTGAAATCCTGTTACACCGATGATATCATGCCATGGTTCATCTGTGATGAACCATGTTTGAAAGTTTTCAAACTTCAAAAAATGTTTGAAGTTTTCAAACATTTTTCTCTAATTTTCATATTGCATACTTTTTAATATAATTTTTGTGTGCATGTTTTCATGTATGCGAGCACACATGAGTATGGCAGCCAGAGGTCAATGCTAGCTGTCTTCTTCAGTCATTCCCTATTTTTCACTGAACCTGAATCTTATTTATCAGCTATACTGGGCAGGTCAGCAAGCCCCAGAGATCCCCTCCACCTTCCCATCTCTGAGGTTGCATCCCTGCACCTCCATGGCCAGCTTTTACATAGTCCTGAGGACTGAACTTTGTTCCTCATAATTTGTGCAAAGTATTTTGCTGATTGAGGCATCTAGATTGCATACTTTCTACTGACCTGTGGTTAAACTCACAGGCTCTTCTGCTATATCTAATTTGCTAATTAGATAATTAAAAATGTATGTGTTATAATTTTCAGCTCTAGAATTTCCATTTGATTCTATTTACAATTTTCATGTTTCTCTTAAGTCACTGAAGACACTTATATAAGTGCTGCTTACAAGTTTTTACTGCTAATTTCTGTGTTGGGATTATTGATGGTTTATTTTAAAAACATCTTTATTATTTTAGAGCAGTTTTAAGTTCACAGCAAAACTGTGGAGCAGGTGCAGTTATCCAGAATAATCCCTGATGCACATAGGCATAGTTTCTCTCACAATATCCTCTACATCTCCATTGGTTAAAATCAGTGAACCCAACACTCATGATTCTTCCAACATCCACAGTTTACATCAGGGTTCTCTCTGGTTGTTGCACATCCTATGGGTTTTGACCATCACATAACTACATGTGTCCAATATTACAGAGTTCAATACAGTGTCTTTACTGTCTTAACAATCATTTGTGTCCTGCCCCTTCATATCCCTTTCCCCCTGACTTACAATTTTGTAGCTTTGCCTTTTCTAGAGGAGCATGTATCTAGAATCACACAGCATGTAACTTTTTCACATTTTCTTCCCTCCACTTACTAATATATTCTTCTATTTCTTCTATAGTTGAATGTACAATGACCCCTATTGCTAATAGCTTGGTCCCCAGGGTGATACTTGCAGACAGTGGTGAAACCTTCAAGAGGGGCGTCCTGGTAGGAGATCTTTAAGTTATTGGGATCATACCATTAAAGGAGATTATGGGTCCTTCGTTCTCTGCTAATTCTCCTTTGCATCCTGACTATTAAGATGGGTGAATTTCTCCACCATGGGGTCCTGTCCTCATGTGCTCCCTCACCACAACAGGCCCAGTACAACAAGGGCAATCATCTGTGGATTAAAGCCTCCCAAAGTGTGAACCAGAATAAATCTTTCCTTATGAGAAAGATAAGTTGATTATCTCAAGAATTTCATTAAAATGAAAGAAAGCGAAGTCACAGTTTCCTTCATGTCTTTTCATGGCTTGATAATTTATTTCTTTTTAACATTGTTTGATGTACCACAGAGTATTTATATCTTCACCTACTGAAAGGCATCTTGATTGCTTACAAGCTTTAGCAATTATGAATAAAGTTGCTATAATCATGTATGTGATCGGTTTTGTGTATACATAAGTTTCTGACTTCTTTGTTTAGATGCTGAAGCACATGATTGCTGAATCACAGTGTAAGAAAGCAAGCTTGGTTTTGGAGAAAACCATTAAAGTGTTTTCTAAAGTGGCTAAAGTGTTGATTTGCATTCCCACTGGCAACAAACAAGAGTCCTTGTGGCTTCACAGTCACCAGCTTGTGGCTTGTTGGGGTTCTGCATTTTGGCCATTCTAAAGCTATGTACTGTGGTGGGGCTCATTTCATCTCACATTTGTCTGATGGTATATAATGTGGAGGACATTCCATATGCTCATTTACCATCCATAAGCCTTATCTGCAGTACTGTATGGCTAAGGTCTTTGAGAAATTATTTAATTAGGTCATAGACGCTTGTTGGATTTCAAGTTTCTTATACATTTTAATTAGCAGTCTTCTGTTGGAACTGTCTTTGCAAATATGTTTTCCTTGTTTGTAGTTTATCTTTCATTCTCTTCACATTGTCTTTCACAGAAGAAAAAAATTAATTTTAATTAATCCAGCTTACCAATTAATGTTTTCATGGACCGTGATTTGATGTCATTGTCAAACCAAAGGTAATGTGGAATGTCTCCTGTGTTACCATTTAGGAGTTTTTATAGTTCTTTGTTGCACAGTTGGGACTGTAATATATTTTGAGTCAATTGCTCTGAAAGATACAGGATCTGTATGGAGATTCACGGTTTGTTTTGTATGTCAGTGTCTAGATGCTTCAGCACCATTGTTGAAAGTACTATTCTGCTGTCTTGGTTTCATTATAAAAATTATTTGGCTACATGCATGTGGATCAGTTTACCTCTTCTTTTAGTATTTCATTGCATTTTTGTGGTTATTCTATAGTTTTTTGATATTTGTTCTGTTTAATTTGCTTTATCTGTGCTTTTTAGTTTTGGGAGCTTCTGCCAAGCCATTCTTGTGTTCAAAGACCCTGTCCTCAATTGTGTTGGGGGTACTAACACACCCATAGAAGGGCATCTCCTTGTCTGCTATGGTGCTTCTGCCCTCTAGCACTTCTTTTTGGTTCTTCCTTAGGATTTCATCTCTGGGCTGCATTTCCCATCTGTTCTTGCAAACTGTTTACCCATGGGAGATTTTAGCATATTAGTCAGAGTCTCTTTTAGTTCTTTGATGATTTTTAGCACCTGTACCATGTCTGATTCTGATGCTTGCTACCTTCTAGCATAGCCTGTGATTTTGTTGTTGAAAGATGAACACAGCCAAGTTCTGGTGTAGACCATGAGCACTGCAGAGGCAAGTTGTGGGGACAGGGGAAGGTTCTGCAGACCCAAACAAGACATCACCATTCCCGCATGAGCCAATGCCTGCATGCTGACAACCCTAGAGTGCTTCTCTGGTCTTCTCTTTCTGCTGTTTTCTCTCTAGACTAGAAATAGTTCCATTGGGCTTTTAAAATTTTTATTCTTTTGCATGTCTAGTACTTTTCAATTGTATGCCAGCGATTGCGATTTACATGTTATAGGAACCTGGATTATACGCTCCTACTTTGAAAGATGCTAGGCTTCATTGTGACAAGCAGCTAGATCCTAAATTATAAGTCTATTGACAGAGCTTCCAAAGGTATCCTTCACTTGCAGGGCTTGTCCTGTTTGCCATCATAATACCGTCTCCATGTTTGTTAGACATGTGCATAGTGCATTGAAAAGGTCTCTTTGAAAAGGGAAAAGGAGTTTGTGGTCAAGAATGTATGATATCAGCATTGTAGCTGAAGCAAGAGGATTACCAGTTCAAGGCCTGCCTGGGTTACAGATGAGTTCTAGGTCAGTGTCTTTATCTGATCACATTATATGCCATGGCTGATTCTGATGTTTGCTCTGTTTCCTCAAACTGTCTTTTATCTTTTAGCATGACCTGTAATTTTGTTAGTGTAGAAAGGTAAGATTGGGACTGGAGCTTGGTGGCAGAGTGCTTGCTTAGTGTGTATCGAGTCCTGAGTTCAACGCCTCCCCGCCAGTACAACACATGAACAACAGCAAACAAAGCAACAAAATAAAATTAGTAATTTTTTTTTTACTAATTTTCTTGATTGAAAATTCTTGTTTCACTTTTCATTACACACAATTTGCAAACAAGCTCAAAGGACTCAGCTATTTTATCTGCTTGTTAATTGAGCTCAAGGATATAAAAGGAAGCAAAAGTGAAGGGAGTAGCATCAATATGAACCTTTTCACTAGACAAAAGAAGCGCACCGCCTTGCAAATTAAAATGACTTGTTTCAATGGCACATGTTGTTGGAAGTTCATTTGATATAGTACACTTTAGAGAACTTCACCAGCACATTCTCCAACTGAGGTAGAAAGGCAGGGGTGACTTAGAGATTTCTCCGTAAAGCACATGACCAGGAAACCTGCAGGGGAAAGGTCAGTCTAGTCAGATATGATAACCACAGCTTATCTCTTAGCACCACATTGCTAAACATGATAGAAGAAGAAACAATGTAGACAACAGAAAATAACTCCCTTATAGGGGGAAGAGCCATGTATATCCATAGAACACTGCTGCTCAGCGCCCGGGAGATGGATGGGAAATAAATCACTCCCTGAGAAAGAATGTCATAGAATTCTGTATCTCATGAAATAGGTTTTATTCTGGATGATATATTCACACCACAGATGAAAAGACTACTTTGGTACCTACTCTGTGATCTCATTTCTAAAAAAGGCCAACACAGTATTTATTAAAAGACCTTCTGCTATTACCATGAATATTTTTTTTCACCATAGAATTGCAAACCCTTGCAGAGATTGCTTTACACGTGCCAGTATAGTAAGTGAAAACTAAATGAGGATGGCTAACTGGAGATCAAAAATTTATAATTCGGGATCCAAAATTCCCATCAATCAATAATCCAGTTTGGGGAACACCTCTCTCTCTCTCTCTCTCTCTCTCTCTCTCTCTCTCTCTCTCTCTCTCTCTCAAATAAATTCTTCTCTCATGCGATACATCCCAACCACAGTTTCTCCTCCCTCCCTGGATCCGCTTCCACTCTGGCATCATTCAAAAGAGAGCAGGTTTCTAAGGAACAACAACTACACACTACAAAACAAAATACAACAAGACAAGGCAAAAGCCTCCACACCAAAGCTGGACAAGACAATCCAACTGGAGGGTTTGTTTATGTTTGTGTTTTCCTGGACTTCTTTAAGGGATTTATTAATTTCCTCTTTAAGGACCTTTGTCATCTTCATACAGGTGGTTTTAAGGTCCTTTTCTTGTGCTTTAGCTGTGTTGGACTATTCAGGCCCTTCTGTGGCAGGGTAGCTGAGCTCTAGTGGAGACATATTCTGGCTGTTGATTGTGTTTTGACAAGGGGGTCTAGGCATCTGGGTTTGGTGTGATTATAGGTCTAGGTGCTGATTTCTGGGTTTGTTTTGTTTCGGTAGGAGCTCCGTTCCTTGGCTTCTGTTTCCTTTCTGGATTTTCAGAGAGTATGATGGCTGTGTATTGTCTGCTCTGCTGGTGTGTTCAGAGCAAATGCCTGCTAGTGTTGGAGGCTGGGATACAGGGATGAGTAGGGGGTGGGAGGTCAGAAGGGGATGGTCTGTGAGATCCACAGGGGGTGTGGACAGGGAGGAAGGGAGGCTGCAGCTGGTGTTGTGTTGCAGGTAGGGAGCCTGAGGGATTTGGGTCTGCTAGGGGAACAGAGAGAGTGGAGAAGGTCTGTGGGCAGGCTGCCTGGTCTTCTGGTAGGCATGGCCTGTAGAGTCTCTCTTTTCTGAACATTGATAGGAATTAAAATAATGCTTTCAAGACCCAGTGTGCTGCCTGGAACAGAGCAGGTGCTCACATTGGTTTGTTGAGTACCAATTGAGGCTTAGGGCTGACAGCTCTGCTTTCTGTTTTGGGTTCATTTATTCACTTTGGCATAATTTGTGATCAGAAGTAAGGTGAGCCCTTCTAGAATAAGCCTGTAGCAATATCTCCATGGAATACTTTACCTTTTCCTCCTGAGTTGTCCTGGGGTCCACATGCATGGGACTGTGAAGCTTCCAGTAACAACTGACTCCCCATCCTGCATCTGATAATGACACTGACTACATATTGATTCTGTGCATAGTTCTGAGAATTAAAAGAGACAGTGCATTTGAAAACCAATTGGAAAGTGTCTGGCACTATTAAAAGATAAAGTCACAATGTCAATGTATTTAAATTGAGTTGTATTCCCACAGAGGGCATTCACTCTGATTTGGGAACTTTAAAATAACACAGCACTCATAAGAGATTCCCCATGGGCCTTGACATTGAAAACACAGTTGATTGTTCCTACTTAGAGACTCAGTTCTGTGAAGATCTCTTTTTCTTTTTTTTTTTTTTTTTTGTCATTTTCTCTTTTTCTTTTTCCAAAAATGGGATTGAACTCGGGGCCTTACACTTGCTAGGCAGGTCCTCTACCACTGACATACACCACAAACTAGAGCCCAAACCTACAGAGTATGACAGGAATTTATTACAAGGGGTTATGATTTTTCATTATGACATCATTACTATTCCCTGTGGTCATAGTAGTTGCCAGAGGCTTTGTGTGACTTGGCCGGAGGCAGGGAGGAAAGGGTGTGCATTTGGATGTTAAGAGTCAAGAGTGTGACAAAAGTCCATTTGGGAGCAAGAATAAGTTCAACAGCTTATATCGTGCAGCATGGAGTCTAGAGTTAGTCACAATGCAGTGTATTCCTTACAAATAAAATATGGTTATTTGACAAGTTGTGTGACCATGGGTGGAGAGTTACTTACTAGAGTACGGACAACTACTGTGGGCTACACCACCAAAGAAAATGACATCCTCGCCCTTAGCAACCATTAACAACCAATAGTTCCTCATAACAGGATAGTATTCTTTATTTTAATTTTAATTTTACTCTGTGTGTATGGGTGTTTTTTTCCTGCATGTATATCTCTCCATCAATTGTCTGCCTAGTGCTTGCAAAGGCCAGAACAGGTCATATTCCCTGGAATTGGAGTTACAGATGGGTGCAAGCTATCATGTGGTGCTGGGAATTGAACCCAGATCCTCTGGAAGAACATGCTCTTAACCACTGAACCATCCCTCCAGCCTCAATGGTATTCTTCACAATCACTGAAATAGGTTGTATTTTTTTTTACTGAAAAAAAAAGATAAGCAAGTATACTCCAATTAGTCATTTTTAGTCATTTTACAGTGTCTCTATGATTCAAAATACTGTGTTATACTTATAAATACATGCTTTTATCAACTAAAAAATACACGATAAAAATAATTTTACAGTAGAATTGTTAAGGAGACAGGAAAGTACTTTCTGAATTCATTATGTAGGGAAAGCAGGCTGAAGGAGACAGACTTCTCTGCCTAGCACCTAAGAGACACTGGGTTTGATTGCCAGCACACACACACACACACACACACACACACACACACACACACACACCACACCACACCACACCACACCACACCATATTAAACAAACAACTAAAAAGATAAAAGGAAAGAAAATAGAGAAATTTAAATTGAGGACACCATTTCATTTTAAGATGATATCTTTGCCCCTGAATAAACCCACACCAGTGTGCACACATTCCTTTAAGATGATTTCAGAGAACAGTAGAATTGCCTTCATTCTTAACCTGGGCTCGCTCTGTGGGACAGAATATGTCTTCTTGCTTTCTGCATGCTGTTCATTTTTCTTTTTTTTTCAATTTTTTTAATTTTTAAAATTTATTTATTTATTTTACTTCCTAACAGCAGTTTTCTCCTCCTTCCTCTCCTCCCAGTCCCTCCTCCCACCTCCCCTCCCCCCAATTCATTCCTTCTCCATTATTGTTCAGAAAAGGGCAAGATTCCCATGGATATCGACAAAGCATGGCATATAAAGTTGCAGTAAGACTAAGCACCTTGAATTGTATTAAGGCTGGGCAAGGTGACTCAGTATGAGGGATAGGGTCCCAGAAGCCAGCAAAAGAGTCAGAGACAGCCCCTGCTCCCACTCTTAGGAGTCCCACAAGAAGACTAAGCTACACAACTGTCACATATATGCAAAGGGCCTAGGTCAGTCCCATGTAGGCTCCCTGATTGTCAGTTCAGACTCTGTGAGACCCTATGAACCCAGGTTAGTTGATTGTATGGGTTTTCTTGTGGTGTCCTTGATTCCTCTGGCTCATACAATCCTTCCTCCCTCTCTTCAGCAGAATTCCCTGAGCTCTGCCTAATGTTTGTCTATGGGTCTCTGCATCTGTTTCCATCTGTTGCTGAATGAAGCCTCTCTGATGACAATTGGACTAGGCATCAATCTATGTGTATAGCAGAATAACCTTGGGCATAGTTACATTGACATTTCTTCCCTCCAGTCATGTTTGGTTCTATCCTAGGTCTCTGGATCATCTAGCCTGTGGGTCATTGATTGGCTCCTCCCATAATCTCTACGCCAACCTTACCCAAGCATATCCCATAGGCAGGACAGACTGTAGGTCAAAGGTTAGGTGGCTGTGTTGGTGTCCCAATCCCTCCACTGGAAGTCTTGTCTGGTCACAGGAGATGGCCACATCAGGCTTCATATACCCTGTTGCTTGAAGTCTTAGCTGGGCTCATCCTTGTAAATTCCTGGGAGTTTCCCTTCCGCCAGGTTTCTACCTCCCCCAAAATGCTCCCACTTTGCAGTCATTTCTTTCAATACTCTCCCCTCCATCCCTCCTCAGCCTGATCCCTCACGTTCCCATCCCCACCTGCCCCTGTCCCATGAAATTTCTTCTATTTCTCCTTTCTAGGGAGATCTGAGCATTCCCCTTGAGCCCTTGTTGCTGAGGCTCTCTGAGTCTGTGGATTGTAGCATGGTTAGCCTTTACTTTATAGCTAATATCCACTTATAAGTGAGTGTATATCATGGTTGTTTTTCTGGGTCTGGGTTACCTCACTCTGGATGATTTTTTTCTAGTTCCATCCATTTGCCTGCAAATTTCATGATGTCATTTTTTTTTTTTTTACTGCTGAGTAATACTCCACTGTATAAATGTATCATGTTTCTTTATTTATTCATTGGTTGAGGGGCATCTAGGTTGTTTCCAGGTTCTGGCTATTATGAATAATCCTGTTATGAACATAGTTGAGCAGATGTCTCTGTGGTATGATTGAGCCTCCTTTGGGTATATGCCCAGGAGTGGTATAGCTGGGTCTTGAAGTAGGTTGATTCCCAATTTTTTGAGAAACCACCATATTGATTTCCAAAGTGACTGTACAAGTTTGCACTCCCACCAGCAATGGAGGAGTGTTCTCCTTGCTCTACATCCTCTCCAGCATGAGATATCACTTGCATTTTTGATTTGACAGGTATAAGGTGGAATTTCAGTGTCATTTTTATTTGCATTTCCCTGAGGCTAAGGATGTTGAACATTTCTTTAAGTGATTCTCAGCCATTTGGTATTTTTTCTGTTGAGAATTCTCTGCATAGATATGTACATAATTTTTAATTGGATTATTATTTTTTTGATGTCTAGTTTCTCCAGTTCTTTATATATTTTGGAGAGCAGCTCCTTGTCAGATGTGGGGTTGTTGAAGATCTTTTCCCATTCTGTAGGCTGCCATTTTGTTCTATTGACAGTGTCCTTTGCTTTATAGAAGCTTTTCAGTTTCATGACATCTAATTTATTTAATGTCAATCTTAGTGCCTGCACTATGGGTATTCTATCCAGGAAGTTATCTTCTGCACCAATGCATTCAAGGCTACTTACCACTTTCTCTTCTATCAGGTTCAGAGTGCCTGGATTTATGTTGAGGTCTCTGATTCACTTGGACATGAGTTTTGCAGGGGTAATAGATATGGATCTATTTGCATTTTTCTACATGCCAATAAATCAGAACCATTTGTTGAAGATGCCTTCCTTTTTCCATTGTATGATTTTGGCTTCTTTGACAAAAATCAGGTTCCATGGGTATTTGGATTTATGTCAGGGTCTTCAATTCAATTTCTTGACCCACCTGTCTGTTTTTATGCCAATACCATACTGTTTTTATTACTATAGCTCTGCAGTAGAGCTTGAAATCAAGGATGGGGATACCTCCGGCAGTACTTTTATTGTACATGGATGTTTTAGCTATCCTGGGTTTTTTGTTTTTCCATATAAAGTTGAGTATTGTTCTTTCAAGGTTTGTAAAGAATTGTGTTGGGATTTTAATGGAGGATTATATTGAATCTGTAGATTCCTTTTGTTAAGGCAGCCATTTTTTTTTTACTATGTTAAGCCTATGGATTCATAGCATGGGAAATCTTTCCATCTTCTGATGTCTTCTCCAATTTCTTCAAAGACTTAAAAGTTCTTTTCATACAGGTCTTTCACTTGCTTGGTTAGAGTTACACCAAAATATTTCATACTATTAGTGGCTACTGTGAAAGGTGTTGTGTGGTGGTATTTTACTTGTACTGAAATGTGATTTTAATTGTATGTTAATAAATAAAGTTGCCTGGGGGTCAGAGTTATAGAGCCATAGCAAGTGCGTGGCGGTGGTGGCGCACACCTTTAAGGACCTGGAGGGCGGTACATACAGGCAATGACAAGGCAGTCACGTGTTTAGTTTACAACCAATGAGAAGGCAGAACATCTAGAGTATATAAAGACATACACACAGAAAGAGGCCCCTTTTTCGGAGAGCTCTCTTGGCTGAAGCAGGATGGCTGAAGCAGGAAGGGTAAGGCTCTTAGTTCTGACCTCTTGGCTTTCTTCTCTGAATCGGCTCTGTGTTTCTTATTTAATAAGACGGTTGGTTACATCTACAGTGTTGTTTCCATGATTTCTTTCTCAGCTCCTTTGTCACTTGTATATAGGAAGGCTACTGATTTTTTTTTAATCTTGTATCCAACCACTTCACTAAAGGTGTTTATCAGCTGTAGGAGTTCCCTTGTACAATTTTTGTGGTTACTTATGTATATGTATACTATTATATCATCTACAAATAATGGTATTTTGACATCTTTGTTTCTAATTTGTATCCCCTTGATCTCTTTTAGTTGTCTTATTACTCTAGCTAGAACTTCAAGTACTATATTGAATAGGTATGGAGAGAGTGGACAGCCTATCTTGTTCCTGGTTTTAGTGAAATTGCTTTGAATTTCTGTTCATTTAATTTGATATTAACTATTGACTTCCTGTATAATGCTTTTATTATGTTTAGGTATGTCCTTTGTATCCCTGATCTCTCCAAGACTTTTATCATGAAGAGGTGTTAGATCTTGTCAAGGGCTTTTTCAACATCTAATGGGATGATCATGTGGCTTTTTCTTTCAGTTTGTTTATATGGTGGATGCCACTGACAGATTTTCATATGTTGTACCATCCCTGCATCACTGGGATGAAGCCTACTTGGTCATGGAGGATGATCTTTTTGATCTGTTCTTGGATTCAGTTCACCAGTATTTTATTGAATATTTTTGCATCAGTGTTCATGAGTGAAATTGGTCTGTAATTCTCTTTCTTTGTTGTGTCTTTGTATGGTTTGCATATCAGGGTGACTGTGGCCTCAGAAAATGAATCTGGTATCTGGCAATGTTCTTTCTGTTTCTATTTTGTGGAATGATTTGAGGAGTATTGGTACTAGCTCTTCTTTGAAAGTCTGATACATTCCTGCCCTCAAATCTTCTGGTCCTGGGCTTTTTTTTGGGGGGGAGGGTCATGACTTTCGGTGACTGATTTTATTTCCCTAGGTGTTGTAGATCTATTTAAATTTTTATCTGATCCTGATTTAATTTTAGTAAGTGGTATTTATCAAGAAATTTGTCTATTTCTTTTAGAATTTCCAATTTTGTGGAGTGCAGGTTTTTGTAGTAGGACCTCATGATTCCCTGGATTTCTTCAGTGTCTGTTGTTATGTCCCCCTTTTGTTTCTGATTTTGTTAATTTGAATACTCTCTCTCTGTCTTTTAGTTAGTTTGGATAAAGGTTTGTCTATCTTATTGACTTTCTCAAAGAACCAACTCTTTGTTCCATTGATTCTTTGTATTCTTCTCTGTT
This sequence comes from Peromyscus eremicus, assembly GCF_949786415.1. Taxonomy (NCBI): domain Eukaryota; kingdom Metazoa; phylum Chordata; class Mammalia; order Rodentia; family Cricetidae; genus Peromyscus; species Peromyscus eremicus. The sequence continues at coordinate 123,469,026 of NC_081419.1, read as the reverse complement.
TTTATGTTAGTGTTTTCAGCTCCCAGTTTATTTCCTGCCAACTACTGCTCTTGGGTGTGTTTGCTTCTTTTTGTTCTAGAGCTTTCAGGTATGCTGTTAAGTTGCTAGTATGAAATCTTTCTAAATCCTTACGAAGGCGATAATTGCTATGCACTTTCCTCTTAGCACTGCTCTCTTTGTGTCCCATAAGTTTGTGTACATTGTGCATTCATTTTTATTGCATTCTAGGAAGTCTTTAATTTCTTTCTTGACCCAGTGATAATTCAGTAGACAGTTACTCAGTTTCCATGAGTTTGTAGGCTTTCTGTAGCTTCTGTTGTTGTTGAAATCCATGCTGGTCTGATAGGATGAAGGGGTTAGTTCAATTTTCTTATGTCTGTTGAGACTTGCTTTGAGACCAAGTATGTGGTCATTTTGGAGAAAGTTCTATAAGGTGTTGAAAAGAAAGTGTATTCTTTTATGTTTGAGTGAAGTGTTCTGTAGATATCTGTTAGGTATATTTGGGTCATAAGGTCTATTAGCTCCAGTGTTTCTCTGTTTAGTATTTGCCTGGATGATCTGCCCATTGGTGAGAGTTGTGTATTGAAGTCTTCTACTATCAACATGAGGGTCAATATGTGATTTAAGTTTTAGTAGTGTTTGCTTCCTTTACAAACATGGGTGCCCTTGTATTTGGAGCATGGACATTGAGAATTGAGATGTCATCTTGGTGGATTTTTCCTTTGATGAGTATGAAGTGTCCTTCCCCGTCTCATTTGATTAATTTGAGCTTGAAGTCTATTTGGTTAGATATTAGAATAGCTACACAAGCTTGCTTCTTGGAGCCATTTGTTTGGAAAATCTTTTTCCAATCTTTTACTCTGAGGTAATAACTATCTTTGATGTTGAGGTGTGTTTCTTGTATACAGCAGAAGAATAGATCTTGATTTCGCATCCATTCTGTTAGTCCATGTCTTTTTATTGGCGAATTGAGTCCATTGATACTGAGAAATATGAATGACCAATGAATGTTAATTCCTTTTATTTTGTTGTAGTTCTTGATGGTGTTTTTTTTTTTTGTGTGTGTGTATGTGTGTTCCTTCTTTGTTTTGTTTTATGCTGGTGCAAGATTATTTTTTGCCTGTGTTTTTGTGGGTGTAGTTAACCTCCTTGTGTTGGAGTTTTTCTTCTAGTACCTTCTGTAGAGATGGATTTGTGGATAGATACTGTTTATTCTCTTAGAGTCTGCAGCAATCTGTCTAGGCCCTTCTGGCTTTTAGAGTCTCCACTGAGAATTTGATGTAATTCTATAGGTTTGCCTTTACATGTTATTTGGCATTTTTCTCTTGCAGATATTAATATTCTTTCTTTGTTCTTTGTGTTTAGTGTTTTGATTATTATGTGGGGAGGAGTTTTTCTTTTCTGTTTCAATCTGTTTTGTGTTCTGTAAGCTTCTTGTATGTTTATAGGCATGTCCTTCTTTAGTTTGGGAACATTTTCTTCTATGATTTTATTAAAATATTTTCTGGGCCTTTGAGCTGGGAATATTCTCCTTTTATTCCTATTAGTCTTAGGTTTGGTCTTTTCATAGTGTCTCAAATTTTTTGGATGTTTTGTGTCAGAAATTTTTTAGATTTAACAGTTTTTTTTTTTTTTACTGATATATCTATTTCTTCTATTGTGTCTTCAATACCTGAGATGATCTCTTCTGTCTCTTGCATTCTGTTGTTGATGCTTACATCTGTAGCTACTGTTCACTTACCTAGATTTTCCATTTCCAGAATTCCCTCAGTTTGTGTTTTCTTTATTGCTTGTATTTCCATTTTCAGGTCTTGGCCAGTTTTATTCCTTTCTGTCAACTATTTGTTTTTTCTCAGTTTTCCTGACATTTCTTTAGAGAGTTATTGATTTCCTCCAATTTTTTGATTGTCTTTTCTCTTATTTTCTTTAAGGGAGTTTTTCATCTCCTTTTTAAGGACCTCTATTATCATCATCAAGTTGGTTTCAAGATTGTTTTCTTGTGCTCCCACTGTATTGGAATAACCAGGGCTTGCTGTAGTGGGATGACTGGACTCTGGTGTGTTATATTGCCCTGATTGTTGTTGTTTTTGTTCTTTCACTCATGTTTAGGCATCTGGGTTTGGAGTAATTACAGGTCTAGGAGCCAATTTCTAAATTTGTCTTTGTTGGACAGGTGTTTTCTTCCTTGGTTTCTGTTTCTGCTCTGGTCTTTTGGCTGCTGAGGCCTGTGGTTGAATCTCTATCTATATTGGGGGCTGGACTCTGGATGGTCTGGATGGCTTCAGGTCCAGCAGAGGGTTGATAACCAAATTTGGGACTGGAGTTCTGGCTATATAGTGGTTTCTGATCTGGCTGGGTATCCTCTGGAGTTCAGGATCCTGGCCTGGCTTCTGGTGGGGTAGGAAGCTTTTGCCTGGTTTTCAGAGAATTAGCTTTGTCTCTGGGGTTCAGGATGCTAGTCTGGCCTCTGCAGTTCTGGACGCTGGGCTGGCCTCTGATGGGGTAGGAGGCTTCTGTCAGAAGTGTGGGCCAGAATATGGTGATGAGAGGAGGCACAGTTGGAATTATGCTGGGCAAGCCTGGGCATAGTGAGGGCGGTCTTACCTAGGGTTTAAGATGCTGACCTGGCCTCTGGTAGGAGAGAAGTATGTTCATTTCTATTCTTCCTTTTTCCATGTCTAAGCTTCCTGATTGTAGATGTAACCAACCGTCTTATTAAATAAGAAACACAGAGCCGATTCAGAGAAGAAAGCCAAGAGGTCAGAACTAAGAGCCTTACCCTTCCTGCTTCAGCTATCCTGCTTCAGCCAAGAGAGCTCTCCAAAAAAGAGGCCTACTTCCTGTGTGTACGTCTTTAAATACTCTAGATGTTCTGCCTTCTCATTGGTTGTAAACTAAACACGTGACTGCCTTGTCATTGCCTGTATGTACCGCCCTCCAGGTCCTTAAAGGCGTGCGCCACCACCGCCACGCACTTGCTATGGCTCTATAACTCTGACCCCCAGGCAACTTTATTTATTAACATACAATTAAAATCACATTTCAGTACAAGTAAAATACCACCACATTTCCCCTTTTCTATTTTAATAAAAAGAAAAAAAGAAAAAGGTTATAACTAACAAAAGAAAAACTATATACAAAAGTACAATAACTATATACAATATATACAAATAATAAATGTCTAAACAATGTCTAGTCCATTTGTATTTGACAAATTCAGAGATGATAATTTCATTATCCTATTTTGTTAAGTCCAAAATGTATCTAATTCACTTTCTATCCTAATTAATCTTCAACTAACTAACCTTCAACTATAACTAACTAATCTTCAACTCCCTCAGAGACCCAAGAAGGAAATAATATTAGCTAACAAAAATAAAAACAGAAAGTGCATGCAAGCAACTTCCAAAAAATTTGTGAGTTGACAGAAACAGCCAACTGCCTGGACAGTCACCTGAGGTTTCTCCGCAATGCTGGGGCATCATCTTCAGCCTATATAGGCTTAGCATATCTGACAGACTCATTTGTGAAGTAGGATGTACACAAGGTCAACAGTTCAACCTCACATTGGGTGAGAGCAGTCCATGCACCAGAAACACCTGAATTCCACTAATGTCATATCATGATTCAGGATTTTAAATTCTGGAAAATGTTGATGGTTTTTTTAGTTCAGCTCTCCATTCTTCTTGGCTGTGTACATATGGCTTCATCTCAGCATCCCGTTCTTCTCCACATCTCTCTATCAAATGCCAGTCTACTATTGAGAGGCGTGAGCTTAGTTACTCTTCAAGAATAACTGTTTCAGCTGCTGTTCCATAGCACATCAGAAGCCATCGGCCCACTGCCTGTTCAGCTGCCTTCGAAGAAAAGGGCACTGTACCTTTTCCGAGTTGCGAAGGCCACGTCAGGGATGGTGCCATATTGTCCTGGCCTCAGAAGATGCCTTTTGATAAAGCCATAACCACGCTTGTTTAGGCAAGAATCAGTAGTCCTTTGTTTCATGTCCTGTCTGTCCATTTTGTCAGCAGTTGATTCGAGGATACTTTGTTGTCCAGTGGCTAACTTTTGCCACAATGAAAGCTAACTCCATATGCAGTTTCTTCAATGCCCATATTTTCTCTGAAGTAGATTGGTACTGCCAGGAGCCGACATGTCTCATAGTCATAACAAAAAAGAAAAATTTTCTAAGTTATTAAAACATTTTAAATGCCATATTCTGTAGATCTCTGAAGGGTTTGAAGATGACCTATCTAAAATATATCTGCTCAATTTTTAAAACATATCTAATATGACTACAAGTTCTATTGTAATGTCTAACTACTAACTATCATTTCTTTATATCCTAATGATAATAATAACACTCAAGGATCAGAAAATTGCATTGTTAAATGAACGATATAAGTACAATTAGAAATATACATATAGCATTTTCTAACAATATCAATTTAAATATATATAATTTGTATACAATATAAAACAATCCAATCCAATGTAAAGTATTTAAAACTAGTAATTGTCTTTTTCTTCTTCTTTCTTTCTCTCTTTTTTTTTTTAATAAGAACCTTAAATCTAATCTGCTTAGTCTTTTTCCTAACCCTTGACAACAACTTGTAACCAACCCCCCTTAACAATGAAAATTATCCCAGACCCAAAACCCATTAAAAAGACCAAAAAACCACCCACCCCACACCACCTCTTTGGGAATGTGGGCGTCGTATTCTTAAAATTGCTTCCTGCTGGGTATGGGCGAAGTTATCTTTATCCTGAAAGAAAAATTTTAGGTTAATTGTCAAATTCTAGGAAAGGTAACTATATCCTTCATTATCCATTCTGTGTATAATGCCAAAGTTCAGGTTTTATCTCAAGTCCTTATTCAAGTAGTCTTTGAGACTGGATCATCTCAGCTAGTCATCTCAAAATTGCTCTGAGCACCTTGTAGTTCAAAGCTGATCTGTAGATGATGTATGTCAGCTTAGTGATGTTATTATTGTCCACGTGGAATTGTTGTTGTTGTGGGGCCCCAACTTCTTCCTGGAGACTTCAGTTGGTGTTAGGCCTGGCCGTGAATTCCTGCAGAAAACTGATAAGAGACTCAAACACAAAGACATATATATGCAGCTAATTGAAGCCTTTTTTTTTAGAATTAATCAGTACTCTATATGACCATTCATATCTTAGCAAAGTTTAAAATGTATATATATCTATATATCTATATATATTAATCTTGTAAGTTTTGATATAAAATTTATACTTTAAGAAAAGTTTAAAGAATCAGAATAGAATCAAAGAGTTGAGATTAGTAATAGAATAGTCCCTTAATTAATTTGGCTTTTCTCCTGTCTCATAGCAGAAGATGGCTCTTTTATTCTGGCATGATACAGGGAGTTTGCATTTTCCTTTTAACAACATGCTTGAGTTTAAAGAAGGAGAGAGCCATTCTCCAACTCCAAAGTCAGCTTTAAATTTTAATTGGACTGGGACTATTAGAAGACCAATAGTGTTAAATCTTTAGAGAAAAGCAGAAACAAACATTTAGGAAGACATAAAATTTTTTAGATAATATATACCCATACGCCATTTCACTCTGCTTCCTGGGATAGATGATTTGTCCCTTTTCTTCAGTTGTCTTATTTGTCCAGTGTTCTTCAGATTCCTTAACCTTCATTCTCCTAAAAGACAAAAACAAAAACCTTTCCCCAAGACTAATTTTGGGGATGTTCCTTTTTGGCAAGTTATTATCTGATTAAATGAAAAGACATGTGTTACTGGTATAAGTTAGTTTAAATTGGATGTTCATGTTGGTTGATGAGCTATCACCTCCTCTAATTAAGAGGTTTCTTTTGTTCAAATCGAACCTTTATCAATTTTGATGGTACCAACAACTTATCTTCTCCTGTAGAAACAAAAGCAAAACCTCGTCCCCAATGTAACACATACCCTGGTTTCCATTCTGAGGTCAGCACATCCTTAAAATATATAGGCTGATTTAATTCTGTAGTTTTTTCTATTATCCAATGTCTCTCTGCAGCTGTTGTTCCTTTCTCATTGGCATTAAGAAAATTCAAAGTTAATAGAGCATTATGCAGTCTATTTCTGGGGGTTTTTGTTGCCCCTTTCTGTTTATTTAGCATATCCTTTAGAGTTCTGTTTGATCTTTCTATAACTGCTTGACCTGTAGGATTATGTGGTATGCCTGTAATATGCTTTATATTGTAATAAGCAAAAAACTGTTTCATTTTAACAGAGACATATGATGGAGCATTGTCAGTTTTGATTTGTGCAGGTATACCCATGATGGCCATAACTTCTAGCAAATGAGTGATTACAGAATCAGCTTTTTCAGAACTCAAAGCAGTTGCCCACTGAAATCCTGAATAAGTATCGATAGTGTGGTGTACATATTTCAGTTTTCCAAATTCTGCAAAGTGAAACACGTCCATCTGCCAGATTTCATTTCTTTGAGTACCCTTTGGGTTACATCCTGCTGGTAATGGCATTTGATTGTAGAAGGAACAAGTAGGACATTTCTTTACTATTTCTTTGGCTTGTTGCCAGGTTATGGAAAAATCCTTTTTTAAACCTTTACTATTGACATGATGTTTTTTATGACATTCTGAGGCCTCCAGCACATTTCCTATTAATAACTTATCAATCTCATCATTGCCTTGTGCTAGAGGGCCTGGCAGACCAGTATGGGATCGAATGTGAGTTATATATAAAGGATGACTCCTTTTCCTGATTGTATCTTGTAATTGAATAAATAATGAAGTTAATTCTGAAGCATCAGGGATAAATTCTGCAGTCTCAATATGTAATACTACTCTTTCAGCATACTGAGAGTCAGTTACTATGTTGAGAGGTTCTGAAAAATCCATTAATACCAACAGAATAGCATATAATTCTGATTTTTGAACTGAATTATAAGGACTTTGAACCACTTTACTTAAATTTTCTGATTTGTAACCTGCCTTTCCTTGTTTGTTGGCATCTGTATAAAATGTACGAACTCCAGATATGGGCTTTACCCATACAATTCGAGGCAAGATCCAATCAGCTCTCTTTATAAGATCAATTCTATCGCTTTTGGGATATTTGCTGTTAATTTCTCCCAAAAAATTACTGCAAGCTCTTTGCCAAGGTTCACTTTCTGTCCATAATTTTTCAATGTCCTCCTTAGTTAAAGGTACGACAATTTCTGCTGGGTCTATTCCTGCTAATTGGCGAAGTCTCAATTTTCCTTTCCAAATCAAGTCAGAGATTTTTTCCACATAAGTTTTTAATTTTTTGTTTGGTTTATTTGGTAAAAATATCCATTCTAATATAATATCTTCCCTCTGCATTAATATTCCTGTAGGAGAATGCCTAGAAGGTAAAATAACCAAAATGCAATCCAGCTTTGGATCAATACGATCGATGTGCCCTTCATGTACTTTCTTTTCTACCAAGGCCAATTCTTTCTCAGCTTCAGGTGATAACTCTCTTGGACTATTTAGGTCCTTGTCACCTTCTAAGGTTTTGAACAAATTATGCAGTTCATCATTTTTTACCCCAACAATAGTTCGTAGATGAGAAATATTTCCAAATAATCTTTGAAAGTCATTAAGAGTCTGTAGTCTATCTCTCCTAATTTGCACCTTTTGGGGTCTAATTTTTTGTAGCTCTATTTTATATCCTAAATAATTAATAGAATCTCCTCTTTGTATCTTTTCAGGAGCAATTTGTAATCCCCAGCAAGGCAAAATTTTCTTTACGTCTTCAAACATTCTTTCTAAAGTATCTGCATTTGAGTCAGCTAGTAAAATATCATCCATATAATGATAAAGTATAGATTTAGGAAATTTTTTACGTATCACTTCCAATGGCTGTTGTACAAAATATTGGCACAGAGTTGGGCTATTCAACATTCCCTGTGGGAGGACCCTCCATTGAAATCTTTTAACCGGTTGAGAATTATTATAAGTAGGCACTGTGAAAGCAAATCTTTCTCTGTCTTTTTCTTGTAACGGTATTGAAAAGAAACAGTCTTTTAAATCAATAACTATGAGAGGCCATCCTTTTGGTAACAGAGTAGGCAGAGGAATTCCAGATTGTAGAGAGCCCATTGGCTGAATTACTTTGTTAATTGCTCTAAGGTCTGTTACCATTCTCCATTTACCAGATTTCTTTTTAATAACAAATACAGGAGAATTCCAAGGGCTGGTTGATTCCTCAATATGCTGAGCATTTAACTGTTCTTCTACCAGCTCTTCTAAAGCCTGGAGTTTCTCTGTTGTTAAAGGCCATTGCTGGACCCATACAGGCTTGTCTGTTAACCATTTTAAAGGTAGAGCTGTTGGTGTCTTTGGAAGATCATCAGTTGTTGTGCCCTGTTCTTGTATAATATGGATGGCTGGTGACCACTCAGAATAATGCCTTCTAATATTTCTCTCAGAAACATGTGCTAATTTATGATTTGTTTCTGAGATTGGAGGGATGTTAATCTGAGTATTCCATTGTTGCAACAAGTCTCGACCCCACAAGTTCATAGCTATGTTAGCTACATATGGTTTCAATTTTCCTCTCTGTCCTTCTGGACCTATACACTCAAGCCATCTTGCACTCTGTTTCACCTGAGATAATGTCCCAATTCCTAACAGTTGAACATTTACCTCCTGAAGAGGCCAAGTTGGATGCCAAAATTCTGGTGCAATTATGGTAATGTCCGCACCTGTGTCTACCAGACCAGACAACAAAACACCATTTATTTTTATCGATAATTTTGGTCTTTGTTCATTAATAAAAGTTTGCCAAAAAATTTTCTTTATATTTGCTCCTGAATTTTCTATTCTATCTGTTTCATCATCCTGACCAGCATGACTTATTCCAATAGGTATTTGGTTATTTAATTGCTCTGGGTAGGGGTTTCCTCTACGACTGCAGGAAAGGTTTGAACTGGATTTGCTATTGGGGCCTGCATGAGGCCCCTCTGGGAGTTTCCCGAAGACTGAGGCAAAGGATTACCCTGTCTGTCCCTTGTTGATCTACATTCGTTGGTCCAGTGTTTTCCCTTACCACACCTTCTGCATACTCCAGAAGGAAGGGGCTTTCTGTTGCCATTGTTCCTTGAAGAAACATTGTTTCTAGGAATGACCTGTTTACAGTCCCTTTTCAAATGTCCTTGCTTTCCACATCCAAAACATCTAACATTCCTCAAACCTTTTGAAATTGCTTCTCCTACCCATGTATCATCATGCTCATGAGCTTCAACATTAACCGTATCTCTAATCCAATCTTCCAAAGGTGCAGATCTTGCCTTTAACGGCCTGATTATTGTTTTGCATGCTGCATTCGCATTCTCAAAGGCCAAAGATTCAATTATTATCTTACTAGCTTCTGAATCCGGGACCATTCTCTTTACTGCTGAAGCCAGTCTTTGTAAAAAATCTGTGAAAGATTCTTTTGGGCCTTGTACAACCTTTGTAAATGACTCAGTTTTTTTTTCCTGGTTCCTCAACTCTGTCCCATGCATTCAAGGCTGCTGTTCGACATAAAATTAGGGTTTGGACATCATATAAACATTGTGTTTGTGCTGAAGCATATTGACCTTCTCCAATAAGCTGATCCTGGCAGACTTGTATTCCTTTATCCCTCCACTGCTTTTCTATGTTTTTAGCTTCGTCCTTGAACCAAGTTAGCCACTGAAGCCTTTGACTGGGTTCAAGAACACCTTGTGCCAGCTCCCGCCAGTCCTGTGGTACAATCCTATTATATGTTGACCAAGAGTTTAACATTTGCTTTACATATGGGGAATGCATACCATAAGATACTATTGCTTCCTTAAACCTTCGTAAATCTATCATTTCAATTGGAGCCCAAATATTTTGTGTAGTCATTTGATCAGGCGACTGCTGTACGGTTACTGGACAAACTAAGGGTGACTGTGTGAAAACAGGCTTTCTTTCTGTAACCCTATGATCCAATCTTGAAGCAGCTTCACTGTTAGTTTCTTCTGTCTGAGTTTTTACAGGTTTAATAGGTTTTTCTAAAGCTGTCATCCTGGCACTTAAATTGACTATCTTTTTAAATAGTAAAATGAGGATAAACATAGTAATAAAATGCATAATTCGATCAACAGTAATCTTCTCATATAGCTGTTCCATTGTCAGACTGTCTAAAATTGCAAACAAATTTTCTTCCAATGTACACAGAAAACCCATTTTTTTTTTATGTGGAAAAAAATTTTTTTTCTTTTAAATAGTTTCCTTTAAAATATCTGATATGTTAAGTGACTTACCAAGTCCTTGTAGAACAGTACCAATCCGAGGGAATTTCAAACAGCCACCTAGTGTCCGAGGTGCGAGTCCAGAGAGAGAGAGAGAGAGAGAGAGAGAGAGAGAAAGAGAGAGCGAGAGAGAGAGAGCAAGCAAGCGTAGCCACAAGTTCTGCCTAAGAGCTTGAATCCAGCCACGTGTTCCCGCTTGAGCCTAGTCAAGCCTTGGCTCTGGCTACCTTAAGCTCCAACCACGTGCGTTGGTTTTACAGGCAGGGCAGGCTTGAGTTGTTTGTAGCACTGGCTTTAAGCAAGTAGCTCAAGGTTAGTCCGGCCTGAGGCCAAGCCGACCTGGGCCCGGGCTAGGGAGCCGGCCGCCCTGGCGGGAAACCAGACCTGCCGGCGCCCTGGCGGGAACCCGGACCTGCCGCCAAGCCAAATTAAGCGATTTTAATGGATTCTTGTCACGTTGGGCGCCAAATGTAGATGTAACCAACCGTCTTATTAAATAAGAAACACAGAGCCGATTCAGAGAAGAAAGCCAAGAGGTCAGAACTAAGAGCCTTACCCTTCCTGCTTCAGCTATCCTGCTTCAGCCAAGAGAGCTCTCCGAAAAAGAGGCCTACTTCCTGTGTGTACGTCTTTAAATACTCTAGATGTTCTGCCTTCTCATTGGTTGTAAACTAAACACGTGACTGCCTTGTCATTGCCTGTATGTACCACCCTCCAGGTCCTTAAAGGCGTGCGCCACCACCGCCACGCACTTGCTATGGCTCTATAACTCTGACCCCCAGGCAACTTTATTTATTAACATACAATTAAAATCACATTTCAGTACAAGTAAAATACCACCACACCTGATCCTTTCTTTCCTCTTTCAAATAAACACCCATTGACTGCAATCAAAAATTCTACTTTTTTAGCCTCTGATGCTGTTAACTCCTTTTCCTGAATATTTCTCATATTTTTAGTAGAAATGAATTAAGATTATTATGGGATCTTCAGAGTATGTTTGCTGACTTTTTTCTTTTCTTGTTTTGTCTTTTCCGTGTGTGCCAATTTTGAATGATGAAGGATAAGCTTCATGGCTAGTGATAAAGGACTCTTCTTTGGCTCGTCAGCATCAAGTTTCTGTAAGAAATAAAAATCAAAGAAAGGAAAAAAAATAACAATAATATATAGAACTTGTTCTAGTTTCCCCATCTGTTGAGTTTGATTTGTGTGTGTGTGTGTGTGTGTGTGTGTGTGTGTGTGTGTATGTGTGAGAGAGAGAGAGAGAGAGAGAGAGAGAGAGAGAGAGAGAGAGAGAGAGAGGAACATGTATAGACATGGGTGGGTATCTAAATATCAGGGTTGTGAGATGCTGTTGCTCTCTACCATATTATTTTTTTGAGACATGGTCTTTCTCATTAAATAGAGAATCTTCCATTTGGGGCTAAGCTGGCTGACCAGAGAGCCCCAAGGTTCTGCTAGTTTCTGTCCCCCAGCATTGAATTTATAGGCATACACAGCCATGCCCTGGGGATTCAAATTCAGGTCCCCATGTTTTCAGACCAAGTGATCTTGTCCACAGAGCCATCCCCTCAGTCTCTGGGTTTACATTTTTAATTGTAGTAGCCAGGAAACACTCAAGAGGAATTTTTTTTTTGGCCAGGTACCACTAAGTATATAATGTAGGCTGATTCTCAATCCATGATCCTCTTGCCTCAGCCCCTTGAGAACTGAATTTTCAGATATGTGCTTCCACATGCAGGGAGAGAACCTTTTGGGCCTCCTTTGCTTACCTTATGATGGGAGTAAGGAGGACTAAGAGGACACAGGCTGTGTGTATTTTTTGGGAGTAATTCCCACTGGAGATCATGACACTTCTATCTGGAAAGAAGACAGCATATCTTTCCTGTAACACTCAGAGGGCTTTCTGGGGGCCTCATGTGCATACAGCCTGCAACTGACTTGGCCCATTGCCCTTGATATCTGGTGTTTCTGAATGAAATTTTAATTTCTGTTATTCACATTATTTCAAACTTTGCACAAAATTGATGATTTTTTATATTATTTCAGGGCTGCTGGATTTAAATTTGTCTAACTATGTTGAAAATGAGATAATGGGAGAAAACAAGGCCCTCGGTGTAAGGGCCTCAGAGGGAAGCTCTTCTCCCTCTGGAATGAACAAGCTATCCTTGCCAAGCTTCAGGAAAGATAAATGTATCTTTATAGGGTGCCGGTGAGAGCTCCTGGTTGCCTGCTTCCATCTCTAGCAGCATCTGGAAATCCTCCAGTCAGAACCCACTTCTTAGATTTGATATAGTTATTTCTCAGTGATAGATCTGCTCCTAGAGGAGTTAGGGGTGTTTGTGCAACTATTTTAACATCTTAATGTTGGAGGACAACATACCACAATGAGTTTTTTACAGTCCCTCCAGCTGCTCAGAGACCTTTGTTCTTTACTGGCATGCCACTTCAACTGGGATATAATGCTTGTACAGGGTAGATTTGACATTCGGCAGTTCCATGATATGAGGAAGAGCTCTTGATCCTTGAGTTAAATTGATTCAGGTGTGACTTCTGTGATTTTCCTCTAATTGGGTCTCTTGGAGAGGGGCTGTACATCTATCTCAGGGGATTTGTTCAAGGATGTCCATCATGTGACTTTCATGATGCGTTTTCTCATCCATGCAAACAGTTCGTGCCGTGCCCATGATAAGTGAGTTGTTCACTCTGGTAGATGCCCTTGCTGCTTGGGAAATGAGGCTCTAAGTGAAGTCTCCTTGTGGAAATGAAGAGCTCTAATTTCTGTCTAACTGGACCACACCACAACAAGCAGCAAGAGAAGAGGGCCACAAGGGCTGCTGAAGGATGGAGGCTTTGAGTCTGGATGAAGCCTCAGCATGTTTGTCAGGTGGGGGACATCCCTGTTCAGCTTCTTCTCTAGATCTGACTGGAGCAGAGTCAACCCACTGGGAAGACATTCTGGGCATCTTGTCAGTCTTCTCAAGATGAAAAGTATAGTAGGGGCTGTCTACTACCTTTTATGAATTCAAATAAGCACTCTTCAAAACCCAGGGAAGCTTCCCTCAGTAGGAAAAGTAAGTTAACAGGAAAGCCAGTGGTGACTTTTGTGCACAGAAAGTGGTTCGGTTAATGCCTTCCTCTGCCCCCTGTTTTCCTCACCTTGATGGCTCAAAACTTCTACTTTTCCACAATTACTCCTTGTTTGGCCCTGCTCTAATTAATCTCAAGGGCTCAGATGATTCGCTGTATGGAAACATGCTATATCAGCCAAGTTTTGAACTTCTCTCCCAAGCCCCCGCCACCTCTTGACTCCAGAAAGTTTATAGGTTCTGCAAAGACCTATGCTTTTATTGCAGCAGTTTCCAGAAATAAGTGTTACTCTTTTATTTTGTTTATAATAACTGATGTCTGATTGAAACAAAAATTGCAATGATATTTCACTCTTGTAAGAATGACTATTACCAAAAAGATCAAAAAATAAGAAGTGCTGGTATGAATGTGGGAATTCTTACACATTGCTAGTGGGGTTGTAATTAGTATAACAATTACAGAAAACAGGTGGCAGTTTCCCTCCAAGCTAAAAATATATCTGCCATATGAGCTGGCTATTCTACTCCTGCATATACAACCAATGAAAAAGAAATAAACAAGACAAATAGACACCAGGATATTCATGTCACAACAGCTAAGATGTAGGATCAGCCCTAGGTGTCTAGCAATGGGTGAATGAGTAAAGAATGTGCTATCTCTATATATAGTGAAATATTAATCAGCTGTGAAAAGAATGATATCCTGCCATTTCCAACAAAATTGACAGACTTGGAGGACCTTAGGCTAAGTGAAATAATTCACTTGCAGAAACATAAACACTACATGTTCTTTGTCATTATGTGGAATGCTAAAAACAAAATTAATGTGAAATAGTGATTATTGAAAGTTTGAAAAGTAGTGTGGTAATGAAGAGAAGTTGAATAATGACTACCCAATCACAATTAGATAGAACTAATCAGTTCTCATGCTCTATAACACTAGGAAGACTATAGTGGACAAGAACTCATTATATATTCTATAAGTAATAAGAGAGATGTTCAAAGTCTCCAAACACAAAATATTAGTTTGTGTACTTGGACAGGATGTACTATATATTTTATTAAATACTATACTGAAGTTGGGCATGGTGGCACATGTCTTTAATCTTGGTACTATGAAGGCAGATGCAGACAGATCATTGAATTTGAGGCCAGTGTGGTCTACAGACTGAATTCCAGGACAGCCAGGGCTACACAGAGAAACCCTGTTTTGAAAAACAACAACAAAAATACTATAATGTACCTCATAATGTGTACAATTCTTATGTATTAGCAAAATTTAAAATGTTTAATGAAAGAAATAATGCTGCATAATTCTAGATATTTACGAAATACAAAATTGTTATATTTTAATAAGTGTGCACATTCTGTAATTGTCAAATTATGACATTAGTATATCCGTTACCTCAGACAATTATCATTTCTTTGACATGACAACATTCAGAATCACCTTTCTGGTTATCTTGAAACAAATTGTTTCATTGTCATTGTTAATATCATTTCACATTTCACTGTGTTTGGAACACTGGAACTTAGTCCTCCTGCTTGATTTTGTACCTGTTTGCTGATCTCTCCCCATTCTTCCTTCTCCTCTCCCTGGCTTTTGGTAACCACTATTCTATTCTACACACCCATTAGATCAGCATTTTCAGATTCTACTTGAGTGAGATGATGTGCTACTTGTATCTTTGTGCCTGACTTATTTCCTTAATATAATGTTCTCCAGTTTCATCTGTGTAACTACAAGTGACAGGATTTATTCTTCCTTATAGCTTGAGCAGCATTCCATTGTCTATTATACCATATCTTCATGTATCTGTTAATATATAGATTCTGTGCCTTTGCTATTGTGAATGATGACACAGTGAACACAGGAGTGTGGGCATCTCTCTGAC
Organism: Peromyscus eremicus; assembly: GCF_949786415.1. Lineage (NCBI taxonomy): Eukaryota > Metazoa > Chordata > Mammalia > Rodentia > Cricetidae > Peromyscus > Peromyscus eremicus. Next base: position 123,453,781 of record NC_081419.1, on the reverse strand, counting down.
ATAGTGATTTCATTTCCTTTGGATAAATACTCAGTAGTGGGATTGTATCCAGCTATGGTTTGCAGTTCCAATGGAACCACATCATTCATAAGCTTCCCCATCTCCCAGCATTGGAATCAGACTGGCTCAATCTCAATTGGCAGAGTTGTTAGAGCTACATGAGTCCTGGTTTATATGGGTCCTGCTACCTTGCCTTGCTTACACTTGCTCCATGGGCCCCAGTGGCCAGTGGGTTCCAGACGTGGCTCTGCCAAGCTCCTGTCATTGCAGGACAGTGTCTAGGACATAATCTCAGTGTTTCTCTCTCATTTATGCTGAAAAGTTTCTGTCCTTACCCCCATGCTCATCTATGAGAACTTCTACTCATCTTGATGTGTTAGCAAGGACCCTAAAGCAAGGTTTTATTCTGTCTATGCCAACCTCCAAGCAGGTGAAAATGACTTCAGAAGTCATTTTGCATTTTCTCACTTCCTTCTCATTTACATTTTCTTCACAGTGCTTGTCATGGTTTATATGTATACCATGTGGCTTCTAAGTTAAGCTTGGGTGCCTCCACTGGATCGTGAATTCTGTGAGAGCTGGTGGTTGTGTTTACCATTCTCCTATTGTATATAGCTCAGTTATGGGCCATGGAAGAGTGTGAATAATAACAAAAAAGAAAAGTAAATGCACCTGCATGACTGTAAAGATGTACTCTAAGATGGTGGTGTGGACAGTCTTCACTTCTTAAAAGCAGAGTCCTGATATTTGTGGCCACCCTTAGTGGAACTGACAAGCATGAATATGATCTAGGCCTTGAGTCTGGATGGCAGCTTTAGATTCTCACAGTAGGACTCCAGATAAGGATTCAGCACGTTGGGCTGCTGCTCTCTTGGGTAGAGGAGTCCCCTAGGGTTCCATTGAGAAACAGCTCTCACTGTTATTTCATTCTGATGATGTGCCACTCTGAGGAGTGAGGACAGGAAGACTGAGGGCAAAGCTCTAAGATGTAGCTGGAACCCAGGAGAAAGAGACACTTGTCAATTGAATCCTAGGATGAGCACTCACTTAACAGACAGAAGAAAACACAAAGGGACCGTGTCAAGAATTCCTCACATCCAGGGCAAAGCCTTCCCCACAGACTGAGATCAACCTGGTGGACTCAGTCCAGGTAGGTCCAGTCCCCTCCTCCCATGCTGAGCCAAGGGACCCTGCATAGGCCCCAGGTTTCAAACAGCCAACTCATGCAATGAGCACAGGACCCGGAATGGGGGGCGGGCTGGGGGGAAGGTGAGGGGGGCGGGAGGGGGGAGAACAAGGGAATCTGTGGCTGATATGTAGAACTGAATTGTATTGCAAAATAAAAATTTAAAAAAAAAAAAAAAAAAAAAAAGAAAAGACACTGCCTTGGAGCCAAGCAACCTAAGTCTTGCTTCAGGTTTTAACACTTATTTCTTGTGTAGCTTTGCAAAAGATTAAGTCTTTTGTACCTTAGTTTCTTTCTTTGTGAAAATGGAATAGAAATATATTATGATTAATTAAATGAGGTACCATGCCTAAAGGTTAAAAAAAAAAAAAAAAAAAAAAAAGAATTCCTCACATCACAAGCTCAGAATACTATCTTCCTGACAGGTTCACTTTCCCACCTGAAAATCTTGACATGAAGGGCCTCAGAACTCAGAAAGAATGTTCTATTTGGTTTGAAGCTTCCCTAGCTGGATGGTGTGATTAGTGGCCAAAGCAGCCAAGAAGGCTAAGGAGCTTCCTAAAATAACAGGGAAAAAGTTAGTGTGAGCCCAAGCCCTGCCTCTTTGTCTGTTGTTCATTGTCTGGATGACTTTCAGCCTATAGTCTATATTGCATGCTGGAGGAGAGACAGCGCATCTGTTAAGTCTAAATCTCATGATTCCTATCTTTGTGACAGGCATCTTTCCAATCCTATTTTAAACACCAGTAAACTCCATGTATATATAAAAAGAATGCTTCAATTTTGGATGGACAAGTAGTACTAGGAAGGAAGGGCAGAAACTCAGCTCAATAGCCTCTGTCTCCTGCCTCCTCAGGACACTGGCCACAAGAGAACCACAAGCAGGAAGGACATTTATGATAAATGTATGTTTCTACTAGGAACTGCAGAAATACTGCTCCATTGCCATCCTTCTGCTCATAAATCATCAGAGAAACACCCACAGTAACTGTTTCTGGCTCTGAAGATAAACACGCTTGGGGCTCCAATGTCTGAGACAAAAATAACAAGGCTGAAGTTCTCAGAACCCTTGCTTCTAGTAGTTTTGAGCACACTACAGACATTAGCATTTTTTATGTGAGAAATTCCATGGTCCGTGCTTAGGTTTTCTAAGCTCATACATGTAGTCTTCTTTCCTGATGATAACCATGTCTAGATGACCTCCAAGGGTGTGGCAGCAGCGTTCAAGTTGCTGCTGTACCACTGATATTCAGGACCATATTTTTTTTGAGAGCTCAATTGCTGTGATAGTTCATATATGACACAGGATTTTTATATTGCTGTTAATGTGAAAAGGGAATTAAGAACAAAGGATATTATGATAGAGTATGGTCTATTCTGGTACTTATGTGGCTTCCTTTGGAGACATAGTGCTTAAAACTTGGGACAAGGGTCTGTAAGGTAGATCATCAGATAAGGGCATTTGCTACCAAGTATGTTAAAAGATAGAAATACTGAGTACCTGAGTTCAATCCCCAGGACCCACATGGTGGAAGGAGAGAACTGATTCCTGTAGGTAGTCCTTTGGCCTCCGTATGTGCTCTCTCTCTCTCTCTCTCTCTCTCTCTCTCTCTCTCTCTCTCTCTCTCTCTCTCTCTCTCTCTCTCTCTCTTGCACACACACACACACACACACACACACACACACACACACACACAAAACTTGGAGACAAGACAACATGTCCTGTGGTGAATTGGATTCAAGTCTTAGGTCTGACACTTAGCTGAAGAAACATGGGCAAATTCTTTAGTAATAATAATCAAATAAAAGAAGTGCTGTACAGCTATACATGCAAGGATCTCACTGTAATGTTAAAAATGACATTTTTGCCGTAAGGCATGGCCATCATTTCAGGTCATGCTGCGCTTCCAAAGCACACGGCCTGTGTAGAGAGAGCGAGCCCTCGTCATTTTTGGAGATGCTGAGGAGTTACCCTCCCTGAAAGGAAAACAGCCAGTCACTGATTTGGGGTTCACAGTTCACCTCCTTTCTTCTAGATAAGCAGCTGCTGTGGCATTTGTAACTCAGAGTCTATGAGACCACGTTGCTATGGTTTAGATATGGTTTGAGGATTTGACTTATGTTCTAAGAGCTTCAAGTGCTGGAAGCTTGGGATCCATTGTGGTGAGGTGGAGATGTTGAGTCTTCAAGAGTTAGCAGTCAGACTTGGAAAGGAGTAAAGCGAGCTGGCTAGAAAAGGGACAAGGCTAGATAAAGATAAAACTAGGAGGAGTCCAATTTCAGCGTGTGTTTTAATCTAATTTCTGCTGTGAGAACAAAATACTCAAGCTGAGTGCTTTGTAAAAGAAACAAGTTAATTTGATTCATAGTTCTAGAGATTTAGGAGACTGGTATTGGCTATGGCGAGGGCTTCCCTGGCTGTGCCATACACACAGTAGTATAAGGCATCATGACAAGTGTGTGTGTGTGTGTGTGTGTGTGTGTGTGTGTATGTGTATGAAAGTGAGGGGGGAGGGATGCCACATGGCCACATGGTGAGACAGGAAGCCATAAATGGATGAATTCAGGAGCCTGTTTTTCTACTTTATACCAAGTCCGTCTTTTGAGAACTAACTCACTCCATAATACCAGCATTGAACTTGAGAGAGGCAGTGTCCATAGAAACCTAAACACCTTCCACCAGGCCCTGCCTCTAAAAAGTACCACACCTCCCATCGCTATAATAGATCCTTATCTCCCATCACTTGAACATTTGAAGGATGTATCCAAACCACAACCACACTTTTGTAACATGGTCTCACAGGGTGCTTTGGACTGTGTCTTACATATGTCACAGCAGTTGTTAATCTAGAAGCAAGAGGCTGAGCTGTGAACCCCCAAATAAGTCACTGGTTTAAGGTCACTCTGGGAAGGGTAACTTCCTAGAATTTCTAGTCAAAGGGGTCCCCATTAGGTACGGTAACCTTTTGGTGAAGGTCTCCTCATCAACTGGACTGTGGTGCTGAAGCCTGAAGAATGGCCTCTAACAATTGTTAGCTTAAGAATGAGCAACAGCAACAAAAGAATTATTTGCCCTAGGATGTGAGACAATCACAGGTCCTAAGTTAAACAGATGTATTATCAAGAAATATATTAGCAATATTTTCCAAATGTACTTCCATTTGAGTTAACAGCTGATGAATACAAATTGCTAGAGTTACCTGGAGGTAAATAAAAGTGCTTTGCTATGCATCTGGATTGTGCTTTAGAATTTATTTAATACTTTCATAGCTCATTTATTGTGAAAGCAAAACATATCATCATACATTTTTATTCTGAGAAACAGGAGCCCAGAAAACTGGAAGGAGATAGCCCAGAACTGGAAAACAAAAGGGTTATAACACACAGTTTCCCTTTCTTGGCTTTTTTGCTCCTCCCTAATTTTTAAATCTGATGCTTCTCAACTCACTTATATAAAGTCATCCCCAGAGGTCTGGCTCAGTTTAGCTATTCCCTTTTACTACTCACATTCTTACTGAATATGCTGATGATGCGTTGTTTCAAGGTGAGAGGTTTCAGTTTTACTACTGAGCAGATAAACACCATTCAGAGAGACCCAGAGCATCTCTCTAGCTGGAAGTTCCTTCCTCTCCATGGCCTGGGCCAGGAGTCCTTGTAAAAGTCCTCGGAGTCAAGAACCCTGTGTGACACTAGGTGAGAGTTGGTAGAAGCCTGCAGCATATCCTGGGAGCCCACATCACTCCAGGGCCAGATGCGGCTCTGGTTTGTTCCTTCTGTTCACTCTCACATTCTGTTAAGGTTTCTAAAACCTTCCAATTGTTCTGTGTTTACTCTCATCCCAGCACTTCTTCCAGAGAGTTCTCAGATATGTCCTCACCCACAATAGAAACTCACCGATTATGTTAATTTCTTCTTTTATTGCTGTGACAGAAAATCTATCACAAGCAACATAAAGAAGAAAGGATTTATTTTAGCTCATAGTTTCAGAGGGTTTGAACCATGCTTGCTTGTCTGTATGTTCTTGATCCGAACATCATGACAGTGGGAGTATGTGGTACAGGAAGTTCTTATTTCATGCCAAACAAGAGGCAGAGAGAGGGGGAGGGGAACTCAGGACTCAAGGCCCACTCTTGGAATCCTACTTCCTCTAGCTAGGTCCTACCACCTAAACTTTCCACAGCATCCCAGAACAGCAACGCCAGCTGGGGGCCAAGCATCCAAAAGACAAAGCGGTGGTGTTACTTTATGTTCAAGTCATAACACCCATGCTGGATTCTAGGCCCTCTGAGCCTCACTAGTCACCGTGTGGTCCTCAGACCAGTGGCATCGGTTACACGAAGGACAAGTAGGATCTTGGCTACATACAAGACTTATATCAACATCCGCATCTGAAGCAGAACCCCAAGGGGCTCATGTGTGCCTCACATTTTATAAGCACGGCTGTGGTGGTTCAAATTAGAACTGTCCCCATAGGCTCAGGTATTTAAACTCTTGGTCCCCTGTTGAGTTTGGGTGCTGTTTGGGAGGTTATGGGACCTTTAGGTATTGTATCCTTGCTGAGCAAAGTGGGTCACTGGGGACAGGCTTTCCAACTTCATAGTCTCTCCATACCTCCAGTTCACTCTCTCTACTTATGTGAAGCTGAGATGTAGTATCTCAACTTCCTGCTCTGATGCCTTCTACTGTGCCTCCTCTGCCGTTACAGACTCGCTCTTTCTCTTGGGAACCACAAGTTAAATTAAATGCTTTCTTTTGTAAGTCACTCTCTGCCATGGCAGGTTTTTTTTTTTTCACTTTGTTAATCTTTAAAAAACTTTAAAAAAATTAATTAATTATTCTTTGTATCTTTCACATCATGCCTCCCAATCCCACCCATCTCCCTCCCCACCCCAAAATAAAACAAAATAAAATTTAAGAGAAAAAGAGGAAAAGAAAAAAAAAAAGGAAGAAAGGGAAAGTCTTGTCATTGAAGCTACAGAGTGACACAGTGAGTTGCATAGTAAACCCCTTTATCCATCTATTTTTACATGCAGGCATTTATCGCAAAGAATCATGTCTTGAGGCCCCTGGTCTCTGCTGCATCACTGATGCTGGGCCCTCACTGGGGTTCTTCCTGGACATCCAGTTGCTGCTCTGTGTCATGGAGATCCTGCAGACCTGGGTCCACAGGACTGACTGACCCCTTGTCCCCACTGTGCTCCAGCAGATCACAGATGGGGTGGGCCATCACATAACCCTGGTTTTGGACCTGGGTGGTTGCAGGGTTGGTTAGCTCACCAGCTCTCCCCTGTCTTTGCTACCAGGGTGAGCTCTGTAGCATTGCCCCAGCTAGTTCACCCCTTGCAGTGATGAGCGAGGGGCGGGGTCAGTTCTCCAGCTTTCAATTCCTCAGGGTCAGTTCTCCCACACCTACACCTTCAGGGCCAGGTCTCCTGTGTTGCTCAGGGGAGGTGTAGGGGTCACTCTCCTGAGTGCTGCAGCTGATGAGGGGCGGGAACAGCTCTCCCACTCTTAGGACCTCTGGGCCAGCTGTCCCATCTGCCTCAGGCATTGATGAGCAAGGGTAGAGGGGTGGGAGGGGGATCTCTCCCCAGGCCATGTCTCCACAAGACAGATGAGTAGTGGAGACAGCTCTCCCTCCTCACAACCTTGGGGCTGACTCACCCACACCTCCACCAACAGGGTTGGCTCTATTGTATCGCCCAGGTGAGGTGCAGCGGCCATGTTTTTTTAAATCACAACAAAAAGTAGCTAATACAACTACCCTATGTCAGAGATTTTCCGTTTTATTTGCTCGTTAACACATCTAGCCACGAGGCGCTTTCTTCAAGTGGATTTAAGGTTGGAAGATACATTTGTAAGATGCATAAGAGCAGGAATTTCTTGGTAGAGGTTTATCCTTTTTGCTTCATGAGGAGGCCCCTGTAGAATCTCAATAACAACCTTCATGTTCTAGAAGAACTTAGATGTATTCTCTTGAAGTTCTTAAAGGACTGAAGAACTGTTATCCAATCAGAGTCTTAATGGCAGATGGACAATGGTACCTGGGAATCCTCTGTTTCAGTACTGATCGTTGAAACCATAAACAAATACTGTTACGTTTGGCTTTCTCCCTCTGAGGCCAGGCTTGCCTAGGAAGAGACATAACTGGATACACTGATTCACACCTACAGCTCCAGTTCCTCCAGAGGCTAGGGCAGAAGGAACACCTAGTTAGATGTTGTTGTCACCCTGACACAAACTGGAGTCTGCTCTGAAGAAAGAAGTTCTTTTGAGTAGTTGATCACATAAGCTTGGTCTGTGACCACAACTGTGAGGAATTCTATTTACTGATAGTAGATGTGGGAGAGCCCAGCCTACTGTGGGTGGTACCATCCCTAGGCAGGTGGGCCTGGGATATATAAGAAAGCTAGCTGAGTATGAGTCAAGGGTCAAGTCAGAGAGTGAGCCAGTGAGTGATTTTCCTTTATAGTTCCTACTTCAGTTCTTGCTCTAACTTGCTTCCATGATGGACTGCGACCTGGAAGTGGAGGTGAAACAAACATTTTCCTCTGCAAGTTACTTTTGATGAAGGTATTTCTTACAGCAACAGAGAGAAAACTAGACCAGACACCACGTATAGTGTCCCTGTATGGTGTTCTCCTGGGAGTAGAAGACCACTAGACTGTACTAGTTGCTGGTCATTAGTGGGATCACATTTAATAGTTGCTCTTATCTAGTCTGAGATGCCTTAAATATTTTTAACCAAATACCCAATTAAAGAAATGCAGTATATAACGGAGACAGATAAGCCCTTTCACTCAGCAGGTAGCTCTGTTCCTGAAATGATGAGAAGCTGGGCTTGAGTGTGGCATCCTTTCTGTGAGGAATATAATTACCCTTCAGATGTGTCTGGCACTTTGTCATAAGCATTGCAGGTTTCCTTTTACTCAATCCTCACTCACTGCCATGAATGAAATAAATCCCACTATTCTCCCCATTTAGCAGAAAACATACAGAAGCTTGAAGAAAATAGT